>NC_091168.1:472500-837509 GCF_040958095.1 Procambarus clarkii
GCCGCAAAGAATGATAGCACACCTAGCAGGATGAACCCAACCAGCCAAGCTAGCAACAGGAATAACGCGGCTGTCTCCCCCTTAGGGGCTACCGGGGGGAGTACCGACCCTCCGTGCGTCAACAATAACAAACCTTCCCAGCTGATTGAAGCGTCGTCACTTACTCGAGCCTTACAACAGTTATGTAACCATATGGAGCAACTTAAACGAGCTGCCTCCCCATGTACTGACTTTAAGCGTCTCGCTGATAATCCATGGCTCAGATTATTGACTCAAATACATGACGACCAAAAGTCTATAATCCGAGAGCAGTCGGACCTGATAATGAAGCTTCAGAGTGATGCTTTGGCCATGCACAAGATTAACCAAGATCTGTCTGCCAGAGTCGGCCACCTCGAACAGGAATTAGGCTCTCTTCAGATCTCGGTTACTAACTTTAAACCAGCAGAAACCTCTAAGAAGCAAGAAGAGATGCTACAAAAGTTAGAGAACCATTTTAACTCCCTACAACAGCAACACACTGCAACCCAAGACGAATCAGACCAGCTTAAGCTCCTTGATTCTGTCATCATCTCATCACAGGATTTTCCCCATGAAACTGACAGAGAAGACTGTACTGCCATCGTGATCCAGGAATTGCGTACTAAGTTGAATTATTCAATTGAAGCAAGTGACATTAAGTCAGCTTATAGAGTGGGTGCCAAATCATCTGGTACAAACAACAGAAAGATAAGGGTGAAGTTAGATAGCTGCTCCCGCAAGTCAGACCTTATCACTACTGCAGTCGCTATGAAATCCAAGGTTTATGTGAACGAATGTCTTACCAGATTCAGACAAAATCTCTTATTTAAACTACGTGGAATTTGCAATAGATCCACTGCTATTAAACATTGTTTTGTGCGCGATGGTAAAATAATAGCTAGGAAGACTGACTCTGGAAAAACTTATGTCATAACCACTGAAGCACACCTCACTTCTTTCCTGGATGACTGTGGGATATCAGCTGAATAACCAGAACATAATTTGTAGTCTCACATACAACCAAACTGTACTTTAGCTCTGCCTTTCCTTTCCAAAGGTGTTTATTTTTATTTTTATTTTTTTATTTTTGTTTGTTTGTCATCTTTGCCTGTTTTATACTCTTAATTATTTGTTCTTAGTTAATCCCCTTGTCACTAAACCAAGGGCTTTTTATTACCCTGTTAATTAACCATTACTAAGCTAATTATCTTCAAGATCATTTTTTTTTTTTTATGATTATCATTTTTCTTATTATTTTTTATTTTACATTTATATTGTCAGTCTCTACTGATTTTTTGTTTTTTTTCTTTTATGTAACTTCTGTGTCCTCCCTGGCTAACTATTGGATCTTTATTTTACTTCTAAATTGTTACTATTTTATTGTATTTGCTTTTATTCTTGTGTTTTGCTTTATCGTGTATCTTGTATCGTGATCCCTCTGCATCCTATGCACACTGATATTGATCCTGATCAAAATCTTCTGTCTCATATCTACACCAACCAGCACATTGATCATCATTATTGCAAGTATTTCACAGCACACCAGGCTAAACACAAACTTCAAAATAGCACCTGTCTATCAGTTTATAACCAAAATGTTAGATCACTTGGTAAACATTTTGACGATTTAAATGCATTACTCACAGCAATAGGTACTAACCTATCGTTCATTATTTTAACAGAAACTTGGCTAAATAAAGACTATACCCAACTCTACAACTTAGCTGGTTATAAAGCCATTCATAACTGTAGGCCTAATAAAAAAGGTGGTGGCACAGCTATATATTACCGAGATACATTTATCTGCAACAGTGTTATTAGTGACAGAGATGACTACTGTGAATATACTTTTGCTCAGTTTTCAATTAAATCCCTTAAATCTTCTTTGACTATTGGAGCCATCTATAGATTTCCCAATACTAACATAGCTTCTTTCTCAGACAACCTAAGGAATCTTATTATAAACAACAATCTCAACAAAAACCACTTCATTCTGGGAGGAGATTTTAATATTGACCTGGGTCAACAAAATTGCTCTCAAGTTAACTATTTCCTTAACAGCATGAACTCCTGTATGCTAATCCCCACAATCACCAAACCTACCCGAGTCACCCAAACATCAGCCACTACCTTGGACCACATATGGACAAACATAACAGCTCCCCTTGTATCTGGTATAATCTATGACAGAACAACTGACCACTATCCTACCTTTCTCATAGCGAACATGGACATAACACCACCAAAAAGCAAGAAACTTTCATTTAGGCTACACAGTGAATCAGCTTTAGACAATCTTACAGAGGCACTTTACAATATTAACTGGGATTCTGAATTCAATAATACCCATGATATAAATTCATTAGCTAACCTCTTCATCTCCAAAACTCTAAGCCTCTACAACATTCATTGTCCCCTCCTTACCAAGCAAGTAACTGACAAAAGATTAAACAATCCATGGCTCACAAGTGGCATTCTCAACTCAATCAACAAGAAACATGAATATGAAAAGAAAGTTAGGATTGGCCTAGTTTCAAAGGAAGTAGCTAAAAGGTACTCATCAATGCTTACCAGTATCATAAGAAAGGCAAAACTTGCATATTATGTGAATAGATTCAATGAAGCAAAAGGCAACATGAAAAGCACTTGGAAAACTATCTCTAGTATCCTAGGAACTAAACAACACTCACATAACCAAATAAAACTCTACAAGGATGGGGGTATACCGTCAACTGACTTAGAAATGGCAAATGAATTTAACAGTTTCTTTTCATCGGTTGGTGCTAATCTTGCCAGTAAAATCCCACAGACTCAGACACATATTAACACATATCTCTCAGGCAGCTATCCAAACTCTCTTCTCCTTTCACCAATCAGCCCGGCAGATGTTGTGTCCATCATACATTCTCTAAAAACCAAGGCAGGGAACACCAGTGAAATTCCGTCCATTGTGTACAAGAGAGCCTCCCATGCCCTTGCCCCACCCATAGCACTACTGTTCAACAAATCTATAGAGTATCACACCTTCCCTGATATCCTCAAAAAAGCAAGAGTAACGCCAGTCCATAAAGGAGGCAATCCGGCGGACATAAACAATTATAGACCAATATCAAATCTACCCATTCTATCAAAAATATTTGAAAAAATTATTTACAAACAGCTCTATTCCTACCTCGTAAAATTCGACATACTCAGCCCCTGCCAGTTTGGCTTCCGGTCCCAAAAGAGCACCAATGATGCAATCATTAGTCTCCTTGACATTATCTACTCAGCCCTTGACAAAAATGAGTTTCCGATTGGACTCTTCATTGACCTAAGAAAAGCCTTTGATACTGTTAATCACAACTACCTCTTACTTAAACTCCAGCATTATGGAATCCGAGGCCTTGCCCTTGACTACATCCGATCCTATCTTAGTGACAGACACCAATATGTAACCATCAATGATACAACTTCTTCCACTCTACCAATTACCGTTGGAGTGCCACAGGGCAGCATCTTAGGACCTCTTCTATTTCTTATATATATAAACGATCTGCCTAATGTCTCTAATATTCTCAAACCTATATTGTTTGCTGACGATACTACCCTTATCTACTCAAACCTCAACCCACATACACTAAATAATGTTGTGAATAATGAATTAAAAAAAGTCCACTTATGGATGTCAACGAACAAACTAACATTAAACATCGAAAAGACTTACTACATCTTATTTGGAAGCAAATCATCAAATGCAATTCAGCTACAGATAGACAACATTAACATCAGTAATAAAAATGATGGCAAGTTTCTTGGCCTATTCCTAGACAAGAGACTCAACTTCAGCACCCACATTCAACACATAACTAAGAAAGTCTCTAAGACAGTTGGTATACTCTCCAAAATCAGATATTATGTTCCTAACTCTGCTCTCCTCTCACTATATTATGCACTAATCTACCCCTATCTTAATTATGGTATCTGTGCATGGGGGTCTACCACTGCAAACCACCTTAAGCCCATCATCACACAGCAAAAATCTGCTATCAGAATAATAACTAACTCTGCTTTCAGACAACACTCAGCTCCCTTGTTTAAATCCCTAAACTTGCTAAATATTAACTCCCTCCACACATTCTCTTGTGTCAACTACATTTACAAAACCCTGTTCTTAAATGCAAACCATGCTCTGAAACTCTCCCTGGACAGATGTAATAGGACCCATTATCACCACACCAGAAATAAATATCTCTTTGATATCCCCAGGGTCAAACTTAATCTGTGTAAACACTCTATGCAAATTAAGGGACCTAGTCTATGGAACTCACTCCCTAGTGAATTGAAAAACTGTAAAACTTTTGCCTTATTTAAAAGCAAAACCAAAAAGTACCTAACTTCATCTATTTAGTTTCCTACACCGAGCTTTAAATTTGCTCTGTACCTAGTGTTACCCAATCTCCTAATTTTTATGTAATATCAAACAACCTTATCATTGTGTTCATTGCTGTCTTCTTTTATGTGCTAGCCATATGCTGTATTGTGACTACCAATTTTTGTCAACTACCATTCAAGCTGTCATTGCAATCAATCATATATTGTTTCTGCTGTATTGTGCCTACCAATTTGTTGTCAACTACCATTTTAAGCTGTCATTGCAATCAATCATAGCTACCTATGTGCTTTAATATACTGTACCTATAATTTTCTCTCATCTTCTTTTTTTTCATTCCATGTAATCTGTTTTCATTTTTTTGTCTATAAACTTTGCAAGTATTTACCTCCTTAAAATTTTCTTAGATTAAGGACCTGCCCGAAACGCTGCGCGTGCTAGTGGCTTTACAAGACTGTAATTACCATATTTGTATCCTCACATTCCTTATGTACATTCTTGTATATGCATAAATAAATAAATAAATAAATAGGTACGGTTTCCCTACAGAGTACCGGGACTCGCCAATAGAAGGTCGCAAAATTGTCTCCTTTGGCCTAAAGTCGGCGGTACGAGGGTATACACAGTTGGTGTTTACGGCCTAGTAACCTGTTGACATTAAGAAACGCCTGAGATGACGTGAGCAATGATGGAAGACGAGATTCACCTGTTCTGCAAACAAGCAACCCGCCTCTACGACCCTCTAACATCACTCCTGCTACGAGACACTGTTGGTACATCCAGTCCTGCTCTGCTGTGGTCATCTGCGACGTCAAGTTTTACATCAAGACTGCCGTGTGAACTGTGATTGATAGGAAGGCGTGTGGACTGTCGAGAGCAAGATTAATGGCCGAAGTAACAGTATTCTACAGCTGTCACTTGGCACTCCACTCTATTACACTCTGTCGTCATTCAGGAGTACCGGATGGGAGTACAAGAGAACCAGGTATTGATGTCTACACATGGGAAGAAGCAAGATCGACACCGTCATCGTCAGTGACTACATTCAGCATCCAGCAGCATCGATTTCTTTTTCTCGATTACTCAATATGAACAATTGATACAAACAACAAAGTTGGCTCTGAACATCTGTGTAAAGAATATCTGGACACTTTTGTTTAAATGTTGAAAAACAGAGTTAGAATCACAATACTTTTAAATGTTGAAAAACAGATTTAAAATAATTCTGGTATAATATATGAAAATTTTACTCTATAAATTGGTCATTGATTAACATCGAAGCCCCTGTGTAATTGTCCCAGCCCTGAACAAACGGTTATGGAAAATTATGTTGTGATACTTTTGCAGAATGTTTGAACACAGGAGAGGCGGACCAATATAAACATTGACACTCTTACAGTGAGTGCGGACACTTGGCTGTACAGTCAGCTGAAACCTGTGATATAGTATAGGAATTTTTTATTTTATTTTTAGATACATGTAATAAACGTTAGGTGTGTTCCTTAGCATGTCAAGGTTGACATTGATGGAGAGTGGTCAGTACACGGAGGTGAACTTCATAGTTCAGTAGTACGCTCCCGGATGACTGAAAGTTCAGTCTGAAGATATAACTTTAATGTTTATGTTTGAGCACGGTGTGGCTGGCTCTAGAGGACACACGAACTTGGCTAGTGAAGAGCCAAGAGAGTTTAATAGCTAGTCTTTGATGGTAGAGTAGGGACATGTTATTTAGCTATGTCAGTAAGGATAGGATGTATGTTTCCTGATGTTGGAGGATTGCTGTCAGTTGACAGCTGAGAAATTTATGAATTTAAACATGTTGATGTTGGACACTCAAATATTTGTCAAATTTTATTAGTTAGGTTAGCTTTTGTTTGTGGCATGAGTTGAATTGTGGGTTTGGATACTAAACCTTGTTATTTTTAACAAATTAACAAGGTTTACTAAGTGCTTGTGCGGGGGGGTTGTAACAAACTAGGCTGGTTGTAAGAATTATTCCAGAAGGTTCCAGAAGTTTCATGTAGGGACCTGACCTCAACAATGCACATTCCCCTGGGGATTAGCAGGTCTGTGTCACAAATGGCGGGCGTCTCTGTTCATAGTTGTGTATAATGAATCATCCTATAGTATTCAGTAATTTAGAGAAATTAGCCTTTATTCATTTTGTATTAAAATGGTATTGTATAATATTCCTGGTTATTGTACCAAGAGTATTCTAATTATTAGGAGATTTGAGTTAAATCACCAACAGTGACGTCACGAATCAGATCTAAGTTGTAAGGTGCGAGTGACCGGCGGTCATAGGTCATCAGAGTTGACATGTCCACTATTTCTCAAAGTTCAAATAACCATTTTGGGGAACGGGAACAGCTCTGCCGTTAGATGCTTGTGTAATTTAACTTTAGTAAAATAATTCAACCAGTCTGGATCAATTAAGTACAACAGAGGTTAATTGTTATAACTTAAACCTTGCTAGTAACTTGGTAAAACTTAGACTATGCGGAAGGATACAATGCTCTAGTCTGGGGAAGACCAGAGAGAGGGAGATCAGTGTGGACTCCAGAGCAACTGGGAGAGGTCAACCATCTTACCTCTCTCCCCAAGACCAGCCCCAACATCTGAGCTGGTCAACATAGAGGTATAGTTGCTATTGTTATTTATAGGGATAGTCAACTCATTGCCGTTCAGGTCAAGTAGGGAGTGAACATCTTTAGATTTTGTTTTAGTTTTCTTTTAATAAATTAATTAGTTAATAAATTGCATTTTTATTATTTCCATGTGTTATATGTACAGTATATGAATTTGTCCTGGTCACGTGGTCCCTACGAGGCAGAGTAGAATTGGGCGCCGATTCTAACATCGAATCGGAATTCATCATTCCCGTCTAATTAATTCCACACTTAAGATCTTAAAGGGTACCGGTTATAGGGGGATCAAGCCCCAAGGTTGATTAATTAGCATGATCGATCCAGACCTCGATCATTGTTCAGTGTTACTGGTCTGGTGGTGGCGGCGGAAGCGACTCTAGGGTTTTGCTCAAAGCCTAGGTCACGTCATACGGGTTGTAGAATCCTAAGTCGGTCAATCGTCTTAGGACCACGTGGCGTGGAGTTGGCTTTAGTAAAAGTTTTGGAGTCCCTTGGTAGAGAATAAAAAGTAAGAATACGGGTAGAGGGGGAGGAGGAAAGATAATTTGAGAAACCCTCCCCGTGTTACACTGCGATACAGTTAAATTATCCAGCATTAGATGCTACAGTAGTAGAAACGGAACAAAGACAAGACCCCATATGGGCACCCGTCATTAAATTTTTGACTAAGCAAGACACTCGCCCGATTCATAAACCGCCAGTACCATTGAAAGAATTAGTTATGTTGGACAATTTACTGTGTAGAGTAGTAAAGCTAGGGACAGCCCCAAGGAAATGTTGTCAGTTAGTTGTTCCAGCTGTCTTGGTACCAACTGTGTTAAAAATTATCCATGATGCTCCTGCAAGTGCACATCCAGGAAAGGATCGTACACTCCAACAAGGTCGATTGAAGTATTTTTGGCCAAAAATAGCTAAGGAGATTGCTCATTATGTTCACAGATGTTTAACTTGTTTACAGCACAAGGGACATGTTTCAGGACCTAATCCAATTCAGGTGTACCCAGCAACTAAAGCTCCTTGGGAACGAATATCGATGGATTTATTGACAAATTTTGCGGAAACAGAGAAAGGGAACAAACATTTGCTTGTAATGATCGATAATTTTTCACGGTTTTGCGAACTAGTTCCTATCCCGAACAAAACAGCAGAAACTATAGCCAGTGCATTCCATGACCAAATAATTTGTAGATATAGTATGCCTAAAGTAATCCTTTCAGATAATGGTCCAGAATTCAGTAATAGTATTTTAACTAGCTTGTGTGATTTATATAACATCAAAAAATGTAGCATCATGCCTTACAATCCAGCAAGTAATGGACTAGCCGAACGTACTAACAGGAAAGTGTTAGCTGCCTTGAGAGTCACGTTGAATTTTGATAACAACAATTGGAATGATTTTATACCCTTAATTCAGTGTGCTATAAATTCTTCAATTAATGTTTCTACAGGTGACACACCTCACGCTATTCTTTATGGTACAGACAAGATCCTCCCTAATGAATTTATTAACGTACCTCCTACTCCCTTATATATGACGTAGATGACTTTGTTCAAGTAAAACGTTGACAGATGCAATTAGTATTCAAGAAAATACGAGAACAACTGTCCAAAGCTACAGCCGAGTTCACTCAAGCAAGGAATGCACGAGTTAAACCCAGTAAAATAACTATTGGATCTGTAGTAATGATACTTAACCAACACAGGTCTGGTCCTATGTACAAGTTAACTAAGAAATTTTTGGGTCCATATAAGGTAACCGAGCTTATCAAAGGTAACAAATACAGACTTAAGAACTTGTTAACAGGAGAGTATATAAATGAACATTTAGACCACATGAAGTTAGCTAAAATGACTGTTGACGAGACTGATGAGGAAGATGACAATGAACTTACCCAGACAGATCCTCCTATTGGGACACCACCTTCTGTGGTTGACAGGCCACTTGATATTCAGCAACCCCATACTAGCACTTATAATCTTAGATCTAGACCTCTCGTTTCAACCGTGCACTCGCCACATGTCCATTGGCTAGATGTTAACGAGGATATCTCTCAAGATGATAGTTTGTCACATGAAGTTTCATCTGTTCCGGACCATCAGTCAGAGCCAGAGTTGTATAGTGCTCTGGATGAGCTAGGTGTAGATATCCTCAGAATTTATAATTGAGTACACTCTGCAGTTATTCTGTTTGTTTTGAAAAAAAAAAATCATTTACAGTATTTCTACCACATGTGTCTTATTATTACCATTATATATAATGTATAGTTTTCTCAACTTTATTTTGGTATAAATTAGATGCCATTGTTAAGTCTACTACCATTTGTATTTTTACAGTGCTTGTCATAAGAGTTATTAATGTTCTAGCAACCACATTGAGGCCAGTGAATCCTGACTGCTATCACACAGATGTTAGTCTTCTTGATCCAGGTCTTGTATATAGCTTGTAAATATATTGCACATTAAATATATTGTACATTGGTCTTGTAAATATATTGTATATTTCAGTGTCAAAGAAAAAAAAAAAAAAAAAAAAAACATTATCTATCTTGAAATTCATTTGTGGTTGTTAGGTCAGAACTTTGTTCCATTAATGTAATAATTGTTTAATTTTGTATGGTTTTCAAGCACATGCCATTGACACATGTTAATAATTTTGTTTAGGCAATACCTTGAGTTGTATTGTTCATATCTGATCAGTAGACATCTGATCAGTAGACATCCACATGCTCTTAATACTCTGGTTTAATCAAAGCATTGTTACCATGATTTTCACCTATTATGATGAATTTTTTTTTTGGTGCATATGCCGAGTTGTTAGTATTACGCACACCTGATCTTCTTTCAATGTTTTATTAAGCAAATTTCACATGTAAGCCATTATTGAATGCCACCGAGGTCCTTTCAGTATCATTGTAACTATATAGCTAGCCAGAGCTTGTCGACAAGGGACGTCGACTTGGTAGCGGTGTTATACTCAAATTCCGAGCGGTGTTATACTCAAATTCTGTCAGTTGAAATGTAACCAATCACAGGCAAGTAGGCCTCTGACGTCATGCCAGACAGAGGAGCATCAGCGATGCTCCCAGCAGCCTCAGTTATCCTCACAGACTCAGAGTAGGTGGACCTCGGCTGGCTAGTACACAGAAATACACCTGTTTGCCTCACTCAATAAATATATACAGAAGCGACTACTGTGTCTACATTCAACCCGAACGAGGCAAACGAATATGTTCCTGTCAGACACATGGTGATGTACCATTGGAGAGTGTGCCTGTACAACACATAATGGTGATATACTATGGGAGAGTGTGCCTGTACAACACATAATGGTGATATACCTATGGGAGAGTGTGCCTGTACAAAACATAATGGTGATGTACCATTGGAGAGTGTGCCTGTACAACACATGGCGGTGATGTACCATGGGAGAGTGTGCCTATAAACCACATGTTGGTGATGTACCATGGGAGAGTGTGCCTATAAACCACATGTTGGTGATGTACCATGGGAGAGTGTGCCTGTAAGACACACGGAGGGTTGTACCATGGGAGAGTGTGCCTGTACAACACATAATGGTGATATACCATGGGAGAGTGTGCCTGTAAGACACATGGTGATGATGTTCCATGGGAGAGTGTGCCTGTAAGACACATGGTGGTGATGTACTATGGGGGTGTGTGCCTGTAAGATACATAGTGGTGATTTACAATGGGTGAGTGGGCCTGTAATATACATGGTGGTGATGTACCATGGGAGAGTGTGCCAGTAAGGCACATGGTGGTGATGTACCATGGGAGAGTGTGCCTGTAAGATACATGGTAGTGATGTACCATGGGAGAGTGTGCCTGTAAGACACTTGGTGGTGATTTAACATGGGTGAGTGGGCCTTTAAGATACATGGTGGTGATGTACCATGGAAGAGTGCGCCTATAAGTCTTATGATGTCAATGTACCATGGGAGAGTGTGCCTGTAAGACACATGGGGGTGAAGTACCATGGGAGAGTATCCCTGTAAAACACTGTGGTGATGTACCATGGGAGAGTGTGCCTGTATAAGATGTGGTAGTGATGTACTACGGGAGTGTGTGCCTTTAAGACACATGGTGGTGCTGTACCATGGGAGAGTGTGCCTGTACAACATATAATGGTGATGTACAATCGGAAAGTGTGTCTTTAAGATACTTACTTGGTGGTGATGTACCATGGGAGAGTGTGCCTGTAAGCAACCCGTTCTCGCAAATTTAATAAGTCAATATTGACTTATTAACTACGTGCATAGGTGATATACTAAACATAATAGATACCCTTAAAAAGATTCATAGAAAACACCAACCTTACCTAACCTTGTTAGTATCTTAAGATAAGCATCTTATTGCTTCGTAATTACAATTATTACTTAACCTATACCTATTAGTAGTAGTAGTAGTAGTAGGCATCCTTCAGTCTCGGGAGACTATGGAGTTGCGCCCTAGTTGTCAATCCTGGTGCAGCGTCTGGTGTGACTGATGAGGCTAATCCGAGAGTGGCAGTCCATCCCACACCGAGCACAAACGAAGTCCGATTCTGGTCTGTCTTCCTGGTTACCGGCTTTCCTTCTCTGTCTCTTTGCCTCCGATTCCTTGGCAAGTGACTCCTCGAACTTGGAGAGACCTCGTTGAACAGACTGCCTCCAGGCTGAACGGTCTGTAGCCAGTGTCTCCCATATAGCAAGATCGACGTCCATGGCTTTCAGGTCCCTTTTGCATACGTCTTTGTACCGTAGCTGGGGCTTGCCTACTGGATGCTTTCCCTGCCTCAGCTCTCCATACAGGAGATCCTTGGGGATCCTGCCGTCGCCCATTCGCACAACGTGCCCGAGCCAGCGCATTCGTCTCTGTTTCAGCATTGTGTACATGCTGGTGATTCTTGCTCTCCCCAAGACGTTGTTGTTTGTCACCTTGTCCTGCCAAGTGATGTCCAAGATGTGTCGAAGGCAGCGCATGTGGTAGGCATTCAGCCGTCTTTCCTGACGGGCGCGGAGTGTCCAAGACTCACTGCCATAAAGGAGAGTGCTCAGGACACAGGATCTGTAAACCTGAATCTTAGTATACTCAGTTAGCCTATTGTTGGCCCACACTCTCTTTGTCAGTTTGGACATGGTAGTAGATGCCTTACCGATGCGTTTGTTTAGCTCCTATTATACCTATTATAGGTTAGGTAATAATTGTAATTACGAAGCAATAAGATGCTTATCTTAACATGTTAAGTAGGTTAGGTAAGGTCGGTGTTTTCTATGAATCTTTTTAAGGGTATCTATTATGTTAAGTATGTCACCTATGCACATATTTAATAAGTCAATATTGACTTATTAAATTTGCGAGAACGGGTTGCTGTAAGATACATCGTGGTGATGTACCATGGAAGAGTGTGCCTGTAAGACACATGATGGTGATGTACCTTGAGTGTGTGTGCCTGTAAGACACATGGTAGTGATTTACCATGGGAGAGAAAGCCTGTAAGATGCATAGACATACACCCCGAAATGCTACGCGTGCTACTGGCTGTACAAGAATGTAAGAACCCTTGTATACAAAAATATAAAAAAAATAAAGTAATATACAGTATAATAATATATTACTGTAGTATATCATAATTAAGTAAAATATCATAATTCCTATTGTTTAGCTATCTAAGTTTTCTCAACCATTACAGGGGTTACAGTGTGCGGGTGTTTAACATTAGGGGGGAGAGCAGGGTGCATACAGGCTTCACATACAGCTGAAATTAGGTCAGTTCCAGTCTCATCTGCCATGCACCTCAGTGTTCTACAATGTTAAATATTTTTTTCTTTTAAAACATTTCATATATTATTGGGCCCCAGAGACACCATTCATAACTTTTGTTACTCTTCTGCATGAACTTTTTTGTTCTAATTTCTCCTGAAAAATCATAAAACTTTTTCCTTGAAAGATTATCGGCAACTTTTATTCTCGCAATATTATCTTTCTCTTTCCTAATCCTCTTTCTTGAAGATACTGAGCCCTGGTGCTACACCTGATCTAGGCCCGCAAACCATCTCTGGGGCCCCCTGCATCTTTATGTAGGTTATGCCAGAAGGTCTGGGGCCCCCGCCTGCATCCTTCCGTAAATTATGCCAAAAGGAATGGGGCTCCCCCTGCTTCTTTCCGTAGGTTGTGCCAAAAGGTCTTGGGCACTCCTGTATCTTTCCGCAGATTATGCCAAAAGGTTTAGGGCCCTGCTGCCTCTTTCCGTAGGTCGTGCCGAAACGTCTGCAGTACCCTGCATCTTTTTGTGGGTTAGGCCAAAAGGTCTGGGACACCCTGCATCTTTCCATAGGTTATGTCAAATGGTCTGGAGCACCCTGCAACTTTCCATAGGGTTTTCCAAAAGATCTGGAGCACCCTGCATCTTTCTGTAGGTTATGCCAAAGGTAGATCTATTTTGAAAATCCCCTAACATGATTATTCCAACCAGGCATACTACTTCTTTTATTGCTTATAAGATAAATACTCTCTTCCCCTGCTCTATCTAGCACTGAAACGACAGATGTGAAAAAGGCCTTGAGATTGTTCTGATGCAAATTGCACTGAATAATATTGCAAGCAATTGCATCACTTGTGATTTGAGTATTCGTTAAGCAGGCATTTAAACTTATCCAGGTCAGCAAGAGTGGCCTTCCTCCATTTAGATGTGTTCTAGGGAGGTTTATGTTTTCTTTGGCAGCAGCAACTTGTGAGTGAGGTATATTGGAGGTGGCCATGGCAGGATGATACCAGGACAGGTTGTCATCACTGACAACCTTATACTTAAAGGTGTGACCAGTTATATAATCAATAAGAAAATGATCAATATGACATCTTCCATTCCTATCTCATGACATAAAGCTATAGTTAATATTAAATTAATCATTAAGAGCAGGATTATTTAAATTTTCAGCATTCATGAATGCATTAAACAAATTTAAGAATACATCTTGGCAGGTAAAATCAGTGTTAAAAATCACCTACCACCCCATGAGTTAAAATTAATTGATATATTTCTGATCATACATTTCCATACTCATCTGCACAGTTGATATTGCTTGTGAAACCATACGTATACACACACACACGTAATCAAATACTGCTGAGCACCTTTCAGGCCCCTGACAACTGAGTGAACAGTGCATCAGATTCATAGTCCTGAGGTTCCGGGTTTGATCCTTGGTGGAGGCGGAAACAAATGGGCAGAGTTTCTTTCATCCTGATGAGTCTGTTCACCTAGCAGTACATATGTACCCGAGAGATAGACAGCTGCTACAGGCTGCTTTCTTGGGATTGTGTAACAAAAAAGAGGGCTGGGCGAGGATCGGGCCGTGGGGGACGATAAGCCCCGAAATCATCTCCAGATAACTATAGGACACAAGTATAGCAGGAGTGAGCCCTGATACAATATTGACAACCTCAACTTTACATTGCATATTGTTATGCCCAGGATAGCAGCAGCACCATAGGGTCTTCCAGGACCTGACCAGTCAATAGACATGTCAATACTGGCAGTGGAAAAAGAACTGTCAATAAATTTGAAGTGGTTTTGAATTTCATAAGATGTAAGCCACTGTTCTTGCAAGACAAGAATATTTTGCACATACCAAAATGCTTTTGACGTTCATATATTCAGGGTTTGTTATTTCTCTAATTACGTTAATAACCGGGAATTATAACTTTACAAATACTGAAGCATTGTCATGGGGGTAAATAAACCATATTACGTGAAGATCATTTATGTGGTAATTAAAACAACACTTATAGTAAGAGGACAGTAAATTGGAATGTTCAGACAATTGTCAAGTAATAATAATAAAATAATTAACAGGTTTTAAGAGCCATCTATTGCACATTATTCTATTCATAAATATTTTGAACTAATAATAGAGCCTAAATAAATAATAATTACACATCATTCACATCCATCAAGACAAGAAATTAAACGACCAATCAAACCAGATAGGTTACTCCTACACATAATACAGGCCAATAATGATCATAAATTTAGCTATATATTAAACAATATTCAAACTAAGGACTTTACATAAACAAATTTAAATCACTAATTTAAAAGCAGACATCAACAAAAATACAAATACAAATATTTATTCAGGTAAAGTACATATATACAAGGTAAGATACAAAAGTTGATGGATTTACAGATAGAGCTAGTACATACAATGCCTAAAGCCACTATTACGCAAAGCGTTTCGGACAGGAAAAACACTAAGATTAAAACTTAATACTAGTTGAGATTAAAGTATAATTTGTGTTGAGAAAAAATAAGAGAAAAAAAATGAAAAAGGCGGGGGGGGGGGGGGGGAACATGACAGAAAAAAAGCAAAAATACAATTTGGTCAACAAACAGCATTGTTTAAAATCGTAGACATGGGTTGACATTTAGGGGTGAGGTAGGTTACATGGAGTTAATTAGGTAGTACTTAGTTTTTATCTTAAACTGGTTGGGAGAAGTACAGTCTTTAACATAATTGGAAAGGTCATTCCACATTCGAGGTCCCTTGATTTGTAAAGCACTTCTAGTTTGACTAAGTCGTACTCTTGGAATATCAATTAGGTATTTGTTTCTGGTGTGGTGCTCATGGGATCTGTTACAACCTTCTAGGAAGCTTTTAAGGTCCGGATTGACATTACAGTTCAGCGTTTTATATTAATAATCCTTTTATATTAATAAATTGTCAGATTAAGGCATTTGTAAACAAATTAAATAAATAACAGTAATTAAGCTTTTGATGAAATACTCCACAATATAATACACATTTTTGAGTAACTCATATAAATGCAAATTTTTGGTTTATAAAATACCAGATATAAGATAATACAAATATCAGAATCAGGCTAATATTATTGCCAGATTCATATACAGTACTGTATATATATATATATATATATATATATATATATATATATATATATATATATATATATATATATATATATATATATATATATATTTATATTGTTGGGGTTATACCTCTCTATTCTTCTCTACCCTCACTTTATCTAATCTATTCTTACTCTGGGGTGAACAATAGTTATGCTCAAGGTCACTCACCGTAGCCCTGCGGGTCTTCACTCGATCCTCACGGCGCCACTGCACGCCAGGAGAGTCTCCCAGTCAATCTTAACGGCCTCTTATTAAGAAAGAGTGAGAACACGACTCGTTCACTTGACTGCCGTGTGCCCTCCCCAACAATCGGGCTCTACGGTTAACCACAAGGTCGCCAACTGGTGTTTTAGGTGGCCAGTAACACCATCAGTGGACTGGTGGAATTAGTGGTAGCCTTGGCAAGGTCACACTCAAAAGATCAGGAATCAGGCAGGTACTTATTGTTATCACTCTATGCTTACCAGTATAATATAGCCTCAAGATCAATGGAGGGGGATGATATAAACACAAAGATAGTTTTGTATTTTACTTAAAATGCATGAAAGATATCACGAGGCCCAAACAATGATGTATAAATCAACTGATCCCAGCAGCGGCCGGTAATTCCCACGGTAAGTATGCACTCACTAGGTGGCAACACCTCCCCTCCTCATCAAGTGTCAAGAACAGCTGACCGCCTGGCCCACGCGCGAAAGCTTTGCTTGTTTTCTAGATTCACGCTCGCTGTTTCTTTAAATTCTCCAATATTACTAGAAACTCGCACACTCGATATTGGCACAAATAGACCGTATTACTCAGTTACACTGTACTCAGGCTCAAACAGTCTTTTCTACAATCAATGCTACAATGACTCACTGTAATGGCTTTACATTGTTCTTCACTCAACAATATATTATGAACTATTAACACTGGAGTTTTCAGTACTTTCTCTCGTGGGCGATAACGCAATAACTCACTGTACTCACAAATGACTAATCACTGCATGAACATAGCATATATAATGTAGATACATCAAATATCAATACATGGAAAATAAATGGTTTCTGGGCATACAGCCTAACTTCCAAATACTGGCATAATTTTATATATAATTTACCACTATATGTTCATATCAAAATCTATAGAAAGGTATACACAACACAGTAAATTTATCACTTGTTCCTGGTGCCTGTACACACCAATAATCAACATGAATATTACAAGTACTCTTGATAGTACTGTCTAGCACACTGGTGCTTTACCGTGACATGGGTGAGACTTGCTCACGACATATAAAATCCTCAGGCTAGATAATATAGCCGAATAATATAGCTAACTAAAGGGGAATGGGGAGGGAACTAGAAACACCTACTTCACCCTATCCTCCGATGAGAGTCGAGATGTAGCTCCTGGTCCTCGTGTCGGGAACGCCCCCACACACATGTCGTCGTGTCCTACCAGAGCCTCTCGTCGTCCCACCGTTTAGCGCGTCGTCTCCGTGCCTCTCCACTGCAGGTCCGTCCTCCTTCTTGACTCCTTGAAGGGTTGGAGTCGGTCTCCTGGCCGTCGTCTTCTCCCAGCAACGGCTGTCGCCTACGTCTCAGCTACAGTCGTCCGGTTTCCCAAATAGTCCTCTCCTTCCTCAGCTACCCAGTGGCTCTGTCAGCCACTACGCTGTCACGAACTGGTGAACTGCCACAGACGTCACATACGTCACTGCACGGCTTCACTGCTTCTTGCACAGTACCTGACTGGAGCACTTGTTGCTCAAATAACCGCCAATTCCCTCTTCTGGTTCAACACATGAACTAGGGAAGACTTCTCAGAGTACTGGCGGACTTCAGGTGACGCGTAAATCCACGGGAGCGGGAAACAACTGTCCAACTGACAGGACCAATCGTCGCACGTCCGACCTCTATGACGTGTCGTGTCTGACTGATGGCGCCAGCTCGGCTCGCGGGCCGGACCCCCTTCCTTCGTGACGTCACTTTCGCCACGGGAGGTTTTCATTGGCTCCCGGTGCCACATTGCTGTCGGTGACCAATCCGGTGCCACTGACGTCACACGGTTTTGGCGGGAAATCAGGGAGGCAAGCGCCATCTTGGCTCCCTAAAGGGCCTATACCACAGGCCAAAATATTATTATTTCACAAATTTCTCGGCTCTCCGAGAACACTTCACTCTCTCCCATATATGAAATTGTAGCCTGCAACGTAGAGAACGCTTGGGAAAAGTAGACATGACTCTTACTGCAGGCGTGGGAGAAATATAAGGGGGGGAACACCGTCACAATATATATATATATATATATATATATATATATATATATATATATATATATATATATATATATATATATATATATATATATATATATATATATATATATATATATATATATATATATATATATATATATATATATATATATATATATATATTGTGACGATAATCTCTTTCAAGAGAGATTGAGCCTGCTCTTCCCTATATCATTTACGTCATTCTACAAGTACAAGATACTATATTGAAGATACGTCCACCAGTATCGCCAAACGTTTTGCCCAGGAAGCAAAGCGTACCTTGCACCACCCGACGCGCCGGCTCCGCCCGTCGTCAACGAGCAAACTACCCATTCTCCGCCTTACTGCTCCTGATTGGCTGGTGTATCACCGACAACACTTGCACCTCCACTCACACCCTCTACCTGAGTCGACGTCTGGGCCAGCTCACACCGTATTCCTCAGAATATCTCTGTGCTCTTAGAAGTTGACATCTCTCTCTGGTAGACTAAGCCCTGGCTGTCGTGTACTAAGGGAGGTGGCAGCTTTAGCCAGTATTCTCAGCACCTGATTAATATTATTATTGTCTTGCCCTTCATTTTATATTAGAGTAAATTTCACACCTATTAATTATTCATGTTGTTTTGTTTGTTGCCTTGTTTTGAATTTGACGTAAGCCAAGGGATTGTCTTTGTTCATATCTTGTTTTCTAAAGTAATTAAAATTTAATTGTTTATATTTGTGTTTTGTGTGTCTTCCCATTACCTTATCACAGACAAACAGGCAAGCAGTCTCTTTTTTTTCTGTGTGACAAGGCATTGCCACCTGCCACTGAAGGACTGCCGAACATCAACACTCCAACACTTTACCGTCACATTTCATGGGGGCCTGTCGAAGGAGCTTCACTCAGGTACTAGTACCAGATCGTAAATTTGTGGTAAGCGTACTTGGCTTTGGTACAGTAGCTTTTCACTATTTTCAATATTCAATTTTATTTTCATATGGTGCTGTGTGTATTGTGCATTCCGAGAGTAGCATATGGTGAGTGTGAGACAACTTTGGATTACGTGGTGACTGTAGGCCTCAGTCAGACTGTAGGCCTCTTAAATGGTCATCTCTCCCTCCGTGTTATTACTCGTGTTTACCATCTTTTGTCCCTAGGATATTTCTCATATTTTCGGCAGATCATCATATTGGTACCCTGGTACTGTGGTCTGTCCCCGGGTCAAGAGCACCTAATCTTCTGCAATCCGACGTTAGGAGGATAAAGAGGGCCATAGTTCCTCTAGCACAAACTTTAGTTGCTGAATTGGGACCTCAGCAGCAGTTTTCGTCACCAGTTGACACCTCGCACCCCTACACGTCGGTCAGAGATGATGATATTTACCTAGGTAGGGAATTAGCTTTCTTTTTTTCAGAGCACAAAAGTTCGCTAATTCTGTAAGTATCATATTTCATTTCAGTGGGAAAAACTTGCTTATGTCCTATAGAGACTCGGCAAGGTATGCCTACATTCTTGGACTACCTAATTCACTTTTGAGGCAATTAAATGTTTCATTTGTTTTAGAAACTCAATTTCGCTTACTTAGTAGGATTTTCTTGCCCTTATCCTCTTACATTGAGTACCGGGTACAAGATTTCCTGCGATCTTGATTTATTAATCATTTACCATCTTGAAATTAACATTAATTGTTAACGATTCCACAGGATAGGTACCAGTTGCCACGTTGTCCTGTTTCTGACATTCACCATATCGCAACAGTATATTCGTTGCACATTTATTTGCTAATTTCACCATGTTTCGTCTCCAAGCTTTCCGTGCAGATCCAGCAGGTGAAATAGGGAACTTAATAAGTCGTGCCAAGAGGATCGAATTACAAACTCTTGCACATGAGTATCAACTAGATGTTCCCCATGGAGCCAACAAAAATGAACTGCATAACCTGTTACTGGATCATCTCTTAGAAGAAGGTAAGATTGACTCTGAAACTCACGAAACTTACTCTATTGCAGATAAACCTGATTTGGCAACGATGAAACTCAAACTAGAACTTGCCAAGATCGAACGAGAGCAGCAAAGGGAAGCAGCTGCCATACGAAAGGAAGAAAAAGAACGAGAAGCAGCAATGAGGAAAGAAGAACAGGAACGTGAAATCGCCCTCAAGGAACGAGAAGCTGCCTTGAGGAAAGAAGACCAAGAACGTGAGATTGCAATACTCCGTGAACGTGAGCGAGTACAGCTTGAAGCAAAACAACGCCACCTGGAGATGCAACGCGAGCATGACAAACAACAAGCAGTTCTGGCTATGGAAAGCCGTCAACAAGAATTCGCGTTGGAAACTACACACCTCACTCAACGCCAGCAAGCTACCGCCAGTCTTCCAGTAAGTTTCAATATCTCACATGCAAGTAAGTTAATGCCACCATTTGTAGAGACAGAAGTCGACGTAGTTTTTACTACCTTATCTTGAGGTTACCTTAAGGTGCTTCCGGGGCTTAGTGTCCCCCGCGGCCCGGTCAGTCCAGCAACCAGGCCTCCTGGTTGCTGGACTGATCAACCAGGCTGTTAGACGCGGTTGCTCGCAGCCTGACGTATGAGTCACAGCCTGGTTCATCAGGTATCCTTTGGAGGTGCTTATCCAATTCTCTCTTGAACACTGTGAGGGGTCGGCCAGTTATGCCCCTTATGTGTAGTGGAAGCGTGTTGAACAGTCTCGGGCCTCTGATGTTGATAGAGTTCTCTCTCAGAGTACCTGTTGCACCTCTGCTTTTCAACAGGGGTATTCTACACATCCTGCCATGTCTTCTGGTCTCATGTGATGTTATTTCTGTGTGCAGGTTTGGGACCAGCCCCTCAATTATTTTCCACGTGTAAATTATTATGTATCTCTCCCGCCTGCGCTCAAGGGAGTACAGATTTAGGCTCTTTAGTAGGTCCCAGTAATTTAGATGTTTTACTGAGTGGATTCTAGCAGTAAAGGATCTCTGCACGCTCTCCAGGTCAGCAATTTCTCCAGCTTTGAAAGGGGCTGTCATTGTGCAGCAGTACTCCACTCTAGAGAGCACAAGCGTTTTGAAAAGTATCATCATCGGTATAGCATCTCTAGTGTGAAAAGTTCTTGTTATCCAGCCTGTCATTTTTCTTGCAGTTGTGACGGCTACTTTATTGTGTTCTTTAAAGGTAAGGTCTTCCGACATGAGTACACCCAGATCCTTTACATTGCCTTTTCCTTCTATGGTATGATTTGCCTGAGTTTTGTACGTGGTTTCTGTTTTTATATTTTCTATTTTTCCGTAGCGCATGAGCTGGAACTTATCCTCGTTAAACACCATATTATTTTCTGTAGCCCATAGAAAGACCTGATCTACATCTGATTGGAGGTTTGCCGTGTCCTCTATGTTGCCAACTCTCATGAAAATCCTAGTGTCATCTGCAAAGGATGATACAGTGCTATAGGTTGTGTTCTGGTCTATGTCCGATATGAGGATGAGAAAAAGTACTGGAGCAAGCACAGTACCCTGGGGAACTGAGCTCTTCACGGTTGATGTGCTGGATTTTATTTTGTTGACTATTATACATTGGGTTCTGTTAGTCAGGAAATTGTAGATCCATCTGCCTATTTTCCCGGTAATTCCTTTTGAACGCATTTTATGTGCAATAACACCATGGTCACATTTATCAAAAGCTTTTGCGAAATCTGTGTAAATTACATCAGCGTTTTGTTTGTCTTCCATAGCATCTAATGCCATATCATAGTGGTCCAGCAACTGCGACAGGCAAGAGCGCCCTGTCCTGAAACCATGTTGTCCGGGGTTATGGAGATGCTGTGATTCCATGTATTTTGTGATCTTACTTCTTAACACTCTCTCAAAAATTTTTATGATGTGCGATGTTAGTGCTATCGGTCTGTAATTTTTTACCTCTGCCTTATTTCCTCCTTTATGGAGTGGTGTTATCTCTGCTGTTTTTAGTATGTCAGGGATAACGCCAGTATCTAGGCTTTGTCTCCACAGAATGTGAAGGGCCTGCGATAGTGGTTTTTTACAGTTCTTGATGAATATGGAGTTCCAAGAATCCGAGCCTGGTGCAGAGTGCATAGGCATACTATTTATGGCTTCTTCAAAATCTAGTGGGGATAGAGCGACGTTTGATATATGATTTGATGTTGGTATTATATCCATGAAAAATTCATTTGGGTTATCAAATGAATGTTACCTGGGAACCGGTCGGCCGAGCGGACAGCACGCTGGGCTTGTGATCCTGTGGTCTTGGGTTCGATCCCAGGCCCCAGCGAGAAACAATGGGCAGAGTTTCTTTCACCCTATGCCCCTGTTACTTAGCAGTAAAATAGGCACCTGGTTGTTAGTCAGCTGTCACGGGCTGCTTCCTGGGAGTGGAGGCCTGGTCGAGGACCGGGCCGCGGGGACACTATAAAAGCCCCGAAATCATCTCAAGATATATCAATCTTTAATGCATTTAATGGCTCGCTGAAAACAGAGTCGTACTGCTTCCTCAGTAACTCGCTCAATTCTTTGTTGTCATCGGTGAAAGTTCCATCTCCCTTTCGCAGGGGCCCGATACTAGATGTGGTTTTTTATCTTAATTTTGCATAGGAGAAAAAATATTTCGGATTTCTTTCTATTTCACTGATGGCCTTTTGCTCTCTTTGCCTCTCCTGGGTTTTGTATGATTCTTGTAGCTTGAGTTCAATTGTTTCTATTTCTCTACCTAACCTTCTTCGCCGTTCTTGAGATAGGGTGCGACTCTCAAGTTGTTCCGCGATTCGTTTTCTTCGCCTATATAGGGAACGACGTTCCCGTTCCAATCTGCATCTCTTTCTCTTTTTTCTTAGGGGTATGCGGTTTGAACATATTTCTAGTGCTACTGAGCTTATTTTTTCCAGGCACTGGTTCAGGTTTGCATTTCCTAGCTGTTCTTCCCAGTTTATTTCTGTGAAATCCTGGTTTATTTGCTCCCAGTTTATCCGTTTATTATTGAAGTCACGGAATTTTCTTCGGTAGCTTTCGGTGGAGAGAAGGTAGGCGTCCAACACTGCTTGTTTCAGAGTCTGGTAGTCATACTCAGACGCCAAAGTACTTTGAGACCCTTGCTAATCAACTTAGTTGGCCTGCCGACCAATGGGCAACCCTTTTCAGAGTACATCTCACAGGTAGAGCTGCAGTTACACTCAGTACTTTGGCGTCTGAGAATGACTACCAGACTCTGTAACAAGCAGTGTTGGACGCCTACCTTCTCTCCACCGAAAGCTACCGAAGAAAATTCCGTGACCACCTAAAGGCAAGTACCACTACCTTTCTAGAATTTGCTAATACCAAAAGGAGATATTTTATGAAATGGCTGGAAGCAGCACATGTCTCTACCTTTGCAGAACTCGACAACCTCATGCCAGTTGAAGAATTCTTGAGGCGTGTGCCTCCTCCTGTCCGTTTATATTTAGCAGATAAAGAAGAGACCGACTACCTAAAGTGTGCTAAGTCGGCTGACACCAGAACCACCTTCCAGTAAGAAGTCTTGGTACAGTTACGAGAAAGTGAGTACCGATCAAGCTGGCTCGCAATTGTACTGTAAGTATTGTAGACTATGGACATACCATAGATAAATGTGGTAAGTCTCAATACAAAGGTAATACTGAATCCACTAACCCCAAACAGACTCCTCCTAAGTCCGGTAAGCCTGTGATGAATGTTGGTGTTCATCTTAATGATCTTTCTCTCTTCAGTAAACACCTGTATCCTGGAACTGTCTCTACCAACGGTTCAGATCCGGAGAGACGTTTCAAACTGAAGATCTTGAGGGACACAGCGGCTCTTCAATCAATCCTTTTGAAATCAGCTGTGCCCAATATCACCTACACCGGGGAAACCGTCATCATCACTGACCTCACTGCTACCACTCCTTATCCTCTCGCCAGAGTCCACCTGGAGTGTCCCTTCGTGAGCGGTGAAGTCCAAGTCGCCATCAGGGAAAAGCCTTTTCCCATGCCTGGAGTGCAACTTCTCCTGGGCAACGACTTGGCAGAAGACCTGCAACCGACCAACCTGATCGTCATGGACAAACCCCAGGTGTGTACCTCTGTAATGTATAATCCCATCTTTGAGTATGTTCCAGCAAAGGTTCAAGAGAGTGATGCAGTTTCTCCTCCGGTTTTAGTGACCACCCGTGCACAAGGTGCACGACCACAGCCAGCTGACTACTGCTACCGCTGTCCCTCAAGACCCTCAGAAACTACCTCCGAATCTGACCACGTTGGAGTTCCGTAAGTTACAGAGGGAAGATCTTACCTTGACACCATTATTCTTCCAGACTGAGACTCAACCTGACAGTATTCCTGGGTTCTTCCTAGAGAACGAGTTGCTCTACCGCAGTGTTACGGCCCTCTCGGGACGCAACGGGGTTCTTACTCTGATGTCGTTAGAGGAAGATATATATATCCGACCCCAAGCCAGTAGAGGCTTTCAAGGGATGCGATCCGTGACGCAAGTAACTTAAAAGGGAGTAGGGAAAGAAAGTTAAGAACTTAATATTATAATTAACACCATCACCATTTAAATATATAAAATAAAAGAGTACACAAGGGGGAGGGATATTAACACTTGACAAGGGGATTAATCCTCAATCGATGTCCTCTGCTGAAGACGCTGGTGCCATAACTCTCGGTGCTTTCTTTGTGGCCTCACTACGTGTCCTCTAAGAATGCCGAGCCTACCCGGGCCACAGGTCAGCCAAAACACAGATCCACTGGGGGCACCGTCGTGGAGGCCGTCAACCACACGTCCAGCTGGTCTGCTGGCAGGTACTGAGCCACCAAGGCTGGTACGGCCACTCCACGAACGATATAAGGGGTACGCCCTAGACAGGAGTCTCGTGTGATATCACAAATCACCCTCCTGTCCTCAATTCCCCAGTGGATTATCGTCTCCAACAGTCGGTCCCGGGTAAATCCTTTCACTGCCACTCCACTGGCAGGCTAACACACCACAGTGTTCTTCCGGGGGGACGACGTCACGACAGCTGCAGCAAACTTCACAGTATGGAGACTGGCTGCCTCGGGTAGACTGACTCCACCTTCAACACAGTGGTCCCAGGTCGGCTCTGTAAGCAGACACGTCATCAATAACTGGGACACTAATACACCACACTCACAGGCTCAGATACTAACACCTGACGTATCCAGTCCATAGATGGCGCTGTCGTCGGAGCACCACCTCACCAGAGGTCAGGAGCGGCGGTGTTGAGCGCTGAACCAGACTGGAAACTGGTTCTCGAGGCCAGTACACGCTGTCCTCACTAGGTGTCGTCGTTCGTTTGGCGGGGGTTTCGGGAGCTGACCCACAGATGGCGTGTTTGTCACTGCTCCAGGCTCGGACGCTGGATCCGGGTTCGTAACACGCAGATACAGACCCAGTAAACTGAAGGAGGAGGACGATTGGGCTAACGTCGAACAACTAATGATTCCTGCCAGCCTGCGGCCCACTATTCTACACCTGGCCCACGGAGCACTCTCGCGCTACGGATTTAACAAGACCTACCAAGGAATCCGTCAAGACTACTACTGGCCAGGTATGGTAAATAGCGTCAAACAGTGTCATACATGTCAGATGGCAGGTAAACCGAACATCTCTATCCCCAGAGCACCACTAACACCCATCCAGGTGCCTGCGGAACCTTTCCACAGACTTATTATAGACTGTGTTGGTCCTTTACCTCGGACCAGTTCTGGTAACGCCTATATACTAACCATCCTGTGTCCTACCACCAGATTCCCCATAGCAGTTCCCGTAAAGAACATTACGGCTGCTACGGTGGTGAAACACTTATTGAAGATCTTCACCCAGTATGGATTTCCAAGGGAGGTTCAGAGCGACTGTGGCACCAATTTCACCAGTGATCTCTTCAAGAGGACACTGGAAGAGTTCAACATCACACAGATATCACCAAGCCTTTCATCCTCCATGTCGACGCCAGTGGTACCGGCATCGGGGGTGACCTAATACAGCAACGAGGCGAGGAGAATATACCTGCTAGCGATCACAGCTACAAGGAACTACAGAACAATCGACAGGGAGCTACTCATCGTCCTGAACTTGCAGCACTTCAAACAATGCCTGAAAAAGTGCTCGGTCTACCACCATCAACACGGACCACAACACCCAACACTTCCTGCAGCAAGCCCAATTCAACACTCAACGGCTTGTACAATGGGCTTGATAACTGCAGAAATTCAACCTGGAGATCTCTACATCAAGGGGTCTGACAACATCATAGCCGACGCCCTCTCCAGAGTCTATGAAGTAGAGGCAGCTCCACCTAACACTCTACCACATGAAGACGTAACTTCTTCCGGAACCGCAGGCTTCGGGGGAGAGTTGTGACAATAATCTCTTTCAAGAGAGATTGAGACTGCTCTTCCCTAAATCATTCACGTCATTCTACAAGTACAAGATACTATATTGAAGATACGTCCACCAGTATTGCCAAACGTTTTGCTCAGGAAGCAAAGCGTACCTTGCACCACCTGACACGCCGGCTCCGGCCGTCGTCATCGAGCAAACTACACATTCTCCGCCTGCCTGCTCCTGATTGGCTGGTGTATCGCCGACAACACCTGCACCTGCACTCACGCCCTCTACCTGAGTTGACGTCTGGGCCAGCTCACGCCGTATTCCTCAGAATATCTCTGTGCTCTTAGAAGTTGACATCTCTCTCTCTGGTAGACGAAGCCCTGGCTGTCTTGTACTAAGGGAGGTGGCAGCTTTAGCTAGTATTCTCAGCACCTGATTAATATTATTATTGTCGTGCAATTCATTTTATATTAGAGTAAATTTCACACCTATTAATTATTCATGTTGTTTTGTTTGTTGCCTTGTTTTGAATTTTACGTAGGCCAAGGGATTGTCTTTGTTCATATCTTGTTTTCTAAAGTAATTAAAATTTAATTGTTTATATTTTGTGTTTTGTGTGTCTTCCCATTACCTTACCACAGACAAACAGGCAAGCAGTCTCTTTTTTTTCTGTAAGTGTGACAAGGCAATACCACCTGCCATTGGAGGACTGCCGAACATCAACACTCCAACACTTTACCGTCAAAATATATATATATAAATATATAAATATATATATATATATATATATATATATATATATATGTCGTACCTAGTAGCCAGAACTCACTTCTCAGCCTACTATTCAAGGCCCGATTTGCCTAATAAGCCAAGTTTTCCTGAATTAATATATTTACTATATTTTTTTTCTTATGAAATGATAAAGCAACCCTTTTCTCTATGTATGAGGTCAATTTTTTTTTATTGGAGTTAAAATTAACGTAGATATATGACCGAACCTAACCAACCCTACCTAACCTAACCTAACCTATATTTATAGGTAAGGTTAGGTTAGGTAGCCCAAAAAAGCTAGGTTAGGTTAGGTTAGGTAGACGAAAAAACATTAATTCATGAAAACTTGGCTTATTAGGCAAATCGGGCCTTGAATAGTTGGCTGAGAAGTGCGTTCTGGCTATTAGGTACGACATATATATATATATATATATATATATATATATATATATATATATATATATATATATATATATATATATATATATATATATATATATATATATATATATATATATATATATATATATATATATATATATATATTGGTAGCAGTCTTTCCTGTAGACATATATTATTAAATATGACCGAAAAAGTAAGATTAATAATTCTAACACGAATTTTCTCGATCTTTCTTACGTTTCTTTTCACTGTTGATGGTAATTCAAAAATCAGTTCTCCAAAATTCATTTTTATTTCTAGTCTGACGCGACACTTGAGCGCGTTTCGTAAAACTTATTACATTTTCAAAGACTTTAGTTTACACACACACACACAACTTTAACTGAATAGAGCTTAAACATCTTCGAGTTTTTATACCTACATTTGGGTGAGGTGACATGTTACAACAGTTTTGGGTGAGGTGAAAATAAACTTTTAATACAAGACAGGACACGAAACAATGAGTATTAAAGGTAGGTAACTGCAGAAGGCCTATTTTTATTGCCCATATTTCTTGATGCTTCTATATTGGAGCGGAGTCTTGAAGTGGGTAGAATATAGTTGTGCATTAATTGGCTGTTGATTGCTGGTGTTGACTTCTTGATGTGTAGTGCCTCGCAGACGTCAAGCCGCCTGCTATCGCAGTATCTATCGATGATTTCTGTGTTGTTTGCTAAGATTTCTCTGGTGATGGTTTGGTTGTGGGAAGAGACTATATGTTCCTTAATGGAGCCCTGCTGCTTATGCATCGTTAAACACCTGGAAAGAGATGTTGTTGTCTTGCCTATATACTGAGTTTCTTGAGGCTTACAGTCCCCAAGAGGCCATTTGAAGGCATAGACGACGTTGGTCTCTTTTAAAGCGATCTGCTTTGTGTCTGGAGAGTTTCTCATGAGTAGGCTGGCCGTTTTTTTGGTTTTATTGTAAATTGTCAGTTGTATCTTCTGATTTTTGTCTGTAGGGATAACGTTTCTACTAACAATATCTTTCAGGACCCTTTCCTCCGTTTTATGGGCTGTGGAAAAGAAGTTCATGTAAAATAGTCTAATAGGGGGTGTAGGTGTTGTGTTAGTTGTCTCTTCAGAGGTTGCATGGCGTTTCACTTTCCTTCTTATGATGTCTTCCACGAAACCATTGGAGAAGCCGTTGTTGACTAGGACCTGACTTACCCTACAGAGTTCTTCGTCGACTTGCTTCCATTCTGAGCTGTGGCTGAGAGCACGGTCGACATAAGCGTTAACAACACTCCTCTTGTACCTGTCTGGGCAGTCACTGTTGGCATTCAGGCACATTCCTATGTTTGTTTCCTTAGTGTAGACTGCAGTGTGGAAAACTCCGCCCCTTTCCATGACTGTTACATCTAGAAAGGGCAGCTTCCCATCCTTCTCCATCTCGTAAGTGAAACGCAACACAGAATTTTGCTCAAATGCCTCCTGCAGATGTCTGACATCAGGTACCTGTGTAAAAATGTCGTCAACATACCTGCAGTATATGAACTTGATATATTACAAGTATCGACATGAATTTGAAACTATATTACAAGTATGATATACAGTATCGACATGAACTTGAAACCGGCCATATACTGCAGGTATATTGACGACATTTTTACACTGGTACACTGGTAATTTGATTTTTGAATTACCATCAACAGTGAAAAGAAACGTAAGAAAGATCGAGAAAATTCCTGTTATATATGTTATATATATATATATATATATATATATATATATATATATATATATATATATATATATATATATATATATATATATATATATATATAATTGCCAGATTCATATAAAAATAAAAAATAAAATAAAATGTTTATTTAGGTAAGGTACATACATACAAGGGATTTTACAAAGAATGATTGATTTATAGATAGGGCTAGTACATACAATGCCTAAAGCCACTATTAAGCAAAGCGTTTCGGGCATGAAAAACTTAAATGACTAAAGCTTAATACTAATTGAGTATAAAGAACAAAATGTGTAGAGAACAAATAAAAATAGAGATAAAAAAGGGGTGAACATGGCTGAAAAAGCAGCACAAATACAATTAGGTCGACAAACAGCGTTGTTTAAAAAAACAGACATGGATTGACAGTAGAGGGGTAAGGTTAGGTTACAGGGAATTTATTAGGTAGTGCTTCGTTTTTATCTTAAACTGGTTGAGAGAGGTACAGTCTTTAACATGGTTGGGAAGGTCATTCCACATTCTGAGACCCTTGATTTGTAGAACATTTCTAGTTTGATTAAGTCGTACTCTTGGAATATCAAAACTGTAATTATTTCTGGTGTGGTGCTCATGGGTTCTGTTACAACCTTCAATGAAGCTTTTGAGGTCAGGATTGGCATTACAGTTCAGCGTTTTATATATGTATAATACACATGAGAGAATGTGCAGTGACTTAATATCTAACATATTCAGAGATTTGAGTAGGGGTATCAAGTGATATAATATATATATATATATATATATATATATATATATATATGTATATATATACATATATATATATATATATATCGAATTGCTAGATCCATATGGAATCAAGAATTGTAATTAGTGTAAATTCAAATAATGCAAGTTTCAATTACTAATTAGAGATGTAACTATTAACTGTAATTGATTTAATACATTATCATTATAACGGCTATCCATTAATATTATTTCTATATAATAATTTATGGTTATTCACTAATCATTATTAGTCACCATAATTAATTATCCACTTTAATTATCTATTTTATTCGTTATAATTAGCTATTATGCTTCTTCATTTAAGGATTATCATTATAATTAATAATTTATTATTATTATTAATTAATTATTTGTATATAATAATTAATTATTATTATTATTTTAAAAATAAAATACTCCCCCACTCTGTGCGCGTTTTCTTTCAACCGCAGAAAATAAACACTGCTTCTCAAAGCGGTGAAGTTTCTGTGGGAAGAAAATGTATTACTAATAGTTGAGTCTAACTGCCTAAGTTGTGCACTCACCGAGCGGGGTACTTAAAAGCGCACCCGCGGACTCGGCGACCTCTTGTTCGCCTCCTCCTCCTCGGCTGATACCCTCGGCTGATACACTACAATACGCCCACCCTCCTCCCGGGATCCCCTGCATCCCTTGTTTTACTTTCCAAGGGAAGACGCTAAAGCAGGTTTCTGGGGACACTTGTTCCATCTTGCAACAAATTTATGTTACCTTTGGGGGTACTCCGACGGAACCCCCAAAGTGATAAGCCAAGAATACCAAGAATTATAATTAGTGTAAATTCAAATAATGCAACTTTCAATTACTAATTAGAGATGTAACTATTAATTGTAATTGATTTAATACATTATCATTATAACGGCTATCCGTTAATATTATTTCTGTATAATAATTTATGGTTATTCACTAATCATTGTTAGTCACCATAATTAATTATCCACTTTAATTATCTATTTTATTAGTTATAATTAGCTATTATGCTTCTTCATTTAAGGATTATCATTATAATTAATCATTTATTATTATGATTATTATTATTAATTAATTATTTGTATTTATAATTAATTATTATTATTATTATTATAAAAATAAAATAAGTCCCCCACTCTGTGCGCATTTTCTTCCAACCGCAGAAAATAGATCTACCTTTTGGCATAACCTATAGAAAGGTGCAGGGTGCCCCAGATCTTTTGGAAAACCCTATGGAAAGTTGCAGGGTGCTCCAGACCGTTTGGCATAACCTATGGAAAGATGCAGGGTGTCCCAGACCTTTTGGCCTAACCCACAAAATGATGCAGGGTACTGCAGATCTTCTGGCATAACCTATGGAAAGAAGCAGGGGGAGCCCCATTCCTTTTGGCATAACCTACGGAAGGATGCATGGGGGGCCCAGACCTTCTGGCATTACCTACGTACAGATTCAGGGGGCCCCAGAGATGGTTGGTGGCCCCAGCTCAGGTGTGGCACCAGGGATCAATATCATCAAGAAAGAGAAAGATAATATTGTGAGATCAAAAGTTGCCGATAATCTTTAAAGGAAAAAGTTTTATGATTTTTTAGTGAAATTAGAAAAAAAAGGTTCATGCAGAGGAGTAACAAAAGTTTTAGATGATGTCTCTGGGGCCCAATAATATATGAAATGGTTTAAAAGAAAAATCTTTAACATTGTAGAACACTGCGAGGTGCAGGACAGATGAGACTGAAACTGACCTAATTACAGCTGTATGTAAAACTTGCATGAACCCTGCCCCCCCCCCTAATGTTAAACACATGCGCACAGTAACCTCTGTAATGGCCCTAATGTTAAACACCTGCACACAGTAACCCCTGTAATGCTTGAGAAAACTTAGAAAGCTAAACAATAGGAATTATAATATTTTACATAATTATGATATAATACAGTAATATATTATGATATATTACTGTATTTTATTTATTATTTTTTTATTTTTGTATACAATGGTTCTTACATTCTTGTACAGAAAATAGCACGCATAGCGTTTTTGGGTGGATGTCTATGTGTCTTACAGGCACACTCTCCCATGGTACATCACCACCATGTGTCTTACAGGCACACTCTCCCATGGTACATCACCACCATGTGTCTTACAGGCACACTCTCCCATGGTACATCACCACTATGTGTCTTACTGGCACACTCTCCCATGGTACATCACCACCATGTGTCTTACAGGCTCACTCTCCCATGGTACATCACCACCATGTGTCTTACAGGCACACTCTCCCATGGTACATCACCACTATGTGTCTTACAGGCTCTCTCTCCCATGGTACATCACCACCATGTGTCTTACAGGCACACTCTCCCATGGTACATCACCACCATGTGTCTTACAGGTGTACTCTCCCATGGTACATCACCACTATGTGTCTTACAGGCTCTCTCTCCCATGGTACATCACCACCATGTGTCTTACAGGCTCTCTCTCCCATGATACATCACCACCATGTGTCTTACAGCCGCACTCTCCCATGGTACATCATCACTATGTGTCTTACAGGTGTACTCTCCCATGGTACATCACCACTATGTGTCTTACAGGCACACTCTCCCATGGTACATCACCACCATGTGTCTTACAGCCGCACTCTCCCATGGTACATCACCACCATGTGTCTTACAGCCATACTCTCCCATGGTACATCACCACTATGTGTCTTACAGGCGCACTCACCCAGGCGCACCTGAAAAAGTCCAGAGGTATGCCACTAGGCTTGTCCCAGAACTAAGAGGCATGAGTTACGAGGAAAGGCTGCGTGAAATACACCTCACGACACTGGAAGACAGAAAAGTAAGGGAAGGCATGATCACTACCCACAAAATTCTTAGAGGAATTGACAAGGTTAATTAAGATATACTGTTTAACACGGGTGGGACGCGAACAAGGGGACACAGGTGGAAACTGAATACCCAAATGAGCCACAGGGACGTTAGAAGGAGCTTTTTCCGTGGTCAGAGTAGTTAACAAGTGGAATGCATTAGGCAGTGATGTGGAGGAGGCAGACTCCATACATAGTTTCAAATGTAGATATGATAGAGCCCAGTAGGCTCAGGAATCTGTACACCAGTTGATTGACAGTTGAGAAGTGGGACCAAAGAGCCAGAGCTCAACCCCCGCAAGCACACACACACACACAGGGGGCCGGTGGCTGAGTGAACAGCATGCTGGACGCGTGATCCTGTGGTCCCAGGTTCGATTCCCAGCGCTGGCGAGTAACAATGGGCATAGTTGACTGTTCAACACGCTTCCACTACACATAAGGGGCATAACTGGCCGACCCCTCACAGTGTTCAAGAGAGAGAACTGGATAAGCACCTCCAAAGGATACCTGATCAACCAGGCTGTGACTATATCATACGTCAGGCTGCGAGCAGCCGCGTCCAACAGCCTGGTTGATCAGTCTGGCAACCAGGAGGCCTGGTCGACGACCGGGCCGCGGGGACGCTAAGCCCCGGAAGCACCTCAAGGTAACCTCAAGGTAATAGTTTCTTTCACCCTGATGCCCCTGTTGCCTAGCAGTAAATAGGTATCTGGGAGTTAGTCAGCTGTCACGGGCTGCTTCCTGGTACTACACACATGGGGTGTGTAGTAGCTAAGCGGACAGCGCACAGGACTTGTAATTCTGTGGCTCGGGTTCGATTTCTGGACCAGGCAGAAACAAACGGGCAAAGTTTCTTTAAATAAATAAATGTTTATTCAGGTAAGGTACAGACATAAAAGAGGTTTTACAAAAATTGATAGATTTATAGATAGAGCTAGTACATACAATGCCTAAAGCCACTATTATGCAAAGCGTTTCGGGCAGGAAAACATTAAAGACTAAAACTTTCACCCTGATGCTCCTGTTACCTAGCAGTAAATAGGTAACTTGGGAGTTAGACAGCTGTTATGGGCTACTTCCTAGGTGTGTGGGTGGGGGGGGGGGAATTAGAAGTTGGTTACAGTTGATTGATTGACAGTTGAGAGGCGGGCCTAAAGAGCAGAGCTGAACCCCCGCAAGAACATCTAGGTGAATACCCAGAAATCAAATCAAATCAATTCAAATGTTTATTCAGGTAAAATACATACATACAAGGTGAGATACAAAACGTTGATGGATTTATAGATAGAGCTAGTACATACAATGCCTAAAGGCACTATTACACAAAGTGTTTCGGGCAGGAAAAACACTAAAGACGTTTGTTCCCAGACGTCTCGTCTGGCCGGTGTCGCCCGGAACGTTTGTTCCCAGACGTCTCGTCTGGCCGATGTAGCCTGGCACGTTTGTTCCCAGACGATTTCGTCTGGCCGGTGTAGCCCGGCACGTTTGTCCCAAGACGTCTCGTCGGTCTGGTGTAGCAAGGCACGTTTATTCCAAGACGTTTTCGCGTGACCGGTGTAGCCCGACATGTTTGTTCCCAGACGTTTCGTCTGACCGGTGTCAAATAATTGCATTTATTGCTGTTATTTGGTATTTATTTATGTTCGTTTATAAAAATATAATTCATTACATTTTGACTGTTAGTTATGATTCGTTTCATTACTCTGCAATTTATTACTGGAACTTATAGCATTGCTTAGCCTCATGCCTATAAATATCTATTATTTGGACTCGCAATTATGATTTGTCTTTCACGACATTTTAGTGAACGGGAGTCTACTCCTGTTTTGCTGATTTATGTTTATCTACTTCATTTAACTATATGCTTTATATATTAACTATTTACAGTGTTAGTCTTTCAGTCGACATGTATTAAGACTTGCAATTCTTCCTACAATTTACCATTGCTTGAGCCTTTTGCTTTAAGTTATATCTTTTATATATTTCCTTATTTACTGTGCTATATCATAGTATTAATGTTAATCAGTATCATTACCGTAACTTCAGTATTATTTTATTATGAGCATAAGTTGTTATTACGGTTTGGCGTCGCTTTCTTAATTTCAAAATTAGAACAACCTACCATGAACACCCAAATCACGGAGCTATTTACTCTACCAACCATGAGAGTAAAGACAAGACCAGAACATAACGATGCCAGCACAGAAGACACTGTTCAACATAACAGGCCAATTACACCTGCTTAATCTATGTATGTAGATAGGAGCTGCCTCGTATGGGCCAATAGGCTTTCTGCAGTTACCTTTATTCTTATGTTCTTATCTGCTCTGTGGCACTTGCCGTCATATCTGTTATTTATGATATTACCTTCGTATTCTTAATATTATTCTTGGGTCGCGCTTCGGACACAAGCATGTTACTGATTGACTTAAGGAATTGTTTTCTTATACTCCATTTATTGTTTTTGATATATCGATTTGATATTATATTTTCTGTTCTATAGCATAAAAATTGATTATATATTGTTAGGATATTTGTGTTTCGTATTATAACTGTCTATATTAGTTGTTTTGAGCTATCCGTGCCGTTTTACTTCTGCCTATTTATCCCACCTTTGCTCCTAGCAAAGGCATTTTGCTCCCTTCCTTCGCTGGATGTTTTATCAGAATTGTTAGCTCCTTTATATCGTTACAGTATAGTTATTATGCATACTCTTATTCTCCCAGCATTCGGCATTGGCATTCGGAGGCTTAATATTGATTAAGTTGGACTGTTCTATTGTTTTATATTATTATTATATTTGAACTAAGTTATTACTTGCTAGATTTCCCCCCTTGGATTAACTTCTGCCTCTGCCCAGATACGGTAACTGGTTACCCATCCCCCCCCCCCCTTTTTCACATGTCCGGATTTTTCCCACTAAAGTTCTGCTCGGTTTGGTAGTTACCTTACTTCGCTACAGTCTAGTTTCCTGGAAGATCTTATTCCCTTCCTTTCCCCTTAGTTTGCTCTAGACACTCCTATCCTCTGTGCCAGTGTGCCTTTCCAAAGTTTTCCTCGGGGTATCATCCTGGCTTTATCAATTAATGACAGTTGCCCAGTTTGCTTCCGGAAAATTCCCCCCCCCCCCCTCACAAACTAATTCCAGCAGTACCCTTAAGGGGTAGGTTCCTTGCCCGTCACGTTCCTACTGCATGCCCGCTTCTGCCCACCCTTACTGCCTTAATACTTCCAGAACCAACTACAGAAGGCGCACAAGGTACACCATTGATGAACGAGAAAAAGGGTTGGAGCCCGAGGGCAGACTACTGCACCCATGAAGTCAACACCACCCTCACCGCCGTGGGGCGGGCCGCAGCGACAACGACGGACACGGGGTCGACCCTGGGGAGTCGGCCTCGGTGTAGGCCGCTTTCCACTTCCCACACCCGCCCTGGGGCCAGCCTTACAGGATTGGTCCCTGTGAGGGTGGGCTCCAGCGATGACTAGTCTTACGACATCGTGCACAGCGCCCTACTTGGGCGTACAATCCCTGCTGTACGATCACCTCACAAGGACATTGCATGGGGGGGGGGGGGGTACACCTTGCCCTCTACGCTCTGGATCGTCGCGATGATGCTCCGTTGGCCTCACCAAGGACGCTGTTTAACTTGCAGCACGTTAACTGCCTAGTAGAACGCCTAGTTTAACTTTATCTGTAAACAGTTAGTTTAACTGTTTAACTGCTTAGTAGAACTTGTTTGGTACCTTTTTCAGTCAGGAGTAACCTGGCTGTTTTTAATGCTTTCTCCTGTGATGCGGGCACGGTTGCTGTCACAGAAACGAGTGACCATATTCCTAGTTAAAGGTTGGCGAGGAACACGCGCCTCGCAAGGTCTAGTTGGTGGGATCTTGCCTCTCTATGCTCATGGCACGTCGCAATGGCGCTCCATTGGCCTCGGCAAGGAAGCTGTTTCACTTGTAGCATCTGTCTAGTAGACCCGGTTTGGTAACTTTTTCAGTGAGGGAACCCTGTCATCGGCACGGTTACAGCCACAGTGCGAGTAGTCACATTCCTAGTTACAGCGGCCAGCCGCCGCTCGCCCTTCAGGGTTGGGGGTTCCGCGCTGCTGGTCCTCGTGGGATGGGGGGTGCTCCGCCGGAACCCCCAAAGTGATAAGCCTGCAGATAGCTAAGAAATATTACCATGAATTGTAATTAGTGTAAATTCAAATAATGCAACTTTCAATTACTAACTATAGATGTAACTATTAATTGTAATTGATTTAATACTTTACCATTATAATGATTATTCATTATAAATATTCTTTAATACTTTATTGTTATGCATTAGTCACTAATTATTTATCCTTCACCCTAATTAGCTATTTGATTCATTAAAATTATTGCTTATCATTATAATATTTGTTAATATTATTATTTATTATTATATAATAATAATAATTTATTATTTATTATTAATTTATTATTTATTATTAATAATTTATTATTTCCTATTATAAAATAAACAAGTGCCCACTCTGAGCGTGTTTTCATCCAACCGCAGAAAAATTAGTTCCTTGGACACTGCCGTGATGCGCCAAGAGACGTGACACCGCTCTACTGGTCAAATACAAACTGGTAGTAATATCGAAACGTAGATCTCTGATGTATGCTGCTAAAGGCATCTGAGTCGCATGGTGGCAGGCGACGTTCTCGCATCTTCTTCCTCCTTCCGATTGCGCATACGCGACTCTCGATAGACATCTCGAGCGTAAATGGATTTATATATTTCGGAATTAACTAAGGAAAGAAGAGATGGTGACTAGTATTGATGTCACATTTAATTCTTTCGTGTTAAAATATAACTTCACGTAACATAAATTGGTTTATTAAAGTTACGCAGCAAATTGATAAAATTAAAATTAAAGTGAAATCATTTACATTAAAATAATTTCCTCTAGAATGTTTAATATCAGCTAAATAAGGGACTTCCAGAAAGCAGTAGTATGCTACGAAAATAAACTTATTAGTAAGTAACTATCTTTAGTAAAGGAGATAATAAACTGGGCCAGATTCACGAAGGTACTTACGAAGGTTTTTCATCTTAGCTACGAATGTTTTCCTTCTTAGCGCCTTCGTGGCGGCTACGTCGGTATTCAGGTAGCTACACTAAGTCGAAAAACCTTCGTAAGTTTGGTCCGGGATCTAAGTGTGGTTTCGACCACTCGTAGCTTTACGTAAACTAGATATAACTCAATTTTTCTCTACTACATAACACTAGGATCGATTTTAAGATTTTGGAACATAAACAAAAGATTATAAAATTGAATCTCGTGAAGAGGAGTCCTTCGTGTTAGTTATATATGTATTCTCTACTTGAAACTTTGAGTAAATATATCTTTTATGATATTAGAATTAGTTTTACAATAGCAAGATATTATACCAGTAGTTATTAAGTAAATAAACACTGGTGAACATGAAATATGAGAGAAGGTGATGAGCTCTGCCTGATGGAATCATTTACTATCTTCAAATGCCTCTGTTCACCTAGTAGTAAGAGTGTACCTTAGCTATACATACCCATTTCTAATTTATTTAGTTTCGTTTTATTTTGAAATTAAATCTGGGTGAGACATAAAATAAAAAAATATGCTGCACAAATGATGTTAGGCAAGGAGAAGGATAAAAATGTCAAAAACTTTATTCATTGAATATTTAAAGCTATAATTATGACTATATATGGACTATTAAAAAAGAGAGAGGGAAGCCGGGGTCCAAGACCTCTTCCTGTTACACAACTTGGGTGTGGAACAAGTAATTATCAAAAGAAGGCACCATGCCGAGAAGGCTATGTAGCAGTAAGGCAGTGAGGTGAGGCAGCTACTTATTTGAGAAATGCTTATTTTATTTACCTTATAAGCTGAGGCAACATTTTATTTGAGGAATATTCAGCCGATTCCTCTAGATTTAGCATGGAACAAATTTGTGTCCAAGACCTCTTCCTGTTACACAATTTGGCTGTGTGTAACCAAACTAGAAGTGCTCTACAAATCAAGGGACCCAGAATGTGGAATGACCTCCCGAATCATGTCAAAGGCTGTACCTCTCTCAACCAGTTTAAGAATAAAACCAAGTACTACCTAATTAACTCCATGTAACCTAACTTACCCCCTAAATGTCAACGCATGTCTTGCTATTTTTTAAACAATGCTGTTCACCAACGTGTACAATTGCTGATTTCTGCTATGTTACCCCCCCCCCCTTTTTTATTTTTTATTCCTTTCTTTCAACACAATTTATACCTAATCCCGATTATTATTAAGTTTTAGTCAAAGTTTCCCCCCCCTCCCACACCTTGCCCGAAATGCTATGAGTATTAGTGGCTTTAGGTATTGTATGTACTAGCTCTGTCTATAAATCCAACATTATGTTTGTAAATCAACTGCATGTACTTTTCCTGAATAAAATTTATTTATTATTATTGATTTATTAATCAGTAAGTATTAAATGAAGGCACCAAGCTGGGAAGTCTATGTAGCACCATTGTGTGTAACAATAAACCCAATTTTTTTTTTAACAAATAATGCACCTATATGGTAAAACAAATCCTGTCAGCTGTAAAGATATTGATGTAGTTATTTAAATAAAAAAAATATAATGAAAGAAATATTACTGGTTTATTTTTATCCTATCTTTTTGTACTGTACAGTATATCGATGGAAGTGAAAAATTGAGACATAATTAATGCACAATTTAATGAATGATTAGCATGGATTAACAGTTCAATAGAAATATGACTATTACATATCAACATGAGATCTTAATGATCCATGGTTAACATGATTTAATAAGGATAATACAGTATTTGTAATAATACAAACTATAATTTAAAATCTTTATTACTGATTTTTTTATTAAGAAGATTAGGTATACACAGCAATGTGCTGCTATCATATTCTATATGGAATATTACACAGTGTAGATAAAAAAAACTAGCTATAAGTTTATCTAATACTCCCATCTCACACGATGGTTAGACATACATGGAATCAATTTAGAAAATACCAGCCTCAATACAAAAAACAAATCAACTCTGACTAAACAACTCTTCACGATTTTCACAAGAGGTAAGCACTGAATCATGGAAACATTATATTATAATTACTCTTACCAGTTTCTACGATACTCCTCTCAAACAATGTATTTTTTAACAAGTTTAGGTATACACAGCAATGTGCTGCTTCCCTATTCTGTATGAAGGACCACACAGTGTAGATCAGAAACCAGCTACAAGCTCATCCAACATCCTCACCTCGCAGGATGACCAGTCATGCATGTAATCAGGAGAGAACAAAATACTTAAGGCTGATCTATTAGCATTCACTGGCAAAATCTAGGTGCAGCACAAGAATATCTTCCAATATTCCTGAGTGTATGAAGTAATTACAGAGCTCAAAGTACTTCATGCTATTTGGTATGAAGTCACTGATAACAGGACAATCACAGATATAGTGTTGGAGAGTATGTTCTCTCAAGTAGGACTGAAAACAAATGTTTTTTCCACAAAGAGGGTTATAAACCCATGGAACCGCCTACCCGCTGAAGCCGTAAATGCCAAATTCCAGCTAAAAAATATCATCAAGACAATTGGCAGGCCCTTTAACAAGCCGCCGGCTGTCTGTCCTCGTCGAGGCCACTAGATAGTGGCCCTTGGGTAAATTCAGTAAATATATACAATAATTGTCAGCGCATCTTCCGAGCAACAAGGACAGCTACACAATATCTCTTAGAATTACGTATATAAACAACATATGTAACATATTTGTTTACTACAATGTCCGTGCTGCCTGTAGAATTTGAAAAAAACATAGTTTTACTTCGAAATATACTAAATTTATAAGAAAATTCGACGTAAATAGGAGGCATAGAGCTCCGATAAGCCAGCGCTAAATCTTCAATATGAAGAATGTTACTGCTCTCTGATTGGCCAAACAAAGTAAGTAAGTAATTATCAAAAGAAGGCACCAAACCGGGAAGGCTATGTAGCACCATCAAATGCGCAGAATAATCAGAGGGCGCTAAATATCACCAAGGATGCCAATACGAGAACAAAAACGCATAAGGCGAACGATATCAAAAGTATCCGAGTCACCAAGGGACTATTGAGGGACAGGTGACCGCGAGGGGCGGTCGGAAAGCAAGACACACGCTCGTCTTGGAAGTCAGGACATTCAAGAAGGACATGCACGACCGTAAGAGGGACAATGCAACTAGGACAATAAGGAGCAGTGCGGCGCTCCATCAAGTAACCATGGGTTAAGCGAGTATGTCCAATACGCAACCTCGCCAGAGCTGTTTCCCATCGCCGGTTACGGTGGTAGGAGGACGGCCACGAGGAAACACAACATTTAAGAGTACGCAGTTTGTTACCAGTAACAGATGACCAAGAAGCCTGCCAACGGGTAAGGACGGAGGAATGGATAACTGGGTAAAAGTCGGAAAATGGAACACCTTTACGAGAGATGGGACAAGAGCGGACAGCTTCCTTGGCGGCAGCATCCCCACGCTCATTTAAAGACACACCAATATAGCTGGGAACCCAACAAAACTCAACCGACTTAAATTTACTGTGAACAAGAAACAGCCAATGCTGGATCTCGACAACTACTGGATGAACCGGATTAAAGGACCCGAGAGTCATGAGGGCACTACGAGAGTCAACAACAACTACAAAGGAAGACTGACAACGAGAAAGCAGGAGACGAAGAGCATAGAGAATAGCATAAAGCTCCGCTGTAAAGATGCTAGTCTCCGGAGGTAAGCAACACATAAGTGCGATCAGGAAAAACAACAGAGTAGCCAACACCGTCCGCAGACTTGGACCCATTGGTGAAGACAGAAACGGAGCGGGAGTGAGAAGAAAAGTGCTCAAGGAAAAGGCGTTTGAGAACCGTAGGAGGGGTAAAAGCTTTAGTGATACAGGTCAAAGATGTACAAAACCGCGGAAGAGAGACTCTCCACGGGGGCAAAGAAGGAACAACACGAGGAGAAACATTAGAAATACGAACAGAAAGAGAATCCTGTAGGCGAGATAACCGGACAGAAAGAGGGAGGTGGTGAAGAGGAACAGGAACCGCAGGAGTGGTAAAAGTTAAAGCACGACAGAGGCGAGAGGAAGGATGTTGTAAGGACCGCGCCAGATAGCGAAGACAGTAGCGATCAGGGCGGTCCTGGAGAGACAGGAAGCCAGTGTCAACATACAAGCTAAGGACGGGAGTCGAACGAAAGGCACCAGAACTGAGGCGCAACCCAGTATGGTTTAAAGCATCAAGACGGCGAAGAGTAGAAGGAGAAGCAGACGAGTAAGCAGTGCAAACATAATCGAGCTTAGAGAGGAGGGGAGAGGAATGTAAAGCAAGGAATGTGCGCCTATCTGCCCCCTAAGAAGTATGGGACAAGACCCGAAGGAGGGTAAGGGCCTTAGCGCACTCAACACGGAGGTAAGAGATATGGGGAGACCGAGACAAACGAGTGTCAAGGAATAACCCCAAAAGCTTCGCGGAATCTTTGTACTCGAGGGGATGACCATAAAGTGACAAAGAGGGACGAAGAACGACCCGTTTCCGCGTAAAAGTCATGGCACAAGTCTTAGAAGTAGAGAACTTAAAGCCATGATCGGTGGCCCAAGACGACACGGCATCAATTGCAAGTTGAAGCCGGCGCTGAAGGAGAGGCGAATCATCACCCTGACAGCAAAGGGTAAGATCATCGACATAGAGAGCGGAGAAAACACCTGAAGGAAGAGGAAAGAAGACCATTGAGGGCAACCAGAAAAAGAGTAGTGCTCAAAACACTACCCTGGGGCACACCTTCGTATTGCTGAAAAGAGGCAGAGAGAGTGGTACCAAGGCGCACCCGAAAGGAACGACGAGAGAGGAAGCTGCGGAGAAAGAGGAGATGACCACGAAGGCCAAAAGAAAGAAGTTGAGATAGAATATGATATTGCCAAGTAGTGTCGTAAGCCTTTTCCAGGTAAAAAAGGACGGCAACAACGGAGGTCTTCGCAGCAAAAGCAGTACAAATATAGACCTCCAAGTTCACCAGGACATCTGTCGTGCTGCGGCACTTGCGGAAACCAAATTGAGAAGGGGAGAGGAGGTGATGGTGTTCCAGGAACCACATCAGACGAACGTTAACCCATACGTTCAAAGAGTTTGCAGACACAACTTGTGAGGGCAATAGGGCGAAAGTCCTTAGGGGAAGTACCCAGAGACCCCGGTTTGCGAACAGGGAGGACAACGGCATCGAGCCAGTCCTCAGGGACTGACGACGACTCCCAGACCCGATTATACAGACTCAGTAAATACTGAGACGTGCACGGAGGGAGATGGCGAAGCATCTCATAACGAATACCATCGGAGCCCGCCGCCATAGAACCGCAGAGGGCCAGGGCAGAACGAAGTTCAGAGAGAGAGAAGGGATCATTATAGGGAAGCTGAAGACGAGTGCAGAAATCTAAAGGACGAGACTCAAGGACAGGTTTACGAAGAAGGAAAGATTAGGGAAGATGAAGACCAGAGCTAACAGAAAAAAAGTGGGAAACCAGTTCGGAAGCGACCTGCAACGGGTCCGCCACAAGAGTATCATGGAGGTGAAGAACCGGTGAAACATCGGGAACGAACTTACCCGCTATCTTGCGGATATGCTTCCAGATCTGGGGCAGAGGAGTTTCGGACGTAATTGTTGAAACATAAGATGCCCAACATTCACGTTTAGCCGTACGGATGGCCCTACGGGCCACCCCACTCACTTTCCAAAAAAAAAAAAAAAATCGGTCGTCTGCCTACGGTGGTGCCTCTTCTAGGCTGCACGCTTACAGCGGACAGCCCGAGCACAGTCCGCATTCCACCAGGGAACGCACTTCCGTGGACCCCGTGAGAAAGAGCGAGGAATAGAGCGGAGGGCAGCGTCGAAGACAGTGTCATAAAAAGGAGGAGAGCGCGAGAGAGAGGCAGAAGGGAGAGGTCAGAGAGAGCAACACTGAGGGTAAATAGGGTCCAGTCCGCCTTAGCAAACTGCCACCTAGGGAAAGAGAGGGAATGGCGAAAAGAGAAAAAGGAAACAAGGATGGGAAAATGATCACTGCCATGGAGGTCATCAAGAACCTGCCACGTAAAATCTAAGTAAAGAGAAGAAGAGCAGAGAGAAAGATCAAGACAGGAAAGGGTGCGAGTCCGAGAGTCCAAATGAGTGGGCTCACCAGAATTCAGAAGAGACAGAGAAGAAGAGAGGAGAAACGGCTCAAGAAAGCGACCTCGGGTATTCGTCAGAACATCACCCCAAAGAGAATGACGACAATTTAAATCACCCAGCAGGATCACAGGCCCCGGCAAGGAGTCTAGGAGGTGTTTCAAATCAGGAAGAGAAAGCGGGACACTCGGGGGGAGATAAATGGAACAAACTATGTACCATTTCCCCACAAAGATACGAGCAGCAGAGTAATGGAGAGTCGAAGGAAAAAGTAAAGGAACAAAGGAACGAATCAAGAGAGCAGAAGAATTAGGAGCCCCAGCAACGGCCTGGGGGGGGGGGAGAGAAAGGAATAGCCACGAAAACGACCAGGACGAGAACCAAGCAACGGCTCCTGGAGACAGACACAAAGGGGCAAAAACCGCGAAATCAGAAGTTGGAGTTCGAGGAAATTGGCGTAATAACCTCGAACGTTCCATTGAAGAATAGACATCGACGAGAAGAGAAAGGACAACAATAGAGAACAAGGAAGAAACAAAGGCGAAAGAGCAACATAGCACGTTAAAGAATATCAGGGTCGGGATCAGGGTCAGCAAAGTCAGGGTTAGGGGGCATGGGTAAACTGAGCAAAGACGAAGAGAAGGAGGCGGGAGAACAGACCAGAGGTGGTCGGCCGGGGACCGGAGGAGGAAGAGGAGGAGATAACAGAGGGGAGCAGTCAAGGACAGCAGCAGGAAGAGGGGGAGTAGAAAGAGGGGAGCGCACCTCAGCAAGGGCAGCAACCGACAGGGAAGCGGGGGCTAAAGAAACCTCCATAGCAGGAACAGGGGGCGCAACCACCGAAATGGGAGGGGAAGGAGCAAGAGAGACAGAAGTAGGGGCCGAGGAAGAGAGCGAAACCATCTTACCCGCCGGGGAGGAGGAAGGAGAGGAGCCAGGCTTACGCTTCTGACTTAAAGATACAGGTGTCCCAGCAACTACGTACTGGGCTACGGATTCTAGCGTCTCAACAGGAGAAGCTGAACGAGAGCACACACGACGGCCGTTTGGATAGCGATGGACATCAGCCCGTACCGACAGGCGGCGGGGAGAGTCAAGAGACGGAGGGGAAGGATGGGAAGGAGGAACGGAGGGAGACGAGGAAGAATACACAGGAGACAAGACAGACCGGGTAGAAAGAAGGGGAACCCCAGACAGAGGACCAGGACGTGGATCCTTCGGGAGAGAACCCAAAGGAACAGAGGAGGGGGTAGTGGGCATATCAGGGTCCAAGGCCCGGAAACGGTTGAGAGGCTGAGGAAGGTGGGAAGGACGAGGAGAGGAAGAGCGCAACACGCGAGCATAAGATATATTAGCATAAGGCGGGAGCCGGCGAACCTGGCGTCTCGCCTCAGGAAAAAATAAACGCTCCCGGTGCTTGAAGTTGAAAACGGCTGCCTCAAGCTTGTAATGAACACACGCACGGGAGAAGGTAGGATGGGCCTCACTGCAGTTGAGGCAACGAGCCTGAGGAGAGGTGCACTCCGACTTATAGTGACCTTCGCCACCATACAAAGGACAGAGAGAGACAGTCCCGGAGCAGCGGAGGGCACAATGCCCAAACCTCCAGCACTTATTACAGAGCCGAGGAGAAGGAATGTACTCCTGGACAGAGCACCTGGCACCAGCAAGAATGACAGAGGGTGGAAGGGTCCTACCATCAAAGGTAATCTTCACAACTCGGAGGGGTTGACGGCGACTACCACGAGGGGGACGAGTAAACGTGTCCACCTGGAGAATAGAATGGCCCTGGGCAGTAAGGATATGTCGAATATCGTCATGGCCGTCTCGCAGGTCCCGAACACCGGTCGCAACTTGGGGCGGGAGCAGAATAGTGGCATTCAACTGAGCGTTCTTCGAGACCCGAACAGGGGTCTCGCCAAGGCAGGATAAGGTAGCCAAGCGGGAAGCAGCATCCTGAGAAGGAGCAGCAACGACACGCGTACCGAGGCAAGTGGGGTTGAAAGTAATGGAGGCATCCACGGAATCAACGAGATGTCGATGGAGTTAGAAATCGTCAGGAGGCGTAGAATCAAGAGGGAGGAGATCAAAATATTTGGCCCACGAAGCGGGACCAAACAAGGCTTGATAGGTATCAGAACGGGAAGGAATCGAGCGAGGGCAGCCGTGACGAGGACGGCGGTGAGAATCCCCAGAGAGAGAGGGGGGTAAAAGGCGCAGTAGTCACAACGAGAGACTTAGCTGCACCAGGGGGCGAAGTGGTCACCACTGGGGGCTCGAGGCTCGACCCAACCACAGAGGAGGGAGGGGAGCTGGGGGAAGAGGTCAGGACAGTTAAAGGAGGAGCAAGGTCGGGGCCCAACGCAGCAGGAGCTACAGAGCCTGGTCTTCTAATACAGGCCGACTCAGGGGCTTGGTCGCCCACCCCACGAGATTAAGAAGGTAAAGCAGAAACAGTCGAAACAGGGGTTATCATCGCTTCGAAAAGGAATATTCTTTCACGAATGTGCCCCCACACCCACTATGGAGCCACAATTAGAGGCAGGACACCCAACAAGAAGCTATCGCCGATCATGCCGGGGGCCTCCTAGGGGTGCGTCGTGAGTATACGCCCCACAAACGCCACCTTAAGAACCGACAGTCCGTCGAGATCGGGTTCAGTGACGAAAGGTGGATTGACAATAAAAGGTTCCCCTCGCTCACGATGTCGGGTACTACAGTTCTACGGGTGCAAGAGTATGCCTCCTCAAGCACCCCGGGCGTCAAAATAGAAGAAGTCCAAGGGAATAACCAGAACAAGCAAAAGGTTGGCAGGAAACGGCAAGCAAATAGGAGAAGAGGGGGGAGAAAAACGAAACAGAAGGAAAAGGAAAAGGTGCCCAGCAGAATTGGAGAGGACGGCTTCAGGAGCACAAGGCTAAAAAAAAAAAAAAAAAAAAATTGACAGGACTGTCCCAAGGAGCATCACACTCTGGCAGCCGCCCACTAAGCCGCCCTCACGGCAACAACGAGCTGAGAGGGGAGGGCGGTGGCCAAACGAAACACTGTAGTGACCTCTATCGGCATGCAGGTGAACCAACAAATATCTTCCCAAGTGGATCTACGTGAATTGCACCTCAGCATCTTCTTAGGGCATACTTAGGAACCTTCGTAGCAAACCTACTTACGAAGAAATACTTGGAGCTTCGTGAATCTAGGTCCTGGACTGTTATAAATCCAACTAAATGGGGAAAGAATTCATGTTTCTGCCTGTTGTTCCTTTCATCGTCTTTCTGACTAGGAAGAATATGTTTAATATATATCATGATGATGATTAAATCTACTAGTTAGTAATTTTAGTAACTACTTGTGGTTAATACAAAGGTTGTATAAAAATACAAGAGATGTATGAAACTGTTGGTTATTTATAACAGTCATCACTGGTCCTCCTTCACTGGTCCGTCATCCCTGGTTCATCACTGGTCCGTCTCTAGTCCGTCGTCACTAGTCCGTCATCACTGGTCCATAACGGGTCCGTCATCACTGGTCCATAACGGGTCCGTCATCACTGGTCCATAACGGGTCCGTCATCACTGGTCCATAACGGGTCCGTCATCACTGGTCCATAACGGGTCCGTCATCACTGGTCCATAACTGGTGCGTCATCACTGGTCCATAACTGGTTCGTCATCACTGGTCCATAATTGGTCCGTCATCACTGGTCTATAACTGGTCCGTCATCACTGGTCCATAATTGGTCCGTCATCACTGGTCTATAACTGGTCCGTCATCACTGGTCCATAACGGGTCCGTCATCACTGGTCCATAACTGGTCCGTCATCACTGGTCCATAACGGGTCCGTCATCATTAGTCCATCATCACTGGTCCATCACTGGTCCGTCATCATTAATCCGTCATCACTGGTCCGTCATCACTGGTCTATCACTGGTCCGTCATCATTAATCCGTCATCACTGGTCTATCACTGGTCCGTCATCACTGGTCCGTCATCATTGGTCTGTCATCACTGGTCCATCACTGGTCCGTCATCACTGGTCCATAACTGGTCCGTCATATCTGGTCCATCACTGGTCCGTCATCACTGGTACATCACTGGTCCGTCATCATTCGTCTGTCATCACTGGTCCATCACTGGTCCGTCATCACTGGTCCGTCATCATTGGTCCGTAATCACTGGTCCATCACTGGTCCATCATCACTGGTTCATCACTGGTCCATCACTGGTCTGTCATCACTGGCCAATCATTGGTCCGTCATCACTGGTCCATCATGACTGGTCCATGACTGGTCCATCACAGGTCCATCATCACTGGTCCATCACTTGTCCGTCATCACTGGTCCGTCAACAACATGGCCACCATTAACATAGAGATAACAGTGTCTCTCGCTAGTAGGAATGGATATGGACTACTAATCATGGGGGATTTCAACCACGGGAAGATTGATTGGGAGAACAGAGACCCGCATGGAGAACCAGGTACATGGAGAGCTAAGCTGCTGGACGCAGCAACAAGAAACTTTCTTAGCCAGCATATCAAGGGACCGACAAGAATGAGAGGGGAGGATGAACCAACTATGCTTGATCTGACATTTACCCTTAATGAGTGGGATATAAGGGAGGTTAAGATGGAAGCACCCTTAGGAATGAGTGATCACAGTGTATTGATCTTTGAGTACTTGGTAGAGCTAGGACTTATCTCCCCCCAAAAAGAACTAAAACACAAAAGACTGGCATATCGAAAGGGGAATTATGAGGGGATGAGAAGTTTCCTAAGGGATATACCATGGGACACAGACCTCAGAGATAAGTTGGTACAAGACATGATGGACTTAGTCACCCAAAAGTGTCAGGAGGCAGTAAACAGGTTTATCCCGGCCCAAAGGGAAAAATCCGAGAAGCAAAAGAAGAATCCATTGTTTAACAGGGCATGTATGGAAGCATAGGTACTGAACAAAAGGGCGTGGAGGAACTTCCGAAATAACAGAACACCAGAAAGCAGAGAGAGATACCAGAGAACCAGGAATGAGTATGTTAGTGTGAGAAGGGAAGCAGAGAAAAATTATGCAAATGATATAGCAAGCAAAGCCAAGACCGATCCAAAGCTACTCCACAGTCACATCAGACGGAAAACAACAGTGAAAGAACAGGTAATGAAACTTAGAACAGGCGAGGACAGGTGTACAGAGAAGGACAAAGAGGTGTGTGAGGAACTCAACAAGAGGTTCCAGGAGGTCTTCACAATAGAACATGGTGTGGTCACTGCACTAGGAGAGGGGGGCAGTAAGCCAGGTGGCCTTGGAAGGGTTCGAAATTACGAGAGATGAGGTCAAGAGAAATCTGTTGGATCTGGATGTGAGAAAGGCTGTTGGCCCAGACGGGATATCACCATAGGTATTGAAAGAGTGTGCAGAGGCACTCTGCTTGCCACTCTCCATAGTGTATAGTAGGTCACGGAGACGGGAGACCTACCAGAAATATGGAAGGCGGCTAATGTGGTCCCAATATACAAGAAGGGTGACAGACAAGAGGCACTGAACTTCAGACCAGTGTCCTTAACTTGTATACCATACAAAGTGATAGAGAAGATCGCGAGAAAAAATCTAGTAACACATCTGGAGAGAAGGGACTTCGTGACAAATCGCCAACATGGGTTCAGGGAGAGTAAATCTTGCCTTACTGGCTTAATAAAATTCTACGATCAGGTGACAAAGATTAAGTAAGAAAGAGAAGGCTGGGCAGACTGCATTTTTTTGAACTGTCGGAAAGCCTTTGATACAGTCCCCCATAAGAGGCTGGTACATAAGCTGGAGAGACAGGCAGGAGTAACTGGTAAAGTTCTCCAGTGGATAAGGGAATACCTAAGCAATAGGAAGCAAAGAGTTACAGTGAGGGGTGAGACCTCAGATTGGCATGAAGTCACCAGTGGAGTCCCACAGGGCTCTGTACTTGGTCCTATCCTGTTTCTGATATACATGAACGATCTCCCGGAGGGTATTGACTCATTTCTCTCAATGTTTGCTGACGATGCCAAAATTATGAGAAGGATTAAGACAGAGGAGGACTGCTTGAGGCTTCAAGAAGAAATAGACAAACTAAAGAAATGGTAGAACAAATGGTTGTTAGAGTTTAACCCAAGCAAATGTAATGTAATGAAGATAGGTGTTGGGAGCAGGAGGCCCATTACAAGGTATCATTTGGGAGATGAAATTCTACACGAGTCAGAGAGAGAAAAAGACCTGGGGGTTGATATCACACCAGACCTGTCCCCTGAAGCCCATATCAAGAGGATAACATCAGCAGCATATGCCAGGATGGCTAACATAAGAACGGCATTTAGATACTTGTGCAAGGAATCATTCAGAACTTTGTATACCACCTATGTCAGACCAATCCTGGAGTATGCAGCCCCAGCATAGAGTCCATATCTAGTCAAGCATAAGACCAAACTGGAAAAAGTTCCAAGGTTTGCCACCCAGGCTGATGTAACACAGAGGGGGGGGGAGGGTGTTCTGAAGTGTTCTTTCTCCCCCTTTCTCTCTCTGCCCGTATTCTTACGTATGTTCTCTACCAAGGGACCCCCAAAACTTTTACTTTTAGCCGACCCCACGCCACATGGTTTTAAGACGATTGACCGGCTTAATATTCTACAACCCGTATGACGTGAAATAGGCTTCTAGCAAAGCTCTAGAATCGCCTTCGCCGCCACCACCAGACCAGTAACACTGAGTAATGATCAAGGTCTGGATCGATCATGCTAATCAATCAACCTTAGGGCTTGATCCCCACTAGTAACATATGGGAGGGTTGTCTTATTTACGGTAAGTGTGGAACTAATTAAAAATCAACGGGAATGATAATTCTGATTCAGTGTTAGAATCGGTGCCCAATTCAACTCGGCCTCGTGGGGACCACGTGACAAGGACAAATTCACATAAATACACAATAATGGAAATATTGAAAATGCACATTACTAACTAAATGGTTTATTCAAAAACTAAACAAAATCTAAAAACAGATCACTCCGTAAACTGAACACGCCCTGACTTTACATTTGACGGCAATGAGTTGACCTATTCCCTATAAAAACTCATAGCAAATACCTCTATGTTGACCAGCTCAGATGTTGGTGCTGGTCTTGGGGCCAATGAATGGCGGCCACCTTGCCGAGTCGCTCCTGATACCACACTGTTTCTCCCTTGCTCTGCTCCACACAGAAGCCAGAGCACGGTATTCTTACGCCTGGCTTTACCAAGTTTACTCATAGGGTTTAAGTTACTAACCTCTGTTGCACTGAATGATCCAGATTGGTTGAATTATTTTAACTGAAGTTAATTACACAAGCATCTTAGGGAAGGGCTATTCCCAATTACAAAATGGCTATTTGACCTTTGAGAAATAGTGGACATGGAAACCCTCTGGTGACCTGTGACCGCCAGGTCACTCCACTATACGGCCTAGTCCTAGCTTGTGACGTCACTGGTGGTAACTTAAACTCATTCTTCTAATAATTAGAATACTCTTGATATTGTACCCAGTAATATTATACCATACAATTTGAATACAAAATGAATGAAGGCTAATTTCTCTAAATAAGTGAATACTATAGAATGATTCATTATACGAAACTTGTGAACAAAAGCGCCAGTTTATTTTCACCACCAATTCCCTGGGGTCAGGTCCCAGGTCAACATGTGGGTCCAGCTTCCCATTCTCCCATGTGTAGACAAAACATTCTGGATAATTCTTACAACAAACCTAGTTTGTTACAACCCCCCCCCCCCCCCGCACAAGCACTTAGTAAACCTTGTTAATTTGTTAAAAATAACGAGGTTTAGTATCCAAACCCACAACTCAACTTATGCCACAAACAAAAGCTAACCTAACTAAGAAAATTTGACAATCATTAGATTGTCTAACAACATCATAATAAACATGTTCAAATTCATAAATTTCTCAGCTGTCAACTGAAAGCAATCCTCCAACATCAGGAAACATACATCCTACTCTTACTGACATAGCTAAATAACATGTCCCTACTCTAACAGCAAAGACTAGCTATTAAAATCTCTTGGCTCTTCACTAGCCAAGTTCATGTGTCCTCTAGAGCCGGCCACACCGTGCTCCGCCATAAAACATAAAAGTTATATCTTCAGACTGAACTTTCAGTCAACCAGGAGAGTACTACTGAACTCTACTAAGTTCACATCCGTGTACTATCCACTCCCAATCAATGTCAACCTTGACATGCTAAGGAACACACCTAATGTTTATTGCATGTGGTGTGTTCCTAAAATATATATAAAAAAATTCTCCTAGAACTATATCACAGGTTTCAGCTGACTGTACAGCCAAGTGTTCGCACTCACTGTAAGAGTGTCAATGTTTATATTGGTCCGCCTCTCCTGTGTTCAAACATTCTGAAAAAAACCGCACAATATTTTCCATAACCGTTTGTTCTGGGCTTAGACAATTACACAGGGGCTTCGATTTTAATTACTGACCAATTCATAGAGTAAAATTTTCATATATCATTATACCAGAATAATTATTTAAATCTGTTTTTCAACATTTGTAAGGTATTGCGATTCTAAATCTGTTTTTCAACATTTAAAAAGTATCTTGATTCTAAATCTGTTTTTCAACATTTAAACAAAAGTGTCCAGATAGTCTTTACACAGATGTTCAGAGCCAACTTTGTTTTTTGTATCAATTGTTCATATTGAGTAATCGAGAAAAAAAATCGATGCTGCTGGACGCTGAATGTAGTCGATGACGGTGTCGATCTTCCTTCTTCCCATGCGTAGACGATACCTTGTCCTCTTGTACTCCCGTCTGTGGTGTTTGTGTGTAGCTGAGGAAGTCTTGGTTGTAGGGTTGATATAAAGTCATCGCTTGGTTACTGACTTTAATACTTATAAACGATTACATGACTAGTAGCTTCCAAGCTGGTAGCGTCCTGTACGCTCTTGTTTAGCTTCTCTGCTGGCGTCTGAGCCGCAGCACATAGAAAACGGATGGTACAGTTTTCTGTGAACATGACATTCCTCCTTTTCTTTAAAAAGAATGAATACAGGATGTCTACCATGCTTGTAGCACAAAGCAAAGTTATTGACACACAGTAAGTTATTAACATATCAAGAGATATTGCATACATTTAACATTAATTAGGCACACAAAGAATTTAAACAACTTAATCTTTACCACAAAGGATTTCAATGTTAAAAATACATATGCAATGTTAAACAAACATGAAAGAAACTGTAATACAAAGTTACAAAATATTAAATGAGAGATCTGCATTATTCAAACAATATTAAATTTAGTTTAGCATAATAAGTAAATACTTTGCATTACATAGGAACACAATTAATCATCAAATCGTGTAGGGCGTTTAACATGACGTTTAGAACGAGAGTCCTTAAATACGAGAACATCCCTTGATGAATTGTTTGTCGAGTTATAACTATTTTTTTCTTTTTCCTTTGTACGACTTTTCACTTCATCATGTTCTACACTAGTTGGAATCACTTTGAAATAAGCCATATTACGTGTTATACTATGATCTCTATTACTAGCTGTTACCATAGTTCCTTTTACACTAATCACTTTATATGGTTTTGTATCATACGGCATATCTAGCTTTCCCTCTTTTTTTCTTTTTAACGAGAACAGTGTCTCCAACCTTTACGAATTGTTCCTTTGTACGTTGATCATGAGCAATTTTCATTTTGCCCTTGGCTAGTGCATCCTTCTAAGCGAGATGTTTATCCGTTACCTCGGCTGGCATGACAGGTAGTGCGATTCTCATTGGGCGTCCAAATAAACGTTCGCCCGGCGACTTGCCCTGTGTTCCATGTGGTGTTGCACAGTAGTTCCTGAGAAAAGCATACATAGCTTGTTTCCAGGATCGTCCTTCGGCATGAGCATAGCGTACCGCTTTCATGAGAGGTTGCATGAATCTCTCAACTTCTCCATTTGCTCGAGGATGTAGCGGCATCACACGACGGTGTTTGAATCCAATATGCTCAGCAAAGTTGACGAAGTCTTGTCCATTGAATGGCGGTTCATTGTCCGTCTTGACAACTTCAGGAATGCCAAAGTTTGAAAAGATCTTGTCGAGTTTCGGGATGACGGCCTTTGCAGATGTGGAAGTGATGATTTCTACTTCTGGATAACGTGAGTGATCATCAATGACTACCATCAAGTACTCTCCAGTTGGTAGCGGTCCGCAGAAGTCCATCGATACTTCCGTCCATGGTGCAGCAGGTAGTGGTGAAGGTTGTAGAGGTGTTGGTCTTGAAGTATCCACTGCAGCTTGGCAAGGGACACAGGCATCATGCATGTCCTTTGCTTGACGATCAATGCCAGGAAACCACACCTTTTCTCGTAGCAGCTATTTGGTCCTAACAAGACCTTGGTGTCCTTGATGTGCAAGCTTCAGAGCACGTTGCTGGAGAACAGCTGGAATGACGATACGAGTACCTCGCAGCACAGTGTCGCGTTGTTGCGTAACACTTAATTCTGTCTGGATGCATTCAAGTGCTTTGAATACATCTTGGTCAGCTCCTGAAGGTGGGATGTGTGGAAACTTTTTCGTAGTCAATGCATCCACTGTTGCTTGCAGAGTTGGGTCCTCTAGGGTTGCAGTACTGATTTAATCAAGAGTGAGAGCCTTGGGGACTGCATCACAGGTTACAGAGTGTACATATTCCTCGGCAACTTGAATTACATCTGGGTTAATGTGCAGATGAACTTTGCTATCAGTAGAACAATCCATTGGTTCAAATCGATCAAAAAATTCAGCAACAATAGCATCAACATTGTTTGCAGATTCCACTGCTACAGCATTAGAAAGCTGAAGTAGCCCCAACTTGGTTGAAGTCTTGTAACTGAGTAGAGACTCCTTTGCATTCCTAACAACATGGAATGTAGTAGTGAGCATTGCATTCTTTGACTTAATCTCTGCAGTGAAAGTTCCAATCACTGGTAAGGCTACCTTTGAAGCATAGGCAGTGGCTTAACCATGGTAGTTTTCAAGCTTTGGGAACTGTTTTTTAAATTTCTCATAGTGACACTCAGCAATGGTGTCAATGTTTGATCCAGTGTCAATGAGAACTTTGAGACAAATACCAGCAATGGGCTGCTATAGTCTCTGGGTTGTTTGGAAGATCATTCCATTCTGTGATTGATTGTAGTCCATAAATATAATCACATTCACTGTCATCTGAGACTGGTTGTAATGAAATGTTGTCATGTATATTATTAACATTCTTGATTTGAGGTGCAATATTGTGTTTGCCACCCCTATGACCTGATCCTCGTACAGTGATTTTATTCATTGATTGTGGTTTCTTTAGTGCGGAACGACACATAGCACCAAAATGACCTAGTTTTCCACACTCATAGCACTTCTTACCTTGAGCAGGACAAACATTACCTTGGTGTGGGTAGTCTCCTCCACAATTGTAACATTTATTGTTGATACCCTCTGATGCGAGTCGTTGTGACTGCTTGAGTCTTGTTCCATGACTCCAGTTGTGATGTGGTTCTCGGCTCAATTTACTGTTAGGTTTGCCATGATATCTTCTATGATCATGGTGTCCTCCCTGAACCTTACGTACCTCATCACTGTTAGTAACAGTGGCAGAACCGTTGTTGGCACTGCACTCCATGACACGAGCATCACGTGCAGCATCTTCCATTCGACGAGCCATATCCAGTATCTTGGTAAGAGAACTTTCATCATCAACAAGTTCTAGAGCTCTTCGACGAAGACGTGTAGATGTGCATGTTTCAATTATTTGCTGTTTGATTTCTTTGTCAACATCAGCAAACTCACAATGGGCTGCTAAACCCTGCAGACGTGTGTGGTATTGATCTACAGTTTCATTAGGAAGTTGTTTCGCTCTTCTGAAATGCATAATTTCCATTGCAGTATTTTGCCTTGGTTTGAAATGCTCAGTTAATTTGGCTTTGGCAATGTCATAATCTTTGCCATCACCAGTGTCTTTCAGTGTATCAAAGATGTCACAAACTCGATCACCTGCATAATGAAGTAGAAAGGCACGCTTTCTTTCAGCACTTTTGATGTCAGAAACTATCAACAAATTTTCAAACCTTTTAAGCCATTTGGTCCACCTCTGTGACAGGTTTGTTTGGTCACAGTCAGGATCAAATGCAGGAAACTAAGGTATATTTGCCATATTTACTGTATAAATGTAAACTTATCACTTAAAATGTTCCTCAGAATATTAAACACTTACTGCACTGTATATGTTAGTCAAGAATTCACTGTAAATACTTTCATTTTGCAAAGCACACAAGCATTTTAATGCAAAAGTTCACAGCAGTGCACAATACAGCAGCAACTGATGTCTTACCTAGCCCTTGTGTACATGTGTTGTTCCTACTCACAGCAACACAGCAGTTGTTAGCAGTTGGCAGCAGTTGGTACAGCAGTTGTCAGCAGTTGGCACAGCAGTTGTCAGCAGTTGGCACAGCAATCAGTTCACAGAGTGAAGAATTTTGTAGCACGAAGCGTCGTTTTGTACCCAGAACATCAGGTTTTGTACACATCAAAGCGTCGTTTCGTACACAGCATCGGCTCGCAGATTCTTCAGTAAACAGCTTGTCAGCACATAGCTTGGGGTAGCACATAGCATTGGTTAGCACATAACATTGGTTAGCACATAGCATTGGTTAGCACTCAGCATCGGGTATGGTACTCACGGACAGCTTCTCTTCCTCCTCCGGGCAAGACAGCATGATCCTTCCTTGTGTTTGAAGCTCAAGAAATACCTGCGTTCACAGTTCATCCTCGTCGCCAGTGTGGTGTTTGTGTGTAGCTGAGAAAGTCTTGGTTGAAGGGTTGATATAAAGTCATGGCTTGGTTAGTGACTTTAATACTTATAAACGATTACATGACTAGTAGCTTCCAAGCTGGTAGCGTCCTGTGCGCTCTTGTTTACCTTCTCTGCTGGCGTCTGAGCCGCAGCACATAGAAAACGGATGGTACCGTTTTCTGTGAACATGACACCATCCGGTAGTCTTGAATGACGACAGAGTGTAGTAGAGCCGAGTGCCAAGTGACAGCTGTAGAATACTGTTACTTCGGCCATTGATCTTGCTCCCGACAGTCCACACGCCTTCATATCAATCACAGTTCACACGGCAGTCTTGATGTTAAACTTGACGGTGCAGATGACCACAGCAGAGCAGGACTGGATGTACCAACGGTGTCTCGTAACAGGAGTGGTGTCAGAGGGTCGTATAGGCGGGTTGCTTGTTTGCAGAACAGGTGAATCTCGTCTTCCATCATTGCTCACGTCATCTCAGGCGTTTCTTGATGTCACCAGGTTACTAGGCCGTAAACACCAACTGTGTATACCCTCGTACCGCCGACTTTAGGCCAAAGGAGGCAATTTTGCGACCTTCTATTGGCGAGTCCCGGAACTCTGTAGGGAAACCGTACCTTCCACCTGTGACCGCCTTAGTTGCGCGTTCCTGTTGCTTAAGATGACGTAATCAATAATCTTCCGGCGAAACTCTTGAGTACTGCTACGTGCTTTCCAGTTTTTTGACCTCTCCTCCAACACTGCTGGAATGGCTGCAGTCTTGATGACGCAGCAGGTGGGTAGTGGTGATCTCGAGACAGCTACCCCGGCGTTGTATGGCACCTCCGGTGACTGCTATATGTGGACAGCTCGCTGGCCCTGACAACCTCCTTTAGTGACGTAAGGCGTCTGCCGGGTGACTCTTGGATAGTCACTCATCCCCAACGTAACTGATGTATGGGTTACTGGGTCTGGTGGGGGGAGGGCGTTGTGTAACGTGCCTCCCCCTCGGTCTTTACAGACAAGGGTTCACGTGTGGCTGGAACAACTGGGTCCGTGTACCAATCAGACCTGGGAACAGACAGACACAACACAGCGGAAGCATAGATATACTCTGGGTTTGGTGGAGGTGGAACCCTAGAGCACGGTAAAAGCTGCTACCCGAATTAAGTATAGAGATAGTTCACCTTATTGCCTCTACAGGAAAATCTAATGAATACTAAATTATACTAACCAAGGAAGTTACTTTACTGTACAGCACGAGATCTCGTCACCATAGGGTGGCGAGACTGCACCTGACTACTGATGAGCGATGACAGAGGGTCCTCCTCATCCCCTGACTCGTCGGTGAAGCCATGAGTCAGCACTACTGAGTCAGGAACTAGACCCGCTGAAAGTAGTTCTAATTCCTCTCTAGCATGATATTGTTTCAATTTATTTACATGAATTGTCCTTTCCACCTGGTCCTCGAATACTTCTTTTATGACAAGATTCACCGGCCCCGCCCTTTTAACTACTCTATATGGTCTTCGCCATCTCGGAGCTAGTTTCCTGCTCTGATTGGCGGGCGCAGCCTCATTCACTCTCTCAAGAGGGCGCACCTTCTTGTCATAAAAATGAGCATACCGAGTCCGTGCCTTCTTGGACGCTTCAGCTGCAATATTCCATGCATTTCTCATTTTTCCAAGGACCTCTGAAGGATAGTCCTCCCCGTATGCAACATTGTGTCTGTTAAGCAGACCTGAGGGGAGTAAGTAAGTAATTATCAAAAGAAGGCACCAAACCGGGAAGGCTATGTAGCACCATCAAATACGCAAAATAATCAGAGGGCGCTAAATATCACCAAGGATGCCAATACGAGAACAAAAACGCATAAGGCGAACGATATCAAAAGTATCCGAGTCACCAAGAATTCTATCGAGGGACAGGTGACCGCGAGGGGCGGTCGGAAAGCAAGACACACGCTCGTCCTGGAAGTCAGGACATTCAAGAAGGACATGCACGACCGTAAGAGGGACAATGCAACTAGGACAATAAGGAGCAGGGCGGCGCTCCATCAAGTGACCATGGGTTAAGCGAGTATGGCCAATACGCAACCTCGCCAGAGCCGTTTCCCACCGCCGGTTACGGTGGAAGGAGGACGGCCACGAGGAAACACAACATTTAAGAGTACGTAGCTTGTTACCAGTAACAGACAACCAAGAAGCCTGCCAACGGGTAAGGACTGAGGAATGGATAACTGGGTAAAAGTCGGAATACGGAATGCTTTTACGAGAGATGGGACAAGCAACCGACTTAAATTTACTGTGAACGAGAAACAGCCAATGCTGGATCTCGACAACTACTGGATGAACCGGATTAAAGGACCCGAGAGCCATGAGGGCACTACGAGAGTCAACAACAACCACAAAGGAAGACTGACAACGAGAAAGCAGGAGACGAAGAGCATAGAGAATAGCATAAAGTTCTGCTGTAAAGATGTTAGTCTCCGGAGGCAAGCGACACATATAAGTGCGATCAGGAAAAACAACAGAGTAGCCAACACCATCCGCTGACTTAGACCCATCGGTGAAGACAGAAACGGAGCGGGAGTGAGAAGAAAAGTGCTCGAGGAAAAGGCGTTTTAGAACCGTAGGAGGGGTAAAAGCTTTAGTGATACGGGTCAAGGAAGTACAAAACCGCGGAAGAGGGACCCTCCACGGGGGCAAAGAAGGAACAACACGAGGAGAAACATCAGAAATACGAACGGAGAGAGAATCCTGTAGGCGAGATAACCGGACAGAAAGAGGGAGGTGGTGAAGAGGAACAGGAACCGCAGGAGGGGTAAAAGTTAAAGCACGACAGAGGCGAGAGGAAGGATATTGCAAGGACCGCGCAAGATAGCGAAGACAGTAGCGATCACGGTGGTCCTGGAGAGACAGGAAGCCAGTGTCAACATATAAGCTAAGGATGGGAGTCGAACGAAAGGCACCAGAACTGAGGCGCAACCCAGTATGGTGCAAAGCATCAAGACGGCGAAGAGTAGAAGGAGAAGCAGACGAGTAAGCAGGGCAACCATAATCGAGCTTAGACAGGACGAGAGAGGAATGTTAAGCAAGGAGAGTGCGCCTATCTGCCCCCCAAGAAGTATGGGACAAGACCCGAAGGAGGGTAAGGGCCTTAGAGCACTCAACACGGAGGTAAGAGATATGGGGAGACCAAGACAAACGAGTGTCAAGGAATAACCCCAAAAGCTTCGCGGAATCTTTGTATTCAAGGGGATGACCATAAAGTGACAAAAAGGGACGAAGAACAACCTGTTTCCACGTAAAAGTCATGGCACAAGTCTTAGAAGTAGAGAACTTGAAGCCATGACCTGTGGCCCAAGACGACACGGCATCAATTGCAAGTTGAAGCCGGCGTTGAAGGAGAGGCGAATCATCAAGAAAACAAGAAAAAGAGTAGTGCTCAGAACACTACCCTGGGGCACACCTTCGTATTGCTGAAAAGAGGGAGAGAGAGCGGTACCAAGGCGCACCCGAAAGGAACGACGAGAGAGGAAGCTGCGGAGAAAGAGAGGGAGATGACCACGAAGGCCAAAAGAATGAAGTTGAGATAGGATATGATAACGCCAAGTGGTGTCGTAAGCCTTTTCTAGGTCAAAAAGGACGGCAACAACGGAGGTCTTCGCAGCAAAAGCAGTACGAATATAGACCTCCAAGTTCACCAGGACATCTGTCGTGCTGCGGCACTTGCGGAAACCAAATTGAGAAGGGGAGAGGAGGTGATGGTGTTCCAGGAACCACATCAGACGAACGTTAACCATACGTTCAAAGAGTTTGCAGACACAACTTGTGAGAGCAATAGGGCGAAAGTCCTTAGGGGAAGTACCCAGAGACCCCGGTTTGCGAACAGGGAGGACAACGGCATCGAGCCAGTCCTCAGGGACTGACGACGACTCCCAGATCCGATTATACAGACTCAGTAAATACTGAGACGTGCTCGGAGGGAGATGGCGAAGCATCTCATAATGAATACCATCGGAGCCCGCCGCCGTAGAACCGCAGAGGGCCAGGGCAGAACGAAGTTCAGAGAGAGAGAAGGGATCATTATAGGGAAGCTGAAGATGAGTGCAGAAATCTAAAGGACGAGACTCAAGGACAGGTTTACGAAGAAGGAAAGATTGGGGAAGATGAAGACCAGAGCTAACAGAAGAAAAGAGGGAACCCAGTTCGGAAGCGACCTGCAACGGGTCCGCCACAAGAGTATCATGGAGGTGAAGGACCGGTGAAACATCGGGAACGAACTTACCCGCTATCTTGCGGATACGCTTCCAGATCTGGGCCAGAGGGGTCTCGGACGTAATTGTTGAGACATAAGATGCCCAACATTCACGTTTAGCCGTACGGATGGCCCTACGGGCCACCGCACTCGCTTTCCGAAAGAAAAGAAAAGAATCGGTCGTCTGCCTACGGCGGTGCCTCTTCCAGGCTGCACGCTTACAGCGGACAGCCCGAGCACAGTCCGCATTCCACCAGGAAACGCACTTCCGTGGATCCCGAGAGGAAGAGTGAGGAATAGAGTGGAGGGCAGCGTTGAAGACAGTGTCATGAAAAAGGAGGAGAGCGCGAGAGAGAGGCAGAAGGGAGAGGTCAGGGAGAGCAGCACTGAGGGTAAATAGGGTCCAGTCTGCCTTAGCAAACTGCCACCTAGGGAAAGAGAGGGAAGGGCGAAAAGAGAAAAAGGAAACAAGGATGGGGAAATGATCACTTCCATGGAGGTCATCAAGAACCTGCCACGTGAAATCTAAGTAAAGAGAAGAAGAGCAGAGAGAAAGATCAAGACAAGAAAGGGTGCGAGTCCGAGAGTCCAAATGAGTGGGCTCACCAGAATTCAGAAGAGACAGGGAAGAAGAGAGGAGAAACGGCTCAAGGAGGCGACCCCGGGTATTCGTCAGAACGTCACCCCAAAGAGAATGACGACAATTGAAGTCACCCAGCAGGAGCACAGGCTCCGGCAAGGAGTCCAGGAGGTGTTTGAAATCAGGAAGAGAGAGCTGGACACTCGGGGGGAGATAAATGGAACAAACTGTGTACCATTTCCCCACAAAGATACGAGCAGCAGAACAATGGAGAGGCGAAGGAAAAAGTAAAGGAACAAAGGGAACATCAGCCCAAATCAAGAGAGCAGAAGAATTAGAAGCCCCAGCAATGGCTGGGGGGGGGGGAGAGAAAGGAATAGCCACGAAAACGACCAGGACGAGCACCAAGCATTGGCTCCTGGAGACAGACACAAAGGGGCGAAAACCGCGAAATCAGAAGTTGGAGTTCGAGGAAATTGGCGTAATAACCTCGAACGTTCCATTGAAGAATGGACAACGACGAGAAGAGAAAGGACAAAAACAGAGAACAAGGAAGAAACAAGGGCGATAGAGCAACAGAGCACGTTAAAGAATATCAGGGTCGGGATCAGGGTCAGCAAAGTCAGGGTTAGGGGGCATGGGTAAACTGAGCAAAGACGGAGGGAAGGAAACGGGAGAACAGAGCAGAGGTGGGCGGGCAGGGTCTGGAGGAGGAGGAGGAGGAGGAAGAGGAGGAGACAACGGAGAGGAGCCGTCAAGGACAGCAGCAGGAGGAGGGGGAGTAGAAAGATGGGAGCGCACCCCAGCAAGAGCAGCAACCGAAAGGGAAGCAGGGGTCAAAGAAACCTCCATAGCAGGAACAGGGGGCGCAAGCACTGCAACGGGAGGGGAAGGAGCAACAGAGCCAGAAGGAGGAGCTGAGGAAGAAAGCGAAGCCTTCTTACCCGCCGGGGAAGAGGAAGGAGAGGTGCCAGGCTTACGCTTCTGACTTAAAGAGACCGGTGTCCCAGCAACTACGTACCGGGCAACGGATTCCAGCTGTCTCAACAGGAGAAGCCGAACGAGAGCACACACGACGGCCGTTAGGAGAGCGATGGACATCCGCCCGCACCGACAGGCGGTGGGGGAGAGCCGATAGATGGAGGAAGAGGATGGGAAGGAGGATCGGAGGGGGACGAGGAAGAAGACACAGAAGACACGACAGACCGGGTAGAAGGAAGGGGAACCCCAGACAGAGGACCAGGAGGAGGATCCTTCGGGAGAGAACCCAAAGGAACAGAGGAGGGGGCAGTGGGCGCATCAGGGTCCAAGGCCCGGAAACGGTTGTGAGTCTGAGGAAGGCGGGAAAGATGAGGAGAGGAAGAGCGCAACACGCGAGCATAAGGCGGGAGCCGGCGAACCTGGCGCCTCGCCTCAGGAAAAGATAAACGCTCCCGGTGCTTCAGGTTGAGGACGGCTGCCTCAAGCTTGTAATGGACACACGCACGGGAGAAGGTAGGATGGGCCTCACCACAGTTGAGGCAACGAGCCTGGGGAGAAGTGCACTCCGACTTAGAGTGACCTTCGCCACCACACAAAGGACAGAGAGAGACAGTCCCGGAGGAGCGGAGGGCACCGTGCCCAAACCTCCAGCACTTGTTGCAGAGCCGAGGAGAAGGAACGTACTCCTGGACAGAGCACCTGGCACCAGCAAGAATGACAGAGGGTGGAAAGGTCCTATCATCAAAGGTAATCTTCACAACCCGGAGGGGTTGACGGCGACTACCACGAGGGGGACGAGTAAACGTGTCCACCTGGAGAATAGAATGGCCCTGGGCAGCGAGGATATGTCGAATATCGTCGTGGCAGTCGCGCAGGTCCCGAACACCGGTTGCAACATGGGGCGGGAGCAAAATAGTGCCAACACTGGCATTCAACTGAGCGTTCTTCGAGACCCGAACAGGGGTCTCGCCAAGGCAGGATAAGGCAGCCAAGCGGGAAGCAGCATCCTGAGAAGGAGCAGCAACGACACGTGTACCGAGACGAGTGGGGTTGAAAGTAATGGAGGCATCCACGGAATCAATGAGATGTCGATGAAGGGAGAAATCGTCAGGAGGCGCAGAATCAAGAGGGAGGAGATCAAAATATTTGGCCCACGAAGCGGGACCAAACAAGGCTTGATAGGTAGCAGAACTGGAAGGAATCGAGCGAGGGCGGCCGTGACGAGGACGGCGGTGAGAACCCCCAGAGAGAGAGGGGTTAAAAGGCGCAGTAGTTACAACTAGAGAAGGAGCCGCGCCAGGGGACGAGGTAGTCACCACTGGGGGCTTGGGGCTCGACCCAACCACAGAGGAGGGAGGGGAGCCAGGGGAAGGAGTCAGAGAGGCCAAAGGAGGAGCAAGGTCGGGGCCCAATGCAGCGGAGGCTACAGAGCCCGGTCTTCCAATACGGACCAACTCGGGGGCTTGGTCGCCCACCCCACGAGCCTGAGAAGGTAAGCCAGAAGCAGCCGAAACAGGGGTTATCATCTTGACGAAAAGAAGAATTCACTCACGAATGTGCCCCCACACCCACCATGGAGCCACAATTAGAGGCAGGACACCCAACAAGAAGCTATAGCCGATCTTGTCGGGGCCTCCTAGAGGTGCGTCGTGAGTATACGCCCCACAAACGCCACCTTAAGAAACCGACAGTCCGTCGAGATCGGTGTCATGTTCACAGAAAATGGTACCATCCGTTTTCTATGTGCGGCGGCTGGGACGCCAGAGAAGGAAGGTAAACAAGAGCGTACAGGACGCCCGCCAAGCTTGGTAGCTACTAGTCATGTAATCATATTAAGTATTAAAGTCAGTAACCAAGTCATGACTTTACATCAACCCTACAACCAAGACTTCCTCAGTAACACACAAACACCACATTGGCGACGAGGATGAACTGTGAACGCAGGTATTTGTTCGGTTTCAAACACAAGGGAGAAGCATGCTGCCTGGAGGAGGAAGAGAAGCTGTGAGCGCCATACCCGATACTGTATGCTAACCGATGCTGTGTGCTAACCAATGCTGTGTGCTAAACGATGCTGTGTGCTAACCAATGATGTGTGCTACCAAAGCTGTGTGCTACCCAAGCTATGCTGAAGAAACTGTGTACTGAGGAATCTGCCGACGTTGTGTACGAAACGACGCTTTGATGTGTACAAAACCTGATGTTTTGGTTACGAAACGACGCTTCGTGCTACAAAATTCATCACACTGAACCAACTGCTGTACCAACTGCTGCTGTACCAACTGCTGCTGTACCAACTGCTGCACCAACTGCTGTACCAACTGCTGCTGTACCAACTGCTGTGCCAACTGCTGTGCTGCTGCTGTGAGTAGGAACAACACATGTACACAAGGGCTAGGTAAGAAGTCAGTTGCTGCTATATTGTGCACTGTTGTGAACTTTTGCATTAAAATGCTTGTGTGCTTTGCAAAATTAAAGTAATTACAGTGAATTCTTGACTAACATATACAGTGCAGTAAGTGTTTAATATTCTGAGGAACATTTAAGTGATAAGTTACATTTATTCAGTAAAAAATGGCAAATATACCTCAGTTTCCTGCATTTGATCCTGACTGTGACCAGACAAACCTGTCACAGAGGTGGGTCAAATGGCTTAAAAAGTTTGAAAATTTGTTGATAGTTTCTGACATCAAAAGTGCTGAAAGAAAGCGTGCCTTTCTACTTCATTATGCAGGTGATAGAGTTTGTGACATCTTTGACACACTGAAAGACACTGGTGGTGCCAAAGATTATGACACTGCCAAAGCCAAACTAACAGAGCATTTCAAACCAAGGCAAAATACTGCTATGGAAATTATGCATTTCAGGAGAGCAAAACAACTCTCTAATGAAACTGTGGATCAATACCACACACGTCTGCAGGGTTTAGCAGCCCATTGTGAGTTTGCTGATGTTGACAAAGAAATCAAACAGCAAATAATTGAATCATGCACATCTACACGTCTTCGTCGAAGAGCTCTAGAACTTGTTGATGATGACAGTTCTCTTACCAAGATACTGGATATGGCTCGTCGAATGGAAGATGCTGCACGTGATGCTCGTGTCATGGAGTGCAGTGCTAATAACGGTTCTGCCACTGTTACTAACAGTGATGAGGTACGTAAGGTTCAGGGAGGACACCGTGATCATAGAAGATATCATGGCAAACCTAACAGTAAATTTAGCCGAGAACCACGTCACAACTGGGGTCAAGGAACAAGGCTCAAGCAGTCACAACGACCCACATCAGAGGGTGTCAACAATAAATGTTACAATTGTGGAGGAGACTACCCACACCAAGATAATGTTTGTCCTGCTCAAGGTAAGAAGTGCTATGAGTGTGGAAAACTAGGTCATTTTGGTGCTATGTGTTGTTCTGCACTAAAGAAACCACAGTCAATGAATAAAAGCACTGTACGAGGATCAGGTCATAGGGGTCGAGGTGGTAAACACAATATTGCACCTCATATCCAGAATGTTAATAATATACAAGACAACATTTCATTACAACCAGTCTCAGATGACAGTGAATGTGATTATACTTATGGAGTACAAGCAATCACAGAATGGAATGATCTTCCAAACAACCCAGAGACATGTGTATACATTGCTGGTATTTGTCTCAAAGTTCTCATTGACACTGGATCAAACATTGACACCATTGCTGAGTGCCACTATGAAAAATTTAAAAAACAGTTCCCAAAGCTTGAGAACTATAATGGCAAAGCCACTGCCTATGCTTCAAAGGTAGCCTTGCCAGTGATTGGAACTTTCACTGCAGAGATTAAGTCAAAGAATGCAATGCTCATTACTACATTCCATGTTGTTAGGAATGCAAAGGAGTCTTTACTCAGTTACAAGACTTCAACCAAATTGGGGCTACTTCAGCTTTCTAATGCTGTAGCAGTGGAATCTGCAAACAATGTTGATGGTATTGTTGCTGAACTTTCTGATCTATTTAAATCCATAGGTTGTTATACTGATAGCAAAGTACATCTGCATATCAACCCAGATGTAATTCCAGTTGCCCAACCACATCGCCGACAACCATTCCATACTCGCAAGAAAGTCGATGCCGAACTGGATAGGCTGATAGAACTAGATATCATTGAACCAGTAACAGGCCCAACACCATGGGTAAGCCCAATTGTCACTCCACCAAAGCCGAAGAATCCAGATGAGATACGCATTTGTGTGGACATGCGTGTTCCCAACAAGGCAATAATGCGTGAACGCCATCCTACACCCACTGTAGATGATATGATTTACCGCTTGAATGGTGCAACTGTATTCAGCAAGTTAGATTTAAACAAGGGCTATCATCAGCTTGAACTTGATGATGAGAGTCGCTTCATCACAACGTTTACGACACATCGAGGTCTGTATAGGTACAAGCGCCTGAGTTTTGGTATCAACAGTGCTGCCGAGGTATTCCAGCACATCATCAGCCAGGTATTGCAATACATACCTAATGCTGACAACATGTCTGATGACATCATTGTTTATGGCCGTACCCAAGCTGAACACGACAAAGCTCTTCGTGCAACATTGCAACGCTTACGAGAAAAGAATTTGACGCTAAGCCGAGTAAAGTGTGAGTTCAATCAACATAAAATTGAATTCTTTGGACATGTACTTAGTGACAAAGGTCTGTCTCCAGATCCTAAGAAAGTTGCAGATATCAAGAATGCTGCACCTCCTTCAACGTCCACTGAAGTACATAGTTTTCTGGGAATGGCAAACTACTGTTCTCGCTTCATTCCAGATTTTGCTACCATTACAAAGCCTCTACGTGAGCTCCTGAAGAAAAATGCATCATGGTACTGGAGCGATATCGAGCAAAATGCATTTGATGCTGTGAAAGATGCACTAGTAGAGAATGCGACTGCTGCATACTTTGATCCATCAATGGACACTGAGTTAACGGTGGATGCTAGTCCTGTTGGATTAGGTGCTGTTTTAGCCCAACACAAACCTGGTCAACCAGATTCCAGAGTAGTAATTGCCTACGCCAGCCGTTCTCTCACAGATGTTGAGCAACGATACAGTCAGACAGAGAAGGAAGCTCTTGCTCTTGTATGGGGCTGTGAACACTTCAATGTGTATCTGCTTGGTGCACCCTTCACCACGATAGTCACTGACCACAAACCGTTGGAGACCATCTTCAATAATCCAAAGTCCAAACCACCAGCTCGCATTGAGAGATGGGCTCTTCGTCTGCAACCATACAACTTTACGGTGAAATACAAGCCGGGTGCAGGCAATCCCGCTGATTACATCAGTCGACATCCTGCAAACAGTTTCACCATCACCAAGCATCAGCAAGTTGCCGAGGAATATGTACACTCTGTAACCTGTGATGCAGTCCCTAAGGCTCTTACTCTTGATGAAATCCGTACTGCAACCCTAGAGGACCCAACTCTGCAAGCAACAGTGGATGCATTGACTAAGAAAAAGTTTCCACGCATCCCACCCTCAGGAATTGACCAAGATGCATTCAAAGCACTTGAACGCATCCAGACAGAATTAAGTGTTACGCAACAACGCGACACTGTGCTGCGAGGTACTCGTATCGTGATTCCAGCTGTTCTCCAGCAACGTGCTCTGAAACTTGCACATCAAGGACACCAAGGTCTTGTTAGGACGAAACAGCTGCTACGAGAAAAGGTGTGGTATCCTGGCATTGATCGTCAAGCAAAGGATATGCATGATGCCTGTGTCCCTTGCCAAGCTGCAGTGGATACTTCAAGACCAACACCTCTACAACCTTCACCACTACCTGCTGCACCATGGACGGAAGTATCAATGGACTTCTGCGGACCACTACCAACTGGAGAGTACTTGATGGTAGTCATTGATGATCACTCACGTTATCCAGAAGTAGAAATCATCAATTCCACATCTGCAAAGGCCGTCATCCCGAAACTTGACAAGATCTTTTCAAACTTTGGCATTCCTGAAGTTGTCAAGACGGACAATGGACCGCCATTCAATGGACAAGACTTTGTCAACTTTGCTGAGCATATTGGATTCAAACACCGCCGTGTGATGCCACTACATCCTCAAGCAAATGGAGAAGTTGAGAGATTCATGCAACCTCTCATGAAAGCGGTACGCTGTGCTCATGCCGAAGGACGATCCTGGAAACAAGCTATGTATGCTTTTCTCAGGAACTACCGTGCAACACCACATGGAACACTGGGCAAGTCACCTGGTGAACTTTTATTTGGACGTCCTATGAGAATCGCACTACCCGTCATGCCAGCCGAGGTAACGGATAAACGTCTCGCTCAGAAGGATGCACTAGCCAAGGGCAAAATGAAAATTGCTCATGATCAACGTGCAAAGGAACAGTTCATAAAGGTTGGTGACACTGTTCTCGTTAAAAAGAAAAAAGAGGGAAAGTTAGATATGCCGTATGATACAAAACCATATAAAGTGATTAGTGTAAAAGGAACTATGGTAACAGCTAGTAATAGAGATCATAGTATAACACGTAATATGGCTTATTTCAAAGTGATTCCAACTAGTGTAGAAAATGATGAAGTGCAAAGTCGTGCAAAAGAAAAAGAAAAAAATAGTTATAACCCGACAAACAATTCATCAAGGGATGTTATTGTATTTGGGGACTCACGTCCTAAACGTCATGTTAAACGCCCTACACGATTTGATGATTAATTGTGTTCCTATGTAATGAAAAGTATTTACTTATGCTAAACTAAATTTAATATTGTTTGAATAATGCAGATATCTCATTCAATATTTTGTAACTTTGTAGTACAGTTTCTTTCATGTTTGTTTAACATTGCATATGTATTTTTAACATTGAAATCCTTTGTGGAAAAGATTAAGTTGTTTAAATTCTTTGTGTGCTTAATTAATGTTAAATGTATGCAGTATCTCTTGATATGGTAATAACTTACTTTGTGTCAATAACTTTGCTTTGTGCTACAAGTATGGTAGACATCCTGTATTCATTCTTTTTAAAGAAAAGGAGGGATGTCATGTTCACAGAAAATGGTACCATCCGTTTTCTATGTGCGGCGGCTGGGACGCCAGAGAAGGAAGGTAAACAAGAGAGCGTACAGGACGCCCGCCAAGCTTGGTAGCTACTAGTCATGTAATCATATTAAGTATTAAAGTCAGTAACCAAGTCATGACTTTACATCAACCCTACAACCAAGACTTCCTCAGTAACACACAAACACCACAATCGGGTTCAGTGACGAAGTGGGGATTGACAATAAAAGGTTCCCCTCGCTCTCTACGTCGGGTACTGCAGTTCTACGGGTGCATGAGTATGCCTCCTCAAGCACCCGGGCGTCAAAATAGAAGAAGTCCATGGAAGAACCAGAACGAGCAAAAGGTCGGCAGGAAACGGCACGCAGATAGGAGAAGAGGGGGGAGAAAAACGAAACAGAAGGAAAAGGAAAAGGTGCCCAGCAGATTTGGAGAGGACGGCAGCAGGAGCACAAGGCTAGAAAAGGATAGAGGACTGTCCTAAGGAGCATCACACTCCGGCAGCCGCCCACGAAGCCCCCACACGGCGACAACGAGCTGAGCGGGGAGGGGGGTAGGAATAAAATGCCGGTCCCTGGTATACCCAAATTTCGTTAGCCCAGCGACCCTTGCACAGACATCGCTAATGGACGTTGACTTCACCAGCTAGCCACTCAGCGTTCTTGCACAGGCACGTTCAAGGGGATTAAAAAGCCGGTCTATGAGTCGTGTGTTCTGCGATACAACAGTAACCCTGAACCTAATGTAAAATACCATCATCCCTAGTCTATTTTTAATTTCATATTTACTTCCAACCATCACCCATTACATGTATCAAAGGGGAGCAGCACTGCAAGAAGTTGTGTGTATTTTCAAGTTCGTCCCCTGCTACCTGTATTTACCCAGGTCTTTTCCTAGATCTAAAATCTATCCAATTTATTCCTGTTTATACGTTTAATAGGTTATTAATATCTCCCTTTACTATGACCATTCAGTCACACCTCTATCATGTCACCCCTATTTCTTCTTCGTCTTTCTAGAGAATGTAATTTGAGCTTTGACAATCTTCCTTGAAGGATCGTTTATTTCTCATAGGGCAAATAAAAATAAAAACCGCTATCAGTCATTTATATGAAAAAAACAGGGCCCTGGGCATTGGCAATCTCAATGCGAGTTCAGTAGTAATCCAATATTGTCCCTAACCATATACACATCTCACATTCGCTCAAAACACACCTCGCACACCTTACTGTAGTATATAACAAATCAAAAATACTCATTCAGTAAAACCAAGCCTCTCATGTTTTGAAATAAGGCCTTATACAGTTACCTTCTTTTCTGACGTTATCATCCCTAATGCGGTGCGAGGCGTCAACGTGCTAAATGCGGATCCCAGGAGGTTCACACACAAGTGTGAACTCTCAGGCTTAATACCTCACCTGTACTCTGTGCTTCACCAGAGTCAATATTCAGCTACATTTGTTCGTATTTTCGCTCATTGCTCATATTTTCACCCGTGTATAGATGGATTATACACGGGTGAAGTATAACATGACACTTTACACTTAAAGATGTCCGCGAGGTTCACACAAACTTACAGTTAACAGCTTCCACCAAGATTTACCTCCCCCTTCTCCCTCCAGTCTACTAATAACACCATCCGCTCAGACAACAGGCATCTGTATAACACCTCACTGCGACCCTTCCTCCCCTTCGTGATCCATCTCTTAGTAAGTGCCTGAAAGCACTATCCCTTAAACAATACAATATGTGGTTACACTCAGGGTGGGTTCTAGGCAGTGTTGGTAGGGTGGAGGAGGCCCCCCCTCCCACACATTTGGTAGGTAGCAAGGTTAGGGGGTGAAGAGGTGGGGTAACGGGTTAGTAGTGGCGCAAGGAAAAGTACTTAAGTACTGTCTGATGAGTAGCAAGAAGATGTAGTACTTAACCTTCCACCGCCACCCCTATAATGGCTTTTAGCTACCATTTAGGTTTTAGCAAGTTACTGACACCGGACTCAGAGCGAGGTATTCGAGTAATGAATGTATACTGTGCATAATCTTTGTAGTTAAGGATACTAAATCACAAATTTTTCCGAGTGCTACTAGTTAAAAATATAAATTATCCGATAATCAGCGTTAAATTAAAATCAAGTAATTATCAATAGAAGGCACCAAACCGGGAAGGCAACGTAGCACCATCAAATGGGCAGGATAATCAGAGGGCACTAAATATCACCAAGGATGCCAATACGAGAACAAACACACAAGGCGAACGATATCAAAAGTATCAGTCGCCAAGAATTCTATCGCGGGACAAGCAACCACGAGGGACGGTTGGAAAACAAGACATGCTCGTCCTGGAAGTAGAGACATTCAACAAGGATATGCATGACCGTAAGAGGGACAATGCAATTTGAACAATAAGGAGCAGGGCAGCTCTCCATTAAGTGACCACAATAAATTGCTATGGCCAATACATAACCTAGCCAGAGCCGTTTCCCACTGCCGGTTACAGTGGCAGGAGGAAGGGCACTGGGACACACGACTCTGAAGAGTATGCAGTTTGTTACCAATAACAGAAGGCCAACAACTCCGCCAGCAGGCAAAAATGGAGGCATGAATAACTGGGTAAAAGTCTGAATAAGGAATACCAGTACGGGAGATGGGACAAGTGCGGATAGCTTCCTTAGCGTCAGCATCCGCACGCTCATTTAAAGACACCAACATGGCTGGGAACTCTGCAAAACGCAACCGGACTTAAATTTACTGAAGATAAGAAACGGCCAATGGTGAATCACGATGACCACTGGGTGGACCGGATTAAAGGACCTTATAGCCATAAGGGCACTACGAGAGTCAACTACCACCACAAAGGAGGATTGACACCGGGAAAGCAGGAGACGAAGAGCATAGAGAATAGCATAAAGTTCGGCTGTGAAGATGTTAGTCTCCGAAGAAACGCAACACACGTGTGGACAGGAAAAACAACAGTTTTTCGTCAGCAGAACACCGTCAGCAGGCTTAGACCCATCGGTAAAGATGGGAACGGAGTGGGAGGGAGAAAAGTGCTCAAGGAAGAGGCATTTCAGAACTGTAGGAGGGGTAAATGCTTTAGTGATGCAGGGCAGAGAAGTACAAAATTTGGGAAGGGGAGCCCCTCCACTGGGGCAAGGATGGAACAATACGAGGAGAAACATTGGTAATACGAACCGAAAAGAGTATCTTGTAAGCGAGAAACGGACAAAGAGGAAGGTGGGGAAGAGGAACAGGAACTACAGGAGTGGTAAAAGTCAAAACATGATTAAGGGCGAGAGTGAGGGTGCTGTAAAGATTGCGCTAGATAGCAAAGACTGTAGCAAACACGGCGGTCCTGGAGAGAGAAAGCCAGTGTCAGCATACAAGCTGAGGGTAGGAGTTGAACGAAAAACACCAGAGCTGAGGCGCAACCCAGTATGGTGCAAAGGATCAAGACGGCGAAGAGTAAAACGGGAAGCAGAAGAGTATGCAGGACAACCATAATCTAGTTTAGACAGGACGAGAGAGGAAGGCAAATAGAGGAGCATGTACCTATCCCCTCCCCAAGAAGTATGGGACAATACCCGAAGTAGGTTAAGGGCCTTAGAGCATTCAATACGGAGGTAAAAAGACATGGGGCGACCAAGACAAACGAGTACCAAAGAATATCCCCAAAAGCTTCGTGGAATCTTTGTACTCAAGGAGATGACCATAAAGTGACACAGGGATGAAGAACGACCCACTTCCGAGTAAAGTCATGGCACAAGTCTTAGTAGTAGAGAACTTTAAGCCATGATTTATGGCCCAAGATGACATAGCATCAATTGCAAGTTGAAGCCACCGTTGAAGGAGAGGCGAATCACCACCCCGACAGCAAAGAGTAAGAGCGTCAACAAAGAGCGGAGAAGACGCCAGAAGGAAGGGAGGAAAGAACACCACTGAGGGCAACCAGAAAAAAAAAAGAGTACTACTCTGAACACTACCCTGGGGCACACCTTCATACTGCCGAAAAGAAGAGAGAGAGAGAGAGAGTGGTACCAAGCCTGACTCGAAAGATACAAAGGGAGAAAGCTTGGAAGGAAGAGGGAGATTATCATGATGAAGGCCAAAAGAACGAAGTTGGGACAGAATATGGTATCTCCAAGTCGTGTCATAAGCCTTTTCCAGGTCAAAGATGATAGCAACAACGACGGTCTTCGCAGCTAAAGCACTACGAATATAGACCTCCAAGTTCACTAGGACATCAATCGTACTGCGGCACTTGCGAGAACCAAATTGAGAAAGAGAGGTGGCGATTTTGTTCCAGGAACCACATCAGACGGACATTTACCATACGCTCAAACAGCTTGCAAACAGCTCATGAGAGCAATAGGGCGAAGTCCTTAGGGATCGTACCGAGAGAGCCTGGTTTCCGAATAGGGAGTACAATGGCATCGAGCCAGTCCTCAGGGACGGACGACGACTCTCCGATCTGGTTATACAGACTCGGTAAATACTGAGAAGTGCATGGAGAGAGATGGCGAAGCATCTCATAACGAACGTCATCCGAGCCCGCTGCCGTAAATTCTTAGTGGGCCAGGGCAGACTGAAGTTCAGAAAGAGAAAGGATCGTTATAGGGAAGGCAGAGACGAGTGGAAATCTAAAGGATAATATTCAAGAACAGGCTTACGAAGAAGAAAATTGAGGAAGATGAGAACCAGAGCCAACAGAAGAAAAGTGGGAACCCAGTTCGGTCGCGACCTTCACTGGATCCGCCACAAGAGTACCACAGAGGTGGAGAACCGGCCACACATCTGGAACGAACTTGCCTGCAATCTTGCAGATCATCTTCCAGATCTGCTGCAGAGGAGTATCGGACGTAATGGTGGAAACATAAGATTTCCAACTCTCACGTTTAGCTGTATAGATGGTCCTACGAGCCACCACACTTGCCTTCCGAAACAAAAAAAGAATCAGCCATCTGCAGGCGGCGGCGTTTCTTCCAGGCTGCACGCTTACAGCCCGAGCACAGTCCGCATTCCACCAGGGAACGCACTTCCGTGCGCCCTGGGAGGAAGAGCTAGGAATAGGGCGGAGGGTAGCGTTGACGACTCAAAAAAGAAAGGGTGCAAGGCAGAGGAGAGGTCAGAGAGAGTAGCACGGAGGGTGATTAGGCTCCAGTCAGCCTTGGCAAACTGCCACCTAGGGAAGGAGAGGAGAGGGTGGAAAGAGAAAAAGGAAACTAGGATGGGGAAATGCTTATTGTTTTGGAGGTCATCAAGAACTTGCCACGTGAAATCTAAGTAAAGGGACGACGAGCAGAGATAAAGATCAAGACAGGAAAGGATGCGAGTTAGATATTCCACATGAGTGGGCTCACCAGAATTCAGAAGAGAAAAAGCGATGACGAATGGTTCGAGAAGACTGCGTCGGGTGGTTGATAGAACATCACCCCAGAGGGAATGTTGACAGTTGAAATCACCCAAAAGGAGCATTGGCTCTGGCAAGGAGTCCAGGAGGTGCTTAAGATCAGGAAGGGAAAGCGGGACATTTGGGGGGAGATAAATGGAACAGACTGTATATTATTTATCCACGAAAACACAGGCATCAGAACAATGGATAGGTGACTGAAGAAATAGGGGGACGAAGGTAATATTAGAACGAACTAAGAGCAGTAGACTAATGGATTCCAGCAAGAACTGGGGGAGGGGTAGAAAGGAATAACACCGAAAGTTACTGTGGTGTTTGTGTGTTACTGAGGAAGTCTTGGCTGTAGGGTTGATGTAAAGTCATGACTTGGTTACTGACTTTAATACTTAATATGATTACATGACTAGTAGCTACCAAGCTTGGCGGGCGTCCTGTACGCTCTCTTGTTTACCTTCCTCTCTCTGGCGTCCCAGCCGCCGCACATAGAAAACGGATGGTACCATTTTCTGTGAACATGACATCCCTCCTTTTCTTTAAAAAGAATGAATACAGGATGTCTACCATGCTTGTAGCACAAAGCAAAGTTATTGACACAAAGTAAGTTATTACCATATCAAGAGATACTGCATACATTTAACATTAATTAAGCACACAAAGAATTTAAACAACTTAATCTTTTCCACAAAGGATTTCAATGTTAAAAATACATATGCAATGTTAAACAAACATGAAAGAAACTGTACTACAAAGTTACAAAATATTGAATGAGATATCTGCATTATTCAAACAATATTAAATTTAGTTTAGCACAACAAGTAAATACTTTTCATTACATAGGAACACAATTAATCATCAAATCGTGTAGGGCGTTTAACATGACGTTTAGGACGAGAGTCCTTAAATGCAATAACATCCCTTGATGAATTGTTTGTCGGGTTATAACTATTTTTTTCTTTTTCTTTTGCACGACTTTGCACTTCATTTTCTACACTAGTTGGAATCACTTTGAAATAAGCCATATTACGTGTTATACTATGATCTCTATTACTAGCTGTTACCATAGTTCCTTTTACACTAATCACTTTATATGGTTTTGTATCATACGGCATATCTAACTTTCCCTCTTTTTTCTTTTTAACAAGAACAGTGTCACCAACCTTTATGAACTGTTCCTTTGCACGTTGATCATGAGCAATTTTCATTTTGCCCTTGGCTAGTGCATCCTTCTGAGCGAGACGTTTATCCGTTACCTCGGCTGGCATGACGGGTAGTGCGATTCTCGTAGGACGTCCAAATAAAAGTTCACCAGGTGACTTGCCCAGTGTTCCATGCGGTGTTGCACGGTAGTTCCTGAGAAAAGCATACATAGCTTGTTTCCAGGATCGTCCTTCGGCATGAGCACAGCGTACCGCTTTCATGAGAGGTTGCATGAATCTCTCAACTTCTCCATTTGCTTGGGGATGTAGTGGCATCACACGGCGGTGTTTGAATCCAATATGCTCAGAAAAGTTGACGAAGTCTTGTCCATTGAATGGCGGTCCATTGTCCGTCTTGACAACTTCAGGAATGCCAAAGTTTGAAAAGATCTTGTCAAGTTTTGGGATGACGGCCTTTGCAGATGTGGAATTGATGATTTCTACTTCTGGATAACGTGAGTGATCATCAATGACTACCATCAAGTACTCTCCAGTTGGTAGTGGTCCGCAGAAGTCCATCGATACTTCCGTCCATGGTGCAGCAGGTAGTGGTGAAGGTTGTAGAGGTGTTGGTCTTGAAGTATCCACTGCAGCTTGGCAAGGGACACAGGCATCATGCATATCCTTTGCTTGACGATCAATGCCAGGAAACCACACCTTTTCTCGTAGCAGCTGTTTGGTCCTAACAAGACCTTGGTGTCCTTGATGTGCAAGCTTCAGAGCACGTTGCTGGAGAACAGCTGGAATAACGATATGAGTACCTCGCAGCACAGTGTCGCGTTCTTGCGTAACACTTAATTCTGTCTGGATGCGTTCAAGTGCTTTGAATGCATCTTGGTCAACTCCTGAGGGTGGGATGCGTGGAAACTTTTTCTTAGTCAATGCATCCACTGTTGCTTGCAGAGTTGGGTCCTCTAGGGTTGCAGTACGGATTTCATCAAGAGTAAGAGCCTTAGGGACTGCATCACAGGTTACAGAGTGTACATATTCCTCGGCAACTTGCTGATGCTTGGTGATGGTGAAACTGTTGGCAGGATGTCGACTGATGTAATCAGCGGGATTGCCAGCACCCGGCTTGTATTTCACCGTAAAGTTGTATGGTTGCAGACGAAGAGCCCATCTCTCAATGCGAGCTGGTGGTTTGGACTTTGGATTATTGAAGATGGTCTCCAACGGTTTGTGGTCAGTGACTATCGTGGTGAAGGGTGCACCAAGCAGATACACATTGAAGTGTTCACAGCCCCATACAAGAGCAAGAGCTTCCTTCTCTGTCTGACTGTATCGTTGCGCAACATCTGTGAGAGAACGGCTGGCGTAGGCAATTACTACTCTGGAATCTGGTTGACCAGGTTTGTGTTGGGCTAAAACAGCACCTAATCCAACAGGACTAGCATCCACCGTTAACTCAGTGTCCATTGATGGATCAAAGTATGCAGCAGTCGCATTCTCTACTAGTGCATCTTTCACAGCATCAAATGCATTTTGCTCGATATCGCTCCAGTACCATGATGCATTTTTCTTCAGGAGCTCACGTAGAGGCTTTGTAATGGTAGCAAAATCTGGAATGAAGCGAGAACAGTAGTTTGCCATTCCCAGAAAACTATGTACTTCAGTGGACGTTGAAGGAGGTGCAGCATTCTTGATATCTGCAACTTTCTTAGGATCTGGAGACAGACCTTTGTCACTAAGTACATGTCCAAAGAATTCAATTTTATGTTGATTGAACTCACACTTTGCTCGGCTTAGCGTCAAATTCTTTTCTCGTAAGCGTTGCAATGTTGCACGAAGAGCTTTGTCGTGTTCAGCTTGGGTACGGCCATAAACAATGATGTCATCAGACATGTTGTCAGCATTAGGTATATCTTGCAATACCTGGCTGATGATGTGCTGGAATACCTCGGCAGCACTGTTAATACCAAAACTCAGGCGCTTGTACCTATACAGACCTCGATGTGTCGTAAACGTTGTGATGAAGCGACTCTCATCATCAAGTTCAAGCTGATGATAGCCCTTGTTTAAATCTAACTTGCTGAATATAGTTGCACCATTCAAGCGGTAGATCATATCATCTACAGTCGGTGTAGGATGGCGTTCACGCATTATTGCCTTGTTGGGAACACGCATGTCCACACAAATGCGTATCTCATCTGGATTCTTCGGCTTTGGTGGAGTGACAATTGGGCTTACCCATGGTGTTGGGCCTGTTACTGGTTCAATGATATCTAGGTCGATCAGCCTATCCAGTTCGGCATCGACTTTCTTGCGAGTATGGAATGGTTGTCGGCGATGTGGTTGGGCAACTGGAATTACATCTGGGTTGATATGCAGATGTACTTTGCTATCAGTATAACAACCTATGGATTTAAATAGATCAGAAAATTCAGCAACAATAGCATCCACATTGTTTGCAGATTCCACTGCTACAGCATTAGAAAGCTGAAGTAGCCCCAATTTAGTTGAAGTCTTGTAACTGAGTAAAGACTCCTTTGCATTCCTAACAACATGGAATGTAGTAATGAGCATTGCATTCTTTGACTTAATCTCTGCAGTGAAAGTTCCAATCACTGGCAAGGCTACCTTTGAAGCATAGGCAGTGGCTTTGCCATTATAGTTTTCAAGCTTTGGGAACTGTTTTTTAAATTTCTCATAGTGGCACTCAGCAATGGTGTCAATGTTTGATCCAGTGTCAATGAGAACCTTGAGACAAATACCAGCAATGTATACACATGTCTCTGGGTTGTTTGGAAGATCATTCCATTCTGTGATTGCTTGTACTCCATAAGTATAATCACATTCACTGTCATCTGAGACTGGTTGTAATGAAATGTTGTCTTGTACATTATTAACATTCTGGATATGAGGTGCAATATTGTGTTTACCACCTCGACCCCTATGACCTGATCCTCGTACAGTGCTTTTATTCACTGACTGTGGTTTCTTTAGTGCAGAACGACACATAGCACCAAAATGACCTAGTTTTCCACACTCATAGCACTTCTTACCTTGAGCAGGACAAACATTATCTTGGTGTGGGTAGTCTCCTCCACAATTGTAACATTTATTGTTGACACCCTCTGATGTGGGTCGTTGTGACTGCTTGAGCCTTGTTCCTTGACCCCAGTTGTGACGTGGTTCTCGGCTAAATTTACTGTTAGGTTTGCCATGATATCTTCTTTGATCACGGTGTCCTCCCTGAACCTTACGTACCTCATCACTGTTAGTAACAGTGGCAGAACCGTTATTGGCACTGCACTCCATGACACGAGCATCACGTGCAGCATCTTCCATTCGACGAGCAATATCCAGTATCTTGGTAAGAGAACTTTCATCATCAACAAGTTCTAGAGCTCTTCGACGGAGACGTGTAGATGTGCATGTTTCAATTATTTGCTGTTTGATTTCTTTGTCAACATCAGCAAACTCACAATGGGCTGCTAAACCCTGCAGACGTGTGTGGTATTGATCCACAGTTTCATTAGAGAGTTGTTTTGCTCTCCTGAAATGCATAATTTCCATAGCAGTATTTTGCCTTGGTTTGAAATGCTCTGTTAGTTTGGCTTTGGCAGTGTCATAATCTTTGGCACCACCAGTGTCTTTCAGTGTGTCAAAGATGTCACAAACTCTATCACCTGCATGATGAAGTAGAAAGGCACGCTTTCTTTCAGCACTTTTGATGTCAGAAACTATCAACAAATTTTCAAACTTTTTAAGCCATTTGACCCACCTCTGACAGGTTTGTCTGGTCACAGTCAGGATCAAATGCAGGAAACTGAGGTATATTTGCCATTTTTACTGAATAAATGTAACTTATCACTTAAATGTTCCTCAGAATATTAAACACTTACTGCACTGTATATGTTAGTCAAGAATTCACTGTAATTACTTTAATTTTGCAAAGCACACAAGCATTTTAATGCAAAAGTTCACAACAGTGCACAATATCGCAGCAACTGACTTCTTACCTAGCCCTTGTGTACATGTGTTGTTCCTACTCACAGCAGCAGCACAGCAGTTGGCACAGCAGTTGGTACAGCAGCAGTTGGTACAGCAGCAGTTGGTACAGCAGCAGTTGGTGCAGCAGTTGGTACAGCAGTCGGTACAGCGTGATGAATTTTGTAGCACGAAGCGTCGTTTCGTAACCAAAACATCAGGTTTTGTACACATCAAAGCGTCGTTTCGTACACAACGTCGGCAGATTCTTCAGTACAGTTTCTTCAGCACAGCTTGGGTAGCACACAGCATCGGTTAGCACACAGCATCGTTTAGCACACAGCATTGGTTAGCACACAGCATCGGTTAGCATACAGCATCGGGTATGGCGCTCACAGCTTCTCTTCCTCCTCCAGGCAGCATGCTTCTCCCTTGTGTTTGAAACTGAACAAATACCTGCGTTCACAGTTCATCCTCGTCGCCAATGTGGTGTTTGTGTGTTACTGAGGAAGTCTTGGCTGTAGGGTTGATGTAAAGTCATGACTTGGTTACTGACTTTAATACTTAATATGATTACATGACTAGTAGCTACCAAGCTTGGCGGGCGTCCTGTACGCTCTCTTGTTTACCTTCCTCTCTCTGGCGTCCCAGCCGCCGCACATAGAAAACGGATGGTACCATTTTCTGTGAACATGACAGTTACCAAGACGAGCACCAAGCGTTGGTTCCTGGAGACAAACACAAAGTGGTGAAAACTAATTAGAAGTTGGAGTTAATGGAAGTTTGGAAAAAAAAAAAATCACGAATATTCTACTGAAGAATAGACATTATCAAGGAGAAAGGACAGTAACAGAGCAAGAAATGAAAGTAAAGTAGAACAGTTTATTAAAAGAATCTCAGGGTCAGGAGCAGCAAAATCTGGGTTAGGGGCCATGGGTAAACTTAGTAAGGATAGAGGGAAGGGAGCGAGAAGACAGACCAGAGACGGACTGACGGGGTACGAAAGCAGAGGAGACAACAGAGGGGCAGGCAAGGACAGCGGGAGGAGTGCACCTTAGCAAGGGCAGCAACTGAGAGGGATTCGTGGGCCGAAAGAAACCTCCATATCTGGAACAGGGGGTCCGACCAGTGAAATGGGAGGGGACTAAGTGACAGTCAGAGGGACCGGGCGAGGAAGAAAGCAAAGCCTTACCTGCTGGAGAGGAAGGAGAGGAGCCAGGCTTACGTTTCCGACTCCAAGAGACAGGCGTTCCAGTAACATACCGGACGATAGACTATGGTCTCAGCAGGAGAAGAGGAACGGGAGCGAACACGAAGATTGCTGGGAGAATGATGGACATCAGCCTGGACAGACAGGCGGCGTGGAGGGTCAAGAGACTAAAGGGGGGGGGTCGGGAAGAAAGTGGGGGAAGATTAAGAAGACAAAGGAAATATGGTGGACTGGGTAGGAAGTGGAGGGGGGGGGAACCCCCAGATGGAGAACCAGGAGGGAGGCCTTACAGGACAGAAGGCAAAGGAAAAGGGGAGAAGGTGGGTGGGTGTGGTCGGGTTTAAGGCCTGGAAACGTTTGAGAGACTTTGGAAGGTGGGAAGAACGAAGAGAGGAAGAACGCAACACTAGTGTAGGATACACCCGCGAAAGGGAAGAGACGACGAACTTCGCGTCTCGCTTCAGGAAAAGACTTCATCACATTGAGCGACCTTCAAGTTGAGGACGGCTTCCTCTAGTTTGTAGTGTATACACGAGCGTGAGAAGGTAGAGCGGGCCTCACCGCAATTGAGGCCGCGAGCATGGTGAGAAGTGCACTCTTACTTAGAATGACTATTGTCCCCACACATGGGACAGATACACAGTACTGGTGCATTTGAGGAAAACCGCGCCAGAACTTCCAACACTTGTTACAAAGTCTAGGAGGAGGGAATGTACTTCTGAACGGAGCATCTGGCACCAGCAAGAATAATAGAGGGTAGAGGGACACTTATGACCACGAGGGGGTCGAGTAAACGTGTCCAGCTGGAGGACAGAATGGCCTTCGGCTCCGAGGATATGTTTAATATCTTCATGGCAATCTTTGAGGTCCCGAACACCAGTTGCAACATGGTGTGGGAGGAAAACGGTGCCAACACTGGCATTTAACCAAGCGTTTTTAGAGACCCGAACAGGGGACTCTCCAATGCAGGACAAAGCGGTTAAGGGAGTAGCTGCATCCCGAGGAACAGCAGCGACGACACGTGTACCGTAACTGGAGTTAAAAGTAACAGAGGCATCTACTGAATCAACAAGGCGTTCATGGAGAAAGAAATCGTCATGCGTAGAATCCAGATGGTAGAGATCAAAATACTTAGCCCATGCAGTGGGACCAAACAAGGCGTTTTAAGTATTGGTATGGGAAGGCACCGTGCAAGTGCGGCCGTGGTGGGGACGGCGTTGAGAATCCCCAGAGTGAGGGGGTAAAAAGTGCAGTAGTCACAATGAGAGGCGTAGCCGTACCAGGGGACGAGATGGTCACCATTGGGGGGCTGGGAACTCAACCCTACTGCAGAGGAAGGATGGGAGTAGTCAGGAGGTCGGGGCCCTATGCAGCAGGGGCTACAGGGTCTGGTCTTCCAACACATTCCAACTCGGGGGCTTGGTCGTCCACCCCACGAGCCTGAGAAGGTACAAGGGAAACATTATCTGCCATGAAAACTAGGAAAAAAACTCATTCACGAATATGCCCCCACACCCACTATCGAGCCACAATTAGAGGCAGGACACCCAACAAGAAGCTATTGCCGATCTTGCCGGGGGACCCCCCCAGGGGTGCGACGTGAGTATACGCCCACCAACGCCACTCTAAGAACCGAGAGTCCGTCGAGAGCGGGTTCAGTAACGAAAATGATTGACAATAAAAGCGTCCCCTCGCTCGAGAGGTTGGGTACTGTTGCACCCAGTTCTATGGGTACAAGAGGCCGCCCTCAAACACCAGGGCATCAAAACAAAATGTAGAAAGAATAATCAAAACATGCAAAAGGTCGGCGGGAAATGACAATTTGATAGAAGAGGGTGGAGAACAATTAAACGAGGAAAAGGAAAAGGTTCTGGCAAAATGGGTAGAGACAGCAGCAGGAGCCTAAGGCTGCAAAAAGGACAGGACTGACTCATGGATCATCACATTCCAGCAGCTGCCCACTAAGCACCTCACGGCAACAACGGGCCAGACAGTGAGGGGGAATTAAAAATAAGCTTTCTAACATGAGGCTAAAATTTAATAGTGGAACCTTAACTAAAGATACCCATCCACGCATCTTTATTAGAGATTCAAAACATTGAGAGTTTTGGCCAGTAACCACACTGCAACCCGTTCTCGCAAATTCGTAAAGTCAATATTGACTTATTAACTACGTGCATAGGTGATATACTAAACATAATAGATACCCCTAAAAAGATTCATAGAAAACACCGACCTTACCTAACCTTGTTAGTATCTTAAGATAAGCATCTTATTGCTTCGTAATTACAATTATTACTTAACCTATACCAATTATAGGTTTGGTAATAATTGTAATTACGAAGCAATAAGATGCTTATCTTAAGATACTAACAAGGTTAGGTAAGGTCGGTGTTTTCTATGAATCTTTTTAAGGGTATCTATTATGTTAAGTATGTCACCTATGCACATATTTAATAAGTCAATATTGACTTATTAAATTTGCGAGAACGGGTTGCCACACTGCCAGCCCCCTTTGAGCCAACTTAAGTCATTCACGGCGTGAAAATATTACCAATCACAAAATTGCAGAAGGTTGGACGACCGCTAAAAGATTTTTCTTTATCTTTATTTAGTGGAAGCCTTTGAAGTCTTGCTATTTGACGAGTAAATAATGGTACAAAGACAAGCCAAAAGGAAACAAGTAGTTAGATTCCCTATTTCTGGCTTGGTTCGTCACTAGTTTCGAGGGCTCATAAGTGTTTGTAATCTAAGTAAACACTAGTTATACAAGTTAGGAACATAGCAGAGATACCATGTTTATAATGTAATTTAAATACTGCCATTTGCCATGCAACTGGTAAATAAAGCTGCAAACAGTGGGTATTAGGTGGTTTTAGCGAGCAGTCCGTCGGTCGAGTTATACATCGGTTGTTGAAAACCTGATCAAAATATCAACTGGTGACCAGGCGCGGCCGCCACCACTAGACTTTTCCTTAACTCTTCCCCTCCCCTCAATATCTTCATCTACAGCCGTTATTTATATTTTGACGTTATGTTTACACCGCCTCTACGCATTTAGAAAGAAACCTAAAATTATATACATAGTAAAAAGAAATAAGATTTCTCAAGGACAATCGACAGGCTCTGTTAATTAAACTTTAAAAAGATACTTACAACCTTATGTATACCCGCTAACCTGTTGGGTTACACGGGTGTATATAAATATTATATGTTCTGTCTAACAGTTCCATACTAACTTTAGGGGTTGGATAGGACGGTCAGTACTAGCCATTTCAATATATACAAAGCTCCACCTTCCCCACCTAGGCAAAGTGAGAAGATTAATTAAAGATTCGACTCAAAATTCACAGTAATAATTTGCATGCAAGAATAATCAAACTCAACACGTACACCTATACATACACACTTTACATATCCATACACACTTTACATATCCATACACACACACATATTACAAACCTATACATATATATATATAACCTCTCTGACATTTATCGAAACAAAGCAAGACAAAATTACATTAAACAAAACTCAAAACAAATAAACGGGAGATACCTGGAGAATAACCCATCCTGTCAGAGACCAAGGCTGAACTGAGGAGGAACAAGGCAACTAGAAAACATTACAACTAAGAACGTTGGGGGGGAGGGGGGAATTTTTTTTAAAGGAAACCAAAGAAGGAGAAACAAATATAACCTGACAGGCCTCTTCAACGTACACAACGCAACTTGAAGCCCAGTGTGTTTAACTCACGTTCATTTAAACTGATATAAATTTTCTTAAATCATCAAATATGTTTCTTCACCAGACTTATTCAGAATGGTTAACTCTTGTAACTTGAAACAATCATTCTATTCACGCGAACTAACAAGGAAATTGGATAGTTTAGCGAGCAGGAACATCTGATGCTCTCAATTTATAATCTTGAAATTACGGTATGTGCTTCTGATACATCTCGTTTTCCGATATTATTCAAATTAACTAAATTAAATCTAAAATCTGAGTAAAAAGATATTGTAAGAGCACAGGTATTTGTTGCCTAATTTTATAACCGAGCTTAAAGACATAATTGTTACGGATTTTCTGTAAGAGACGTATGTATAGGAGACGTAAGAGACATACGTCTGTAACAGACATAGAAGACATAAGAGACATACGTCAGTAAGAGACGTATGGGAGATGTAAGAGACATATGTCTGTAGGAGACATATAGGAGACGTAAGAGACATTCGTCAGTATGTAACACCAGGTATCCAAGATGGCCCTATGACTCGTCAGCTAGTGGCAATTCCCAGACCAGGGAGTTGCGCCCTAGCTGCGATGGGGTATAGAACTGTTGTCTGAGCCCTCCGGTAGTTGGTGGTTGTTCGCCGGGCGGGTGGGGGTGTGAGCGTCCCCACTCACCCTGCAGTTGCCGCTTGGCAAGTGTTGACGTCGCACGCTTGCGATGGGAGGCCTTCTTTTCCCTGTTGAGAGAGTGAACTCCGTAGGCCTGGAGTTTACAGGCCGTGTTGGTTATCCTGTAGCTTGTCATGTGTGACATGTTCCGTGTCCCGGTAGATAAAGTCTACGGAGTTGAGCTGGTAACTGTTCACCGGGTTATTGTCAAGTTAGTGGGGGGAGGAGGTGTACCGTGAGTTCCTCCGCCGTTACGAGGGGCGTTCCTTGTCGCTGCCAGATGGTGCCGGCTCTGTGACCATTGCGGACCGTAGTGGTGCCCAGACATACATGAGTGTGCTTGAGGCGCCCTTGGAGTTTCCCGAGAACCTACTCCGGCGTTACTTCCAGCGGTTTGGCCCTGTCGTCAGTGTTCGAGTGAACACGCTGTCCTCGGGGAGGTATAAGGGTATGCGTACGAACATTCGTACCCTTGGGATGCGCCTGAGGTCTGACATTCCTTCTTCAGTCCGGCTTCTGGGATACTACGTCCGGGTATACTATGCCCGGCAACCCCGTACCTGCTTTCTGTGTGGCCTGTTGGGGCATCAGGTTGCCAGATGCTCTGGAGCTGCAGTCACTACTGTGAACCTGTTCCGGGAGGAGGATTTCCCACCGCTCCCTGTTGGGGTGGATTCCGTGGGCGAGGATGTGGATGTCCCGTTGGCAGCTGCGGCTCCCCCTGCATCGCCTGGCGGTCCTCCGGTTGATGCGGCCCTTCCTCCGGGTGTTCCGGTGCCGTCGGCTGATCTTCCTGCTCGTGTTGCTCTCCCAGCTGCTCCCGTGGGTCTTCCGGATGGTCTCTATGAGTCGTCGACGTCTTCATCTTCCTCGTCTCCTGCTGCTGCGACTGGCCCTGCGCCCTTGCCAGGTGTCCCGGCTGTGCTGGGTGCTGGGAGGGAAGGGGCCTGCGGAGCGTCCTGATGTGTGCGGCCTGGTTCCCCCTGTGGTTGAGGCCGCTGCCGTTCTGCGACGGGCATCGGTTCGCCCAGCTTGTGAAGCCTGTGGTTCTGCGTCCGCCTCCAGCTCTGAGGATGTGCGGCCGGTGCCCAAGCGTTCCCGGCGATCTTCTACTGCTTGGGCTGATGTGGAGGATTTTGACACCGGTGGATCTTCGGGCGATGATATGGTGGTTCCGGGTGCTTCGCGCTCTACGTCGATGGTGGTTGCTGTTGCTACGTCCATGTGCCTGCTGATGACAATGTTTGTGCATATGATTAACCACCTGTTCTTTCCTCTGCAGAAGGTTCTCCCCAGTGGGGGGTGGGCGCTCCTACAGACGTGGATTGTGAGAGTGCTGGTGCAGGCCGAGGCTTCGTGCTGGTGCTGAAGAAGGGATGCCCGGCGTGGATTGTCCCTGCAGGTGAAACGTCCGGTGGTTGACGCGGGGCCCTGTGAGACAGCCGAGGAGGTTCCCTGTGGGCTGCCTGCTGCCCGGCCCATGGGAAGAAGCCCCTCCCTCTCGTCTTGGCCTCCGGCGTGGCGTATGATGATAAGAACCCCTTGCTGATTGACATTGTTGATCGCGTGCATCCTGTTCCATGGAGCCCTTCTTCTATCTGGATTCCGTGGGCTCGGTGTTTTGTTGTGGGTGTGCCGGAATTGATGCCTGATCCTCGTACAGTTCATAGTAAACCTGTTCCGGGTAACCTCATGTTGCTTTGGGAGGCGTATTGTGTTCGATTCCCGGTGGCGGAGTGGCCGGATAAGTATGAGCATTTTGAGTAGTCTGTGTGATTGCTGTGTGTTAGGTCGGGGAGCCGGTCGGCCGAGCGGACAGCACGCGGGACTTGTGATCCTGGGTTCGATCCCAGGCGCCAGCGAGAAACAATGGGCAGAGTTTCTTTCACCCTATGCCCCTGTTACCTAGCAGTAAAATAGGTACCTGGGTGTTAGTTAGCTGTCACGGGCTGCTTCCTGTGGGTGGAGGCCTGGTCGAGGACCGGGCCGCGGGGACACTAAAGCCCCGAAATCGTCTCAAGATAACCTCAAGATAGGTGTGTGGATGGGACCTATGGTTTGTTATGCTGTGTTGTATTTATTGTGCACCCTTCAGGCCGGTGTTATGTTTTGTTCTCATGACCTTGTTTTATTGCATTTATTGTATTTCTTAGCATGCTTTGCATATAAATATAATAATAAAAACAAAATTCCCAGACCATAAGCAAACTAATTTCTTAGCATACATACACAAATATATAATCGAAATACATTTATTTATTATATAAACTCGCAATTAGAAGGAATAGAAAAAGGGGACATCTATGCTCAAATCCGAAAAATTTCGAAAATTTATGAAAAATTCTGAAAAATACTACAACGTTCTGGCAACACTGTGGCGCAAACCGTTTTATATTATCTTCAAGAATAACGTAATTAGAGTCAAATTTTCCGCTGCAACTTTCGTGAATACGGTTCTCGCGGCCTGGGTGTGCCGTGGGGTATTGTGTCTTACGTTGTAGAAGTCTAATATTTCGTAATAGCATGGAAAATAACGTGTTATGCATAAAACAAATATAAACTCACTCATTGGCAACAGTCTCGTGTGAGAGTGGGGTGGGCTTGCTGGCTAAGACAGTCACTCTTTGTGTCCCTCAGCTGGTGGATCTATCGTGGACACGCTCTCACAATTTGTGCTATTTTTTACTGCAAAATGACGTACAAAACGAAGATGAGGAAAACTATGAAAGCTGAAAGCATGCTAGCTGCCCGTAGAAGGTGCGAGCTGGCCAGAATCCGTAGATTACGCACTTTGACGAGTGAAGATCGAGGCGGCCACTCAGCCGCAAGTGTTGCAGCCCGCTGCCCCCCCCCCCCCACAATCCCACCCTCTGCCACCGCATATTTTCCACCTTCTACTCCAGGTCTTGCACCTGCTACTCCAAATCTAACTGGACTGGTACTTGAACAAAAAGGACAAGGATATGCAGAGACCAGCGAGACACGCAACCAAACCAAGAAAGGCCCCTGAGGGAGCTGACCCCAGCTATGGCGCAGGTGCCTACTAGTGCCACTCCAGTGCCACCTTGAGGACCCATATTTCTGACCAATTATATTAGGTTAGTATGTTTTAGTGTTATACTGTGATATTACTTCATAAATATTTGTTCATATAAAACTGGTGGCAAATATATCATTTTTTTGTTTTTTATTTTTATTTTTATTTTATTTTTTTATTTTATTTATCAGGCGATCTGCATGGACCTTGCACACCTTACTGAACCCATGCCTATCTACAAGGGTGCAAATTTTGAATGATATTGGTCAACATCAACCTCAGCTAAAGGTGGCTGAACTTTGACCACCGTTTATGCAGGTAAATATTTTACAATTTTATCTGATTTTACAGACTTTATTTATTATTCAATTTACATGAAACTTGCACATTATATGTAGAGTTTATGCCTCTAAAACATTGTGGTGGCTTTTCTTTTAGATTAGACGTAGATTTATTGATTTTATAAATATTTATAAATACCATATTGTTGCATAGGATTTTTGGGAAATTTACAAAATCTGTATTATTGCACTAAATACATCTGGGATAAAAATCTATCAGACAAATCTTTATTATATAGTAAGGTCATAGCTAAGTGTCATAGAACTGATTTCGGTTCACAATTGTGGGCTGTGAAATGATTTGAACATTGTTGAAAAATTGTCTAAAAAAACGTTTTTATTTTTTTTCTCCCTCTCTATTTAGGCTTCGATGCTGAAACTTGGCCCAGTTGCAGCACCTTTCATATGTATCAGGATAATATATTTTCAATGCCCTACAACAACTTTTAATTTTCATCCAGCCAACCCCTGTAGGAGAGAAGTGTAATGAGATAAAGAAAGAGAGAGTAAGAATGTGGACGAGAAACAGTTCCATCTGTGGCCGGGAGTTCCCCCTGGTGATACATCACAGCCCATTGACAACATCGAAGTAGGAATTAATTTTGTCCATATCCCTCAGGGTTATGAGGTGGGTCAGATGTCCAGCCGCAGCCTCCGCGACCGCCGACTCTTCTTCCCCCATATTCTTGTACACTTACCAGTATTATTACTAGCTGTATTCACCTAGTTGTGTTTGCGGGGGTCGAGCTCTGCTCTTTCGGCCCGCCTCTCAACTGTTACTATTTTTTCACACACACACACACACACACACACACACACACACACACACACACACACACACACACACAGCTCCAGCCTGGAGTCCATACCTAGTTAAACACAAGACAAAGTTAGAGAAGATTCAGCGGTATGCCACCAGGCTCGTCCCGGAACTGAGAGGATTGAGCTACGAGGTAAGGCTAAAGGAGCTGAACCTCACATCCCTGGAAAACAGAAGAGTAAGGGGAGACATGATAACCACCTACAAAATTCTCAGGGGAATTGACAGGGTGGACAAAGACAAACTCTTCAGCACGGGTGGGACACGAACAAGGGGACACAGGTGGAAACTTAGTACCCAGATAAGCCACAGAGACGTTAGAAAGAATTTTTTCAGTGTCAGAGTAGTTAATAAATGGAATGCACTAGGAAGTGATGTGGTGGAGGCTGACTCCATACACAGTTTCAAATGTAGGTATGATAGAGCCCAGTAGGCTCAGGAATCTGTACACCAGTTGATTGACAGTTGAGAGGCGGGACCAAAGAGCCAAAGCTCAACCCCCGCAAGCACAATTAGGTGAGTACAATTAGGTGAGTACACACATACACACACACACATACACACACACACACACACAAGGGAGCTCGCTGGCTGAGTGGACAGCGCACTAGACTCGTGGACCAAGGGACCAGGGTTCGATCCCGGGAGCCGGCGGAAAAACAAATGGGCAGAGTTTCCTTCAACTTCATGCCCCTGTTACCTAGCAGTAAATAGGTACCTGGGAGTTAGACAGCTGCTACGGGCTGCTTCCTGGGTGTGTGTGTGTGTGGGTGTGTGAAAAAAATTAGTTAGTAACAGTTGATTGATTGACAGTTAAGAGGGGGACCGAAAGAGCAGAGCTCAACCCCTGCACAACTAGGTTAACACACACACACACACACACACACACACACACACACACACACACACACACACACACACACAGGAACTTTTTCAGTGTCAGAGTAGTTAACGGATGGAATGCATTAGGCAGTGATGTGGTGGAGGCTGACTCCATGCACAGTTTTAAATGTAGATATGATAGAGCCCAGTCGGCTCAGGAATCTGTACACCAGTTGATTGACTGTTGAGAGGCGGGACCAAACAGCCAAAGCTCAACCCCCGCAAGCACAAATAGGTGAGTACAAATAGGCGAGTACACACAAGTAGTGTAAAGTGTGACTACGACCGTCCCAAACCTGAGGAGAACCTCAGGGATTGAACTCGGTCATAGTCAAAAGTGGTGTGGGAGTCCGTAGAATGGGACGGGTTGCATCCAGGGGGACGTTTTGGGTCACAGGGGTAAAATGTAAGGGATGTTGTGGGTCATATAGGTAAGAGGGGAGGATAAGTATGTGGGCATGTGTACATCATCTGAAAGGTTTCCCCGGATGTTATGACGCATGGCGTCCGGCCAGGCATGGCTTGAGAGTGTCATGTTGGGTAGGGGCTGGAAGCTAAGTGGTTGGTATGCAGTCATGTAGGGAGGAAGAGGAGGAGGAAGAGGAGGAGTATGTAGGTTATGTTGTGTAGGGAGAGGAGAGCCCCCATACCTGAGTGGATAACATTGACGTCCATTAGCTTCCCCCTACAGGAAGCCGTAAGTGTTGAGGGGGGTATGAGAGACCACCCTATTGCGGATGTGGTCCATTTGCTTTAATGGTTTTTCGATGTCTTCAGAGTATTCTGGAGATGTTGACCCCAGCATGGCTCTCCCTCCACTGCGATTCATTAAGGAGGAGCGAGGTTCATACCCTCGCCAGCAGGGGCCCTCACCAGCAGGGCCTCACCTGTCAACCATCAATCACTCCCACCCCTCATCCCCTCCTCTCCCCATACCATCAACCATTGTTCTGTGCAAAACCTTTAGTATTATTTCTGTTAATATGTGTAAGCTATATCGTAACGTGACCAACATGGCAACAGCATCATCATTCTTTGCCCAAATAGCATTTTTTTAAGAGCAAAAAACGAGGGAAAAGTAAACACATAATATATAAATTTATTTCTTTTATTAAACACTTAAGTGATTTACAACGATAATAATAATAATAATAATAATAATAATAATAATAAGACTTCTTCTTGGTGGTTTAGCTAGCAGACCAATGGGGAAAGGCTTTCATTCAGTCCATCGAACCTTCCCACCACGCTAGTCAACCAGCCAATCTGTAGAAAGGGTTTAGGTAGTAGACAGACAGATTGGGAGTCATTCATCCACTCCAACGAACCTTCCAGGCACGCTAGGCAACCAGTCAATCTGTAGAAAGGGGAAAGGTTATAAGTTTTTTTGTTGTCAATGTTGTAAACATAAATACAGACATTATTATGTTCATCATTAACTCCTACATAAAGTATTACTCACCGCACGATCATCCTAGCCAACTTCGGCACACAACGTTTCACACTCAGCATCAGTACCGTTTAAGCAGAACGTTTGCTTACACAGGCATTTTCATCTGAGCATAATTGAATTTCAACACTTTTTCATCATTCTTGCGAAATTGACCATATTTAAATGCTTCATCAAAGTGAAGCAGGGCGGCCTCTAAGCCTAGCCTGGAAAAATGATAGGCAAAATAAACAGCGTAATTCCCACAGAAGTAACTATTCAAGGATTGAATCCTTTTCTTCATAATATATACGGTATAGTCTTGGAAGTAGGACATAAACTCTTCGAAATATCTTGAATAAGATCCTATTACAGGATTGGCATAGCTGTCTAGTATAACTATCTCGATTCTACCTTCATCCTTCTTTACATAGAATGTTATCCAATGCCCCATTTTATTACAAGAACCAGACTCCAGAGTGTTGATTATGAACACCACAGGTCTTTTTTTATGTATTTTTGTCAGTATTTTCCTTACGTCATCAGCTAGGAAGCATCCTAGATAGTCTACCTTATCACCTAAATTACTTCTGATAGCCTCATTTATTTCCAAACAATTCATATTAGTATTTTATCCTGCGTATCGCAAATAACGCGACGATCTGCGTTAATGCTGATCACACCTGTTGTAGACCCGTAAACTAGAATGACTTTATTTCTAGCCACACCGCGTTTAAATTCCAAAGGTATCCGCAGATTACCACTTTTTTCAATCGGGATGGTGTCATCTATATCCTCAGGTTGTAAATTAAAGGCCAGTATGGTTCCACCGGTTGCGTGGTGACCGCCGGCCGGGTCGGACGTTCCTGAGGTCTCTCCGCACTGGCTAGTGTTTACGTTGGGTGATCGCTTGTTTGCCCTGCTGGTGGTGGTTTGCCACTGACGGGGTGACGTTTGCTTCGCCATGGGGACGTTTCGCCCTCCATTGAAGAGGACGCTGTCAGCTGGTCTGGCGTTTACGGTGCCGGTGGACCATCCCTTGGTTGGTGTCGCCCTAGTGGACGTGCTGCATGTGCAGCTGTCTGACCTGGTGGGCATCCAGCTGCTTCAGGGCCACCGTGCTGTCGTCAAGTTCCGCCTCCAGGCTGCCTTTCAGGCGTTTCTCGAGCGGTTTGAGGGGCGTGTTTACCCTCTCCCTGATGCTGCTGGCTCCGTTAAGGTCGTGAATCTTAGTGTCACCTTGACGTCTGTGACGGTGCATGGTGCCCCCTTCGAATTTCAGGACGACTTTTTAACCTGTTTCGAACGGTTTGGGACAGTGTTAAGTGTTCGTTGGAACAAGGTCGTTGCCGGGCACTGTGTTGGTATGCTTGACGGCTCCCGCACCCTGACGATGTCGCTGAAGGGTAGTGTGCCATCGTCGATGTCCGTGTTGGGATACACGCTCTGCTGCCAGTACCGGGGTCAACCGCGCACCTGTTATCGGTGTGGTCACGAGGGTCATCTGGCTGCTGCGTGCGACGTGGGAGCGACTGGTCGTGTGCATGTTCTTCGTGCGGAGGATTTTCCGCCCCTGTTGCGTTCGGGCGGTGTGGGTGCTGTGCCTGAGGCGCCTGACTGCCTGTCTGCTGCTCCGCCTGTTGAGGAGAGCTCTACAGCCTGTGCAACACGTCTAGTGACAGCTGTGGCCCCTGGGGTTGTTCCGCCGGTGTGTGAGGGTGTCGGGCTGTCGCCTGAGCTGTGTGTAGTGAAAGGTGTCCTGGTGGAGGTTCATGTGCCGCCCCCGCCTGTGGAAGTGATACCGGCTCCCGGGGACGCGGGTTCTGCCGTTTTGGAGGGGGTGCTTCGGCGTGGTGAGGTGCCTGCCGTGCCTGAGTGTGTTGCCTCCTGTAGTTCTGCTCTTCCCATTCCTTTGCAGAAGCGTGCACGTCGGTGTTTTGAGGTGTTTCCGTGGATGATGTAGACAGTGTGGGTGATGTGGCCTCTGTGGACTCTTCGGACGGTGCGGGTGTGGCCTGTGTGGATGTGACGGTGGAGGCTGTGCCTGCGGCGGGGCCTGCTGGGTGTGGTGTGGTGCGGCCTGTCTCGAAGCGTTCGCGGCGGGCTCGGAGTGTCTCCCCCCTTCGTGGTGTGCCTTGGGAGGAGGTGGGGGAGTATGGTGCTCAGCTGGCGTCCCCCGCCGAGGATGATGGTGCTGTGAGGGCCTCCGACGTTGCTACCTGTACCCCCCCTCCTGCGTCTCCTGCTGTTGGGTCCCCACAGTGGGGGGTTGTCTCTGATGGTCGGGACCTCGTCGTGAAGTTGCGGAAAGATGTGCGCCAGGGGGCCTCGGCTCCTGTGCCTTGTGGTGGGGCCGCTGCCGCGCCTGCAGTTCCCCCTCCTTCCTTGCCCCGGTCTGGGGGTTGCCTAGTCCCGTCTGCTGGGGTCGTGCCCTGTGAGGGTCCGGAGTTGGGCCCTTATCGGGATGCCCAGGTGCTTCCGATCCCGTGGTGCTCGTCCACTATCTGCGTGTCGTCAAAGAAGGAGTTTGTTTATAGGGTGCCGGATAGGATGTCTCAGCCGAAGCTACTGCCTGATGGCTGGCTGCCCGCCGACCTGTGGGTGGTTTGGGAAGCGTACCACTTGCGCTTTCCGTTCCGTAAGTTTCCGGAGAAGTATTAGTTCCCGTCTTGCGCACACCGCTCCGCCGTGCCTGGATCAGCTGCCACCGTGACCATGACGCCCCGCCCCCCGGTGCGGGGAGTCTCCCTCTGACGTTCGCCTCTGTTTTCGTCGCCACTCCTCTCTCTACGGCCCATCACATCTACCGCTTTTGACTTTCTTCTCCTCCTTACCATCAACGCGTCTCCTTACATCTGTTCTGGTGCAGTCATCGGGAGGGTTCCCCTTCATGCAAACTGCACCTATTCTCAAGAAGAAGAAGATGGTTCCACCATTCACATATGTGTCATAAGATAATATATTGTCCTTATCGAAGCCTAAGGCTTGTAATGCAGTGTAATACAACTTGGCGCAGTTGTGAGGGAAGTCGCACCCAATATTGACAATATTAGTGCTATTCTGCGATATTAATACTTTACTAAGCACGCAGTTTTCCAAATAAAGTGGGTTGCGATTATATGCACCAGACACAGACTCCATATCAAGGATGATCATATATAAATGTTCTGGTATAACAGTCCCCCAAGGCTGGTCCATTGTTATCGAGCGCTGACCTGTGCCCAATATATACGTTTTGTATAAAGTTTTATTAAAAGTATACATAACAGGAGAGTTGTTCTGCACCATGGCTTTATTAACAGCTACTAATCCTTCAGGGTACGGCAATACCCGATCCACCCATAGACGTGTAGACTTGATATTGTATTTAAAATTAGCGTGTTCATTATCGCTGAGTATAAGCCATTTATCAGGTTGAAGTTCGAGCCGCACCCTGATGTCCACATTATCCAAAACGTATTCACTAACTGATGTAACATCCAGCATTAGTTTAAAACAAGTATTCACGCCACTCGTTTTCATATCAGTCATCCGTTGCTTCTCATCAGCCGAGGCGTTAGTGAAATAACCAGCTTCAATTTTACCAGGATCGACGCGGTTAAAAAACTGTGACAGTTTATCATAGCGGTTAGCCTTACACCCAAAAATCGTAGATAATAACTTTACGTATGACCAGAATGAGAATAATGAGCTGGTTTCAACTACTGTTTCGTTTAAATACACAATAGCGGATTTGAATAGAGTTTGCGATAATCCATTCACCAACGAAACGTTTTTAGCGTCTCCTAAAGGCGTTATTCCATCTTCTTCGGTTAGATCAATAGACAACTCCAAAGCTATAGATGATAAATCCACCAGTTGGCCATTCACTCCCTTGATGATGAATTCCAGATAGGTGTCTGTAAACTTATTATTGACCCCAGAATTCACAGGTAATACATCCACCGTTTGTCTGCTTGCAATTGTTGATTCTACCAATCGAGGGGAAAATACTTTAGGAAAGGCTTCACTAACAGCAGCGGTATAATGTTCTAATGGCACCTGGAGGCCAAGAGCGTTATATCCGGCCATGTTCGCGCTTTAGACAACACCAACCGAGTGAGAAGTTATGACAGCACATCATTATATTTCGCTTTAGTAAAACGTTTGATGTTTACTAATTTTTTTGTTTGTTTATTCTTTTTCTGCACTCTTCCGCCTATCATTTGCTTCCCCACTCCTTTCAATGTTTCAATTCCGCGTTTCTTAAGAGATTGTTTGAAAGTTTGTTTGTCATTATTAATGTCGTCTAGTACGTTCTGCCCCAAGCTAAGCGCAGCCGGGGCCAGAGTCCTCATGATAAAGGGCGCTGCTCGACGCACTATCCCGCTTAAAAAGGAAAATATTCCTCCTCCACGCGTATAACGTCTACTGCTGTTGAAAATCCGTATATCATCAGTCCCCCCACCTCTAGGAGGGGTTAACAGAATGTATAATTCCTCAACAGAGGGGGGAATAAAGTGGACACGCATTTCTCCGCTTGTTTCAGACGAATGAGGAGTGGCGGGAAAGCGTTGGTGTTATATACCTCCTAAAATGGGGCGTACATGCAAGACTGCTATGGTGCACCCACGTTCATCAAAATGTATTGGGTTACCATCTTGCTCACTAATAGTGATGCTGACGCTGTCTATCATGTTGGTGTTAAGACACACATATAGTTTTTTATTGTTGCTGTTATCACTTCCATTTAGGGAGATTACATCCAAAATATTTACAGACTGGTTCCCATATCTAGTAGAAGAGATTTTATCGCAATGAACACACAGAATATCAACTCCTCCTCTAGGCATTGGCGGGAATAGACATGTGTTAACTACACTCGAGGCATACTGACGTTTTGCGAGTATGTCATATTCTATTTCTGGAACTACGCCCAACACTTTCCCAAAAGCGGTTCCAAATGATAATGTAACTCTACTGATGTTTTTATGCCCCGTTGCAGAGCTAATATTCTCATCACTAATCACAGTAGTGAACTTGTTTCGATTGGAGGAAGAATCATATTTAATCAAATGCGTTCCATATTTAGCTGAAAATTGTTTTAATGACTTTCCTAAAAAACTCAGTTTAGCATTACTTGAAAATATGGCCTCTATTTCTGTATTAATCGTGGTATTAATTTCTTCTATAGTTCCAGCTAAAACATCAGATGATAATAAATGCTTTGAATGCATGTATTTCCCCTCACCCACTTTCTCATACGTAACTCCTACACATATATATGCCTCAGGATTATCACGCTTAATAACGTAATGTGAAGTGGGGAGGAGTAATTTTTGTAGACACATTTCATAACTCCTCCTGGGATCTAATTCTAGCTGGTTAAACAATCGATTTTGGAAACATGCGGGGATGTTATTGGGGAATAAATGCGTATCTGATACGCTGGTGGCGTATATCACGTGAGTGTCCATCGCTCCGTCTCCTTAGACTGCTTTTTGCCTAGTAAAGCCAGCTACACATTACATGCACATTTATATACACTCACCTGTTAATGTACAATCCAGGAAGCATTCCTTTTACTGTGAGGATCAATCTTTGCAGTTGCCTTTCTCTTAACAGATGAAGCCTCATACCGTAGTATTGACTGCTTGCCGTAGTATTACGGAATAAATCTCGTGGTGTAGATGTTAGTGTGAAAAACAGTTGAGCAATGGGGAGTTTATCCGGTAAAAAAACAGATTTAAGCACAGTCATTTTATGTATAATGTCGTTAATTATATGTATGCCAGATACTGGAGCCAATACATTTCCATTCAGATCCCAACGAACGATTCCAGTAGCATCATAATGGTTTAGCAAGGATCTCGCATATTCATGATCTCGCACTTTCAACTTCAAATCTATTAAATGTTATATGGAAGGGTTGGTATGCAACTGTGGAGGAGGTGGTTTGACAGTAAGATGTTGAGCAACAGCTTTCACAGTGGGGTAAGCAGGGCTGTGTGCAGCTTTCCGGTTGTCCACTATTTTACGCGGTACGAGATAAAAGGCTTTCATTTTACTTTACTTATTGAACAACCGTGTAATTAAACTAGCTGCAATTGGTAAAATAATGGATAAAATACTGCCTCCTCGTTTGCTGGTTAATATCCGTTTCTTAGTTGACACAGAAGGTTTCTTACAGGCTAGTGACCGAATAAGCAATTTATATTTTTTTAACTTTTTAACGACCTTGTCAGGCACGGGCAATTTTTTTTTTAAAAAGTTATTAAAAATTTCTGATAAACAATTTATATGTGGTTTCTTCAATTTTTCAATCAAGTGTTTTCTCGAGGAATACTGAAGTTTTGATAATAGTTGGATCAATTCCTTGTATTTATAAACTAAGGGCATCTTCATTATAAATGTAATATCTCAGCAGCATCAATCCATTGATCGAATGATCGATCATAACCTGCGTACCTAACTTTATACTGAAGCTTGCCAGAGACTCTGCGTTGTCCCAATACCTTTTCAATATTAAAGGTTTGAGGTAAATGTGTGGGTGTTAATTCTTGTTTATAGAAGCCACCATCAATTTCTTCCCCATTCAGATCTTTTAGAAAGTATAAAGGGATGTGTTGTCTCCGATCAATACGTGTAACTGTAAATATCTCTCGGGTGTTCTGCGGCTCAAACCCTTTCTTAAACTTGGAAATGCGATCAGATAGAGTGATGCATACTGTATCACCAACACTCAATCGAGGAATGACAGTTCTCTTTGATTTGCTCGGTCTTTTATACATTAAATCAAATTGTTTGGCGTGTTCGCTGGGCGAGGATAGAGCGTGCACCTCCGTGGGTGTCTTTCCCCTTCAATCCTCTGTGTGGGGTTAAATTATATGTTTTCACAATATCAGGTAGAGCCTGCATGTATTTTAAAGTGTTGTGCGCCGTCATAAACTTGTAAAGTTTACCTTTTAAAGTACGTATGAACCGCTCAGCGATTGAAGCTTTAGTCTCCTGAGAAAATACACTATATAACTGTACTTTCCTTGCTGCCAGCATTTTTTTCATAGTGGCGTTATAAAATTCTTCACCTCGATCAGAATTAATTTTGCGCACTCCCCGAGAATGAGGTGAATCTAGAATTAAAGCCAGAGCTTTACTGGTACTTTTCCCATCAATGGCGCGTAAGGGTACTACTTGGGCGTACCTGGAGAAAATATCTACACATACGAGTAAATATTTCACTCCGTCATTATGTTTGTCCAATAAACTCATCTCGGCCAAGTCTATAGCTTGAAATAGTCGTGGTTTAGGGCTTAACACCCGACGCCGAGGGAATTTATGTGGTTGTAAATAATGCAACGTATAGGAGTCAGAGCTTTTCAGATAGTCCTTTACATCGGCTAGAGTTATACTAGAGTCAATAAATTTGGCGGCCTTATACAACCTCTGTACCCCTCCGAGACCACCGCTAGATGAGGGGTCGTTATATACTCGTTCCAGTACTTCATTCTTGCTCACCATTGGTAAACTATCTCATAGGGCGGTTCGTGAACAATATTGCCGCGTAATGTTATCGTAGATGGAGTGTTCGAGCCCAGATCTACTAGCAAATAGCCGTAGGGTTGGCTAATAACTTGCTTATATAACTCTACAAATTTCTTTGAATCCACTTTCCCAAATATTTGTCGTCCGAGTGTTTCAATTTGTGAGAGGTCTCGTGATTTAACCAATATGAAATAAGAAGCATTTAAACTAATATTCCTCGAATATTTACCAGGAAAAAATATATTTTGAGTAATCAATATGACGGAAACCATGAAATGTCGGCCCCTAGTAAACATGTCTGATACGATTTTTGAATTCGCAGACTCTGTAAAAAGGTCACCATAGATTACTAAGATATGCGAGTCATTATCTACTCGCTCCTCCACAGGATCAATAATGGTTGAATGCTCGTTCAGCTTCCCTTTAATTTGTGGATCTGATCGTAATTCAGAGTAACCTCCTCCGCATATAATTATTGAGGAGAACTTGTGCTGATACTTCCTTACGAGTTTACTGCACAAGTAGGATTTTCCGCTGTTTGAATAACCAGCAATAATAACACGAGATGGTTCTCTGAAAATATCTAGATGTTCCTCATGGATTATATCATAGAAACTGTCCATGATTAATGCTTCGGTAAGACTGCTAAAACTAAGGAAATGTGATGGTATTTATACAAACATAGTCATTTACAGGTGTTTATTCACATATTTTATGTACAGCAACAACATTTTTAAAACTAATCATAGTTCTTACAGCTCACAAACAATAATATTAAACATCCTATTCATTTAGTATAAATAGTTCTAGTCATATGGGGCATCCATCTTAATACTAACTAACAATTGTACAACATAAAATCTAGCGAGGGTTGAATAGTTTCTGAGCTGTAGCATCGCGTTTGCTCCAGGGACGGAATATTGGGTAGAGTCTCTGTGGTTGCTCTACTTCCACTTCCTCCTCCATAAACACTTCTTCTTCCATCTCCTCCTCTCCCACTTCTACATCCATCTCATCATCATTGTTATTGGGAATATCAGGATGACCATACGCTAGGGACTGTGTGGGGCTTAAAATGTAGCGTTTATCGTCAAATGCCGACAAACCTCTGCAGGTACTGCGACATGTACAAATCTTTCCTTGCATGTTGCGTATAGATCTCGACACATACCTGATTGAAGTGTTTATTTCAAGAGTGTGCTGAAACGAGTCATGTGAGAGTTTCTCTTGTAGATGGTATGGTACGCCCTTACACTTACAAGTGTGCTCCCCATCATGTGTGGTGAACGAATGTTTTAGGTCTGAGAGCAATTAACTGGTTAATAATCTTGGAGCCTATTTCAGACTTGAGCAATCCTAGTTCACCTTCTCGCGCTTTAGAGTAGGCTGGATGTGTGTCATTAAAATTACTAAAATCCATACAGTCGAAGAGAGGAGACTTATTCAACTCTTCAAACACATCCTGACAGTCCAGTTTAATGATGAAAGAGTCTGTGTCTGTGTATAACAGACTCGCTTTATCCCCGTACGCAGGTTTGACAACATCATACCAGAACTCATAGAGTCGCCTCTTAGCAATTTGAAGTATATGATAACCCAGATACGTAGGAGTGTTGACTAGGAGAGACTTCTGCTTGATAGTACATATCACACGATCCTTACTTATGTTACGGTGCCCTCTCCTATTTCTTTCGTTTGCCGGCTTAAAGAGTCATATCAGCTCTCCCTACTGATTCTCTGAGGTTCAGGGAGTCTAATGATATATGTGGCGACCAGACCGGCTGCCAGTTAAGGCATGGAAGTTATATTATAAGTTGTAAATAAAGGAAAATTGGCGCCCTGTTATAAAATGAAACAGTATCCCCTACGGCAGATATGACCTTTTGGAAGGGAGACAAGCCGATCGCGGATTGGCCGACGTAGGTCGCGGGCGACAAATCAGGGCCCGCCATGACGTCACCGAGTGCCCCGGGCGGCGCCAACGTCAGAGTTGTACTGACCGTGGAAGCGACAGGACGCGCCTCGGTCTGCTCTCAGGGATTGGAGGCTCTGCAAGCCTTGTTCAGTGGATTGAGCTGGCCTGCGCAGCCTACCACCGTTATTGGAGACCCTGCGCTTCTGGGAAGCAAAAGAGGAACCAAGTTCAGTGAGCAGAGAAGTGCCCAAACTTGGAAAATAGTCGGCGACGACGCTGGGCGGCGCCGCTGGCTGGACGTTGAGGTCTGGAAGGTGGGCGAGCAAGCTAGCTGTGACTGGGGTCACATCCACTGAGAATCTTTGAAGGACGACACCGTGCCTAGGACAAGGAGCGACGCCCTGTGGGAGAGGCGAGTGTGAGGAAAAAATAGTGATTAGCTCAGCGCCCATCGATGAACCAGGATTGGGGCAGCTGAATCTCAGGGATTGGAACGGCGACGACGCGAAGGCTTCACGACACCTGAGGACCTGTGGAACGCCCTGGATCGTCGAGGATCGACCCAAGGAAGCGTGGGAACCTCACACCATCGAGGGACAGGCGTCGTGAGCCAGGAGTGTAAGGTAGATCATTTTTCCCTCCCATTACCCTTTGTATGAGTAGGCTAGTTAGGCCACAATATTTACTCGTGTATGTGGCAGCAAGACTTTATTACTTTAATAGTAGAGTAGGCTGCAAGGCAGCTTGTGTCCAGGACTGTCAGAGAGGACAGTGTGTATGGATGGCAGGACAGGGAAGAAGAGGTGCCGACGTGGTGAAGAGGCCCTCCTGTGAGAGTGTGAGACTCCGGTCTTCCTGCCCATTTGAAGGAGTGTTGGAGGTCGTGGAAGAAGAGGCTGACGATCTCCAGACTTATTATCCATATTCCCATATTCATGTATTACTTGTGATTGTGTGTGTGTGTTCATGTAATTTGCGTCAGTAAATCCACACATTTTATTACTGTGTTTGAGTGTGCCTCCATTTGTGATATTTCTCTATGAGCATACATTTCTGGCTACAAACGATATATGATACACCCACTGAACTGCACTGCTGGGGTGCAGATATAATAACCCAGCTGGCGACCTTGCTAAGAGGAAGATAGAGAAGACAGGCGGGAAAGGAGTTCCTGCAACCTTTTTTTGTCTGGCAGGCAAGACTCAGGGAGGTTATGGTTATAGGTAAGCCTGAGTCTTCCTTCACTCCCCCACGGGTCTAGGCCGGAACTGTTAACAGCAGTTTCCCCGTGGTTGACTGAAGGGCTTCCAGGGTGAATCAGTGGCACCCCTTTGTGGTGGAAGCAAAGACCTGCGGAGGTGGGCATTGTTGGTCCTATCTTGTGTGACCAAGGAGACTCCGGTGAATCCAGGGAGTCGGAGGGGCTGAGTATTTGGGCCCATTGAGCCCCTAGCAGCCGAGTGTTAGCAGAGCCCCGGACCGCCCAGATCCACGTGACAAGAGAACTGGCGACCTTGCCAGGATTCGAACCCCAGTAGCCAAGAACTGGGAACCTCGCCAGGAAGCGTGGAGCAAGCTACAGTGTGGACCAAATTTCAAGACAAGTGTTGCCAGGGTACTAATACAGTGTGGCCAGTGAATTCGGTGGTACTGTTACTCAACCGGCTAAGGGACTGAAACGGTGAAATTAGTGCCTACTAACTTGTCTGTGCTGTCGTGTATGCTCAATGATATAGAGATGGAGGAGGACAAAGTAAGGAAATTTATTGACACAAGGGACGAGAGAATTTTGGAAGAGTGTACCAAGGCCCAGCTCCAACAAGTGGCAAACCACTTTGGGATCAGGTTGAGGACGACTAAGGTAGCGGAGCGAAGGATAGAGATCATGGCACAACTCACAGCTCGAGAGGAAGCGACGGGAGAGGAGCCATCTCAAGAGGAGCCGTCCCGAGGAGAGCCGTCACAAGGTGAACCGTCCCGACTAGGGCCTCCCCAAGCGCCTACCAGTGTGGAGAGAATTCACAGTGAACATGGGAGCAGTGGAAGGTCCAGCTGTAGTAAGAGGAGCCTGCAACTGGAAATAATGAAGATGCAACTGGAAGCCCAGCTGCGACGAGAGGAGAGAGAAGCACAAATGCAGCGAGAGGAGCGAGAAGCACGGCTGCAGCTGCAGCGAGAGGAGCGAGAAGCTCAGCTGCAGCGAGAAGAAGGAGAGAGACAACTGCGACTGGAGGAGATAAAGGCAAAGAAAGAAGTCGAAATGCGTCGCGTTGAACGTGGTCTGCCCTCACTACCTGCACGGCGGGATGACCTCAAGGTAAGGGAACGTGACTTACCTACGTTCGAACCACAAGAAGCTGAGGCGTTCTTCGAACACTTTGAACGGATAGCGACTCTGAAGGAGTGGCCGGAAGATGATTGGGCTGCTCTGGTCCAGGGCAGGTTGACTGGTGAGGCCCGGGAAGCCTATAACATGCTGGACCTAGAGGAGTGTACTAATTATGACGCGATTAAGAATGCGGTTCTCCACTCATTCCGGCTGACTCCGGAGATGTACCGGAAGCGGTTCAGAGAGTGTACAAGAGCGTCGGGAAAGACTTACGCCGAGACCGCCAGGGATATGGAACGGAAATTCCTACGATGGTTGAAGGCGGAGGAAGCGGAGTCGGTGGATGATATCAAACGACTGATAGTGATGGAGAAGTTCATGTCAGTGCTCCATCCTGAGTTGCGAGTAAGGGTGAGAGAAGCAGGTATTAAGGACCTGAAGGCTGCAGCGGATCGAGCCGACATGCTGGAGGAGGCACTACATATCAGGAGGGAGGGGCCGCCCAGACACTCGCCTTACCCCAGGTCGGGAGGGAACCTTAGGAGTTCAGGAGGAGCGAGGACGGGTGGGGACTCTCCCAAGAGTAGTGTGCCCGATGAAGTAACGTGGTTCAAGAGCTCAAGAGACGCGGGGAGGAAGCCCCAAGCTGTGAGCAGTGGACCTAACTCGGGAGCGAGTGCTGCAGTCCCGGACACGACGACAGGGAGTCCAAGGAGGACCCAGGGGACGTCTGCAAGTGGTACCGCCAGAGTGACTGGCGAGTGGCCGCCCAGGGGAGGCAGCCGATGCTACAACTGTGGTGTGAGAGGACATTATGCCCGCGAGTGTGAGGAGCACCAAAGGAATGTAGGATTAATGTTGGAAGAGGAGAGAGTGTTTGTTCACACCCCATATTATAGTGGACCCAACGTGAATGGTTGGGAAATGAAGTTGGGTGAACATCCCTTCGTTTTCGGGGCCAACGTGAAGCTTGGAAAGTCAGACCCAGTGGAGGTTGCCGTGCTTCGAGATACGGGTGCTGACATAAGTATGGTGACCAGGAGTATTCTCCCCAAGGAATTTAATGATTCACCTGTGGGAGTGGTGAGGATACGCAGTGTGGGGGAGGAATACAGGTTGCCACTTCACGAAGTACAGCTGATTGCCGACTGCGGAGTCGAGAAAGCTATAGTAGCTGTAGCCCCCAAGTTACCCCTAGAGCATGTACAGATGGTGCTGGGTAATGACCTCGGAGGAGGCAGGATACAACCCGATTGGGCCAGGAGTGCCTATGTGGCAAGCAGCGGTACAACCCTGCCAGGTGAGGTATCGGTCGTTCCAGATGGTCGTGAGGAAGCCGACTTCGCCAGGGAAAACGTCGCCAGAGACGACGACAACGAGGGCGAGAGTGCAGAGAGGTCGTCGGAGGTTGTGGAAAACCCCGACGGGGACCTCCGACTAAGCCTGATGATGCGTGTGGAGGAGTGGCGAGGAGCAGCTGTACAAACGCCTGGGGCGGTGAAGAGGCTGCAGACCGCACTCCCTCCATACAGAAACATGAATAAAGTAAGCTCAGTGGATGAGCGAACGGCAGTGAGGGGCAGAGTGGAGGAGCCACGACGCAAGGCACCCTATGCCGGCCAGATGAATAGTGGTAGGTGCAAGATGAACCACCGTGGTGAGGTGAGCCACAGGGAGGTGGATGAGCCCAACCACGAACCAAAGAAGACGTCTGCAGGGAAGAGAATCTCATGGAGGAGTGAAGATGTTCGTCGGGAACGAAGGAGCGAGTGGTATAGGAAAGGCAATACGAAGAAAGCAGGGAATAGGTACGCCCAGGGTAGGCGCCAGCCTAACCAGAGGGGCATTGGGCCATCGCAAAAGCCTAGTGTGGAAGAGAGGAAGCTGCTGGATGGAGTACAGGTTACAAGTGCCACTGTGAGGAGACAACGCACCTATGGGAGAAGAGAAACCGAGAAGAGAGAAGATTGGCGAAGAGGAGATCATGAGAGGAAACATGGAGTACCTGTAGGACGCAGTGGAAATGCAAGACTATCTCGGAGTGCACGACGCGGTGGAGGCGCTGCATGCACTGAATCTTACAGTGGTAACGAGCCGTGGGAGTACACTCGTAGCCACGGAGAGAGGATTTCTTGTAGGTGTTCAGGGAACACCCATCACACCCGGTCCTATGCGAGGTGGAGATATAATGAGACAAGTGACTGGCAAGGTGGAACGAGCCACATCGCCAACTGGAGGAGTGACACTTCAGGAACGGAGGGAGCAAGAGTATAGATTGCCCTCTTGAGTGCTGCTCTTCCGATATGACTCTTATTTTAAGGGGAGGGGTATGTTACGGTGCCCTCTCCTATTTCTTTCGTTTGCCGGCTTAAAGAGTCATATCAGCTCTCCCTACTGATTCTCTGAGGTTCAGGGAGTCTAATGATATATGTGGCGACCAGACCGGCTGCCAGTTAAGGCATGGAAGTTATATTATAAGTTGTAAATAAAGGAAAATTGGCGCCCTGTTATAAAATGAAACAGTATCCCCTACGGCAGATATGACCTTTTGGAAGGGAGACAAGCCGATCGCGGATTGGCCGACGTAGGTCGCGGGCGACAAATCAGGGCCCGCCATGACGTCACCGAGTGCCCCGGGCGGCGCCAACGTCAGAGTTGTACTGACCGTGGAAGCGACAGGACGCGCCTCGGTCTGCTCTCAGGGATTGGAGGCTCTGCAAGCCTTGTTCAGTGGATTGAGCTGGCCTGCGCAGCCTACCACCGTTATTGGAGACCCTGCGCTTCTGGGAAGCAAAAGAGGAACCAAGTTCAGTGAGCAGAGAAGTGCCCAAACTTGGAAAATAGTCGGCGACGACGCTGGGCGGCGCCGCTGGCTGGACGTTGAGGTCTGGAAGGTGGGCGAGCAAGCTAGCTGTGACTGGGGTCACATCCACTGAGAATCTTTGAAGGACGACACCGTGCCTAGGACAAGGAGCGACGCCCTGTGGGAGAGGCGAGTGTGGGGAAAAAATAGTGATTAGCTCAGCGCCCATCGATGAACCAGGATTGGGGCAGCTGAATCTCAGGGATTGGAACGGCGACGACGCGAAGGCTTCACGACACCTGAGGACCTGTGGAACGCCCTGGATCGTCGAGGATCGACCCAAGGAAGCGTGGGAACCTCACACCATCGAGGGACAGGCGTCGTGAGCCAGGAGTGTAAGGTAGATCATTTTTCCCTCCCATTACCCCTTGTATGAGTAGGCTAGTTAGGCCACAATATTTACTCGTGTATGTGGCAGCAAGACTTTATTACTTTAATAGTAGAGTAGGCTGCAAGGCAGCTTGTGTCCAGGACTGTCAGAGAGGACAGTGTGTATGGATGGCAGGACAGGGAAGAAGAGGTGCCGACGTGGTGAAGAGGCCCTCCTGTGAGAGTGTGAGACTCCGGTCTTCCTGCCCATTTGAAGGAGTGTTGGAGGTCGTGGAAGAAGAGGCTGACGATCTCCAGACTTATTATCCATATTCCCATATTCATGTATTACTTGTGATTGTGTGTGTGTGTTCATGTAATTTGCGTCAGTAAATCCACACATTTTATTACTGTGTTTGAGTGTGCCTCCATTTGTGATATTTCTCTATGAGCATACATTTCTGGCTACAAACGATATATGATACACCCACTGAACTGCACTGCTGGGGTGCAGATATAATAACCCAGCTGGCGACCTTGCTAAGAGGAAGATAGAGAAGACAGGCGGGAAAGGAGTTCCTGCAACCTTTTTTTGTCTGGCAGGCAAGACTCAGGGAGGTTATGGTTATAGGTAAGCCTGAGTCTTCCTTCACTCCCCCACGGGTCTAGGCCGGAACTGTTAACAGCAGTTTCCCCGTGGTTGACTGAAGGGCTTCCAGGGTGAATCAGTGGCACCCCTTTGTGGTGGAAGCAAAGACCTGCGGAGGTGGGCATTGTTGGTCCTATCTTGTGTGACCAAGGAGACTCCGGTGAATCCAGGGAGTCGGAGGGGCTGAGTATTTGGGCCCATTGAGCCCCTAGCAGCCGAGTGTTAGCAGAGCCCCGGACCGCCCACCCCCACGTGACACTTAACAAAAGACTCCGCTTGAAGAACGGGTTTCGAGCATGTTTCAGGAAATGTCTACGATCTGTGACCAAATAGTGTTTGTTCCCATATTTAGTTACATCTGTGAGACTCTTTCCATATATAGAGCTTGATACGAGTTTGAAAGCCTTTTTTTTTTATCGCGCATTTGGTACTGGCACGTTCACGAACGTTGGTTTCAATGAAGTCTTTAAGGTAGCTCTCCTGCTCGAATTCGTAGATGTCGTGAACTTTAGCTACTTCTAATCCAATGCGCATGAGTAACTGTAACAAGTCCAGACTAACGAGGTAGTCTTTCTGAGGAAGGTGAGAAGCAATTAATTTAGTGTTGTTTTTAGGCAGACCGCGACTTTCTTCTGTAAGAATATTCTTACTGTAGGGTGAAATGTGTTCCTCAATAATGCAAGTATGTGAAAGAACAAGGGGCAGTTCATCTGTATACTTAGCTACCTCCGGTCTGACCTGCAGTGTATCACACAACACCCAATATCCCTTGGACCCATCACATGGGATATTCTCCAAGCCTCGCTTTAGCAGCACGTCACGCTCATTGTGTGTCAGTTTCCGAATCCCACCACGAGGGAGCAGTTCAGTCATACACGCCCCGTAAAGACTATTAAAATCTAGGTAAATGATGTAGCTACTATCTTCCCCTAGATCTAAGCCTGTGTGCTGGTTCTCCACATTCGTGTACTGTCTCGTTACACTGGTGAACCCACCTCGGAGATTCCGATGAAGTAAATCATATAACAATGGGTCTGACACAACATCAAGTTCAACTTTCGATTTAAGCAAGAATGCATCCCAAGCAAATGAGGGTAAAGAAATGTAGTGGGAAATGTCTAATTTGTAGAGAGCAAGCATGGTGTCTCGCCAGACTGTGAACACATCAGCTAGCAATCCTGTATCGACTTTGAGGTAAAGGAGCAGATACTCCCCTATGTTGCGACATTTAGCCAAATCAAAAATTTCTAAGGCTTGTTTATAATCTTTTTCTGACAACTCTTCGTCTTTTAGTGCATTGTAAAACTTATCGCGAGAAGGAAGGTGTGGTTCATCTAACACAGACATAGAGGATAAATAATCATAGCAGAATGATTGTTTACCCTTGAGCAGTTTTGGGATGGCCACTTTATTTACACCTTTTAACATAGCCAAAGTGAATGTGGTAGGTTTCCCACTATCAATATGATCCTTGACTATTCTTCCTAGTGAGCCGTTGAGAAGGGCTAAGCTATCCAAAAATCTTAAGTTGTTCACATCAACTTTCATAAATTTAAATCCATCCTTAGCTAATATATCTATTTCACTTCCTGGTCTATCTCTCATATCGTTTAGGATTACTCCTAAATCATAGGAAGCGTTGTGGGAAAAAGTGTATAAGAACTTGTATGAATTTACACACTGCAAATTACATCTATCACAGTAAGCTGCTTGATAATTGTGGAATCTTACTGTGTGGTCGTGATGACGGACTTTGATTACATCTCCGTTAAAAGGTTCATCACAGAGTTCACAGGCAGTTTGTCTCAAATATTGCCTGTTGTTGCTGGGACATGTGAAGTTCATAGGATACTAACCCCTTCTTGATTCTAGCCCATGATACTTCTAGCGTGGTTACAAAGTGATTGACCGCATCTTTACCCAAATAAGTATCTTTCTCAACAATATTCATCTGTCTGTCAATGATGATGTACGCATACGCCACTGCGTTGTGACGTGATTCTATCATTCCCTTAGGGTTCGAGCGGTCTAACATGCACTCAAAGTCATAAAAGCACATGTGACTAGGACCATATCCCCGTCCATAGTTACGGAAAGTAATCTTCCTCTCTGGTGGGTAGAATTTGAGAGTCTGATGTACTTTGCATGTACTTTCATGACTCTGCATGCGATCTGCTGGGAGTGATATCATACAACAATGACAAAAGCTCTGATGACTTGGGATGCGATCTGGATTGCTGCGCATATTACGTATATATTGGTTAAAATCCTTAATTAATACTAAGTGTTGAGCTTCCAACATCAGCAATGGTATGACATCTGTATATCCCCCTCTTCCCTTCCTAGCTAGTGTAATGTAGTGCCGTTGTCGTCGTCTAGCATTTTCATCTCGTTCTAGTGAATAGATGAATATACTGACTTTATTCATTTTCTCTACCTTGTGAATATCCTCAAACGTCACTGCGGAATTGACATCTGCTGGCCAATTAATGTGTCTGAGACACCATCTCGCTTCTCCACACCGTTTACGAATATTATCTAGATGCATCCCCTTAGCTAAACATTTATAAGCAGCAACACACTGCATAAGGCAAATATCCGCCTCTCCCTCTGGATTGAAAACCAACTGCTTTCCACGCAAGCCTTCAGGATAGTCTACATGCGAGCCTAATCTTATCGGGTGTTCAATCTGACCACAGTTAATGTAAAACCCTGTGAGCCGCTCAACCAAGACATTGGAGCCCTCCCTCTCTTCAAGGTACTGGGATATTTTCCCTGTCAATTCGTCAGCCCAAAAATCAATAAGCGTGTCTACCTCCTCAAGAGTTATTGTTCGCCCCTCACCTCGTATGGGAAAGCCATCGTTATTTATAGGATCCAATAGATTCTCCTCCTCCTCCCCGTCTTGTTGTACATTTAAATTCCGCACAATTAGAGTAATGTCTGGGTAAATTAGGAGGGATGGGTGTTGTGGGGAGAAGAGGGCGCGTATCTCATTAATGAAAAAATCACTATGTTCTCAGATAGAGTCCTGGGGAGGTGTTAACATGTTCTGGTATGGAGAATGAAAGCCGAACATAACCGCCATTATAGTTATCAATTCGATCCAGTAGCTGAGGTTGAATTTCTAGGGCAGGTGGGGGAGAGGGGGAGAGAGGTGGTGGGGGTGATGGGAGAGGGCTAGGGGGGGTGGGGGTGGTGATAGTCCCCCTCCGAGATTAATGGGCGACACTGCACGGTCAGCTATTACGCCAGACGGTGCTAACCAGTCAGAATTGACAGAGGCTGACAGTCAAGGTCAAGGTCTGCTGAGCTGTCGTCTGAGTCAAGGCTATTCTCACGGTTTGTGCTGCTGTTGTTAACGGTAGTGTTTTCACCACTGCTGCTGCTGCTGCTGCTGCTGTCGCTGATTGATTGGGGTATGGGGCTGGGGGAAGAACGGGGGGTTGAGTGAGCGTGTGAACGACCCCTCCCCTCCCTGTGAGTTGAGGGGTGAGAGCCGGATATGGGTAATGTCCACTCTGCTGAGTTGGGTGTGTCACTCTCTTCTTCTTGAGGTTATCTTGAGATGATTTCGGGGCTTTTTAGTGTCCCCGCGGCCCGGTCCTCGACCAGGCCTCCACCCCCAGGAAGCAGCCCGTGACAGCTGACTAACACCCAGGTACCTATTTTACTGCTAGGTAACAGGGGCATAGGGTGAAAGAAACTCTGCCCAATGTTTTCTCGCCGGCGCCTGGGATTGAACCCAGGACCACAGGATCACAAGTCCAGCGTGCTGTCCGCTCGGCCGACCGGCTCCCTATGCATGTGTGTTTGCTCTCACTGCCGCTCTCAGCGCTGCTGGATGCCAAATCTATGCACAGTGGTGTGTCATCTGTAAAAAAGAAAAACATATCTCTAGAAAGAATGAAAGCATATATATACTGAGGTGAGGGAACAGACTAGTGGGAATTAATATGTTTAGGAAATAGGCTGAAATAAGACAGTAATAACTTACTTATGTCCTGGTGAGGGGGTTGAGCTGCTGTGAGGCTATGAATCCTTAACGTTGTGTTAACTGGGCGTGATAATGTCTCATAGCCCTCCATCTGCTGGCGCTGCCGTCCTTGTTGAAGGGGCGGTGGATGCTTGCGAGTGACGTCAGCTCTCCAGCTGTGGGACGGATGGGATACCGAATCGATGACGTCTATCTGTTCACTCCGTCGATTGAGGTAAGGATTATAACCTGAAATGGAACAAAATGATATTCAGCACGGGTGAATGTGGAAAATATGTTTATTATGCATGTGTGTTTGCTTGCTTGCAACTGGATGTAATACAGATACGAGAAGTATATTTATATATGTTACCTACGTTTATGTGAAGTTTCATTCCGTCGATGACCTCCTCGAGGGGCAGGTGAGCAATAAGGACACTTCACGGTTTTGTAAACTGAAATTGGAAAGAACATATTTAACTGTGTGGAATGTAATAGCCCGAAAGAGTAAATATTCTCACACTATAAGAGAGATAATAGTTTACACACGCGATATTTCACCTGTGGATGCCATAAAATGAACTGTGGAATATTAAATAAGAAACAAATACTCTTGCCTGAACCCCCACCACCATCTTCACAACAACCATTTTATTCTTCACTCAACCTCCAGTAACATCCTCACCATACAACCCTGAGCAGCATCTTCAGCACACACACACCCGACGATCATCTTCACCAAACACTCCCAAATAGCACCTTCATCACACAACGAACAGCAGCAACTTCACCACACAACCCTGAGAACCATCCTCATCATTCAACCGCCAGCAGATTCTTCACCACGCATCCACACCACACAAGCACATGCATCATTCATCACGCAACCACCTGAAGCATCATCACCAAACAATCTCATGCAGCAACTTCACCACATAACTCCATCAACATCTTCACAACACAACCCTTAGCTTCTTCTTCAAGACATAACCACCACAGCATCTTCATAGCATAATCCCAGCAGCATCTTCAGCACATACCTCCAGCAGCATCCTTACCACAACCCATATTATCTTCACCACACAATACCCAGCAGCATCTTCACAACAACCAATATCATCTCCACTCAACCACCAACAATATCTTCACAACAACCCACAACTTCTTCACACAACCCTCCAGCATCTTCATCACCAACCATATTATCTTCTCTCAACCCCAAGCATCATCTTCACCACCCAAAACCTCACACAACCCCCAGCAGCATCTTCACTAACCAAAACATCTTCACCTCAACCAACAGCGTCTTCACCTCAGCCAACAACATTCTCACCACAATCCAGAACATCTTCACCAACACCCACAACATTTTTACAACAACCCATTAATTTTTCACCATGCAACAACCAGCTTCGCCAAACAAATCACATTATTATAACTGCTCTATGAAAACTATGAGAATCTGCAGCGACCAGGGGAGAGGATCTGCAGCCCAGCAGCGACCGAGGGAGAGGATCTTCAGCCCAGCAGCGACCGAGGGAGAGGATCTTCAGCCCAGCAGCGACCGAGGGAGAGGATCTTCAGCCCAGCAGCGACCGAGGGAGAGGATCTGCTGCCCAGCAGCGACCGGGGGAGAGGATCTTCAGCCCAGCAGCGACCGGGGGAGAGGATCTTCAGCCCACCTGCGACCGAGGGAGAGGATCTGCAGCCCAGCAGCGACCGAGGGAGAGGATCTGCAGCCCAGCAGCGACCGAGGGAGAGGATCTTCAGCCCAGCAGCGACCGAGGGAGAGGATCTTCAGCCCAGCAGCGACCGAGGGAGAGGATCTTCAGCCCAGCAGCGACCGAGGGAGAGGATCTGCTGCCCAGCAGCGACCGGGGGAGAGGATCTTCAGCCCACCAGCGACCGAGGGAGAGGATCTGCAGCCCACCAGCGACCGAGGGAGAGGATCTGCAGCCCAGCAGCGACCGAGGGAGAGGATCTGCAGCCCACCAGCGACCAGGGGGAGAGGATCTGCAGCCCAGCAGCGACCGAGGGAGAGGATCTTCAGCCCAGCAGCGACCGAGGGAGAGGATCTTCAGCCCACCAGCGACCGAGGGAGAGGATCTGCAGCCCAGCAGTGACCGAGGGAGAGGATCTGCAGCCCACCAGCGACCACGGGAGAAGATCTGCAGCCCACTAGCGACCGAAGGAGAGAATCTTCAGCCCACCAGCGACCACGGGAGAAGATCTGCAGCCCAGCAGCGACCGGGGGAGAGGATCTGCAGCCCAGCAGCGACCACGGGAGAAGATCTGCAGCCCAGCAGCGACCGGGGGAGAGGATCTGCAGCCCAGCAGCGACCGGGGGAGAGGATCTGCTGCCCAGCAGAGACCAGTGGAGAGAGGATCTGCTGCCCAGCAGAGACCAGTGGAGAGAGGATCTGCTGCCAAGCAGAGACCGGGGGAGAGGATCTGCAGCCCAGCAGCGACCGGGGGAGAGGATCTGCAGCCCAGCAGCGACCGGGGGAGAGGATCTGCTGCCCAGCAGAGACCAGTGGAGAGAGGATCTGCTGCCCAGCAGAGACCAGTGGAGAGAGGATCTGCAGCCCAGCAGCGACCGAGGGAGTTTGGCTTTGTCCCCCTGTCAGTGTGTGTGTGTACATGTACTCACCTAGTTGTGTTAGCGGGGGTTGAGCTCTGGCTTTTTGGTCCCGCCTCTCAACTGTCAATCAACTGGTGTACATATTCCTGAGCCTACTGGGCTCTATCATATCTACATTTGAAACTGTGTATAGAGTTTGCCTCCACTACAACATTAATTAATGCATTCCATTTGTTAACTACCCTGACACAAAAAATTCTTTCTAACGTCTCTGCGGCTCATCTGGGTACTAAGTTTCCACCTGCGTCCCCTTGTTCGTATTCCACCCGCGCTAAAGAGTTTGTCTCTGCCCACTCTGTCAATTCCCCTGAGAATTTTGTAGGTAGTTATGATGTCTCCCCTTACTCTTCTGTTTTCTAGGGTTGTGAGGTTTAGCTCCCTTAGTCTTTCCTCGTAACTCATTCCTCTCAGTTCCGGGACGAGTCTGGTGGCATACCTCTGCATCTTCTCTAACTTCGTCTTGTGTTTAACTAGGTATGGACTCCAGGCTGGAGCTGCATACTCCAGGATTGATCTTACATAAGTGGTATACAGGGTCCTGAACGATTCCTTACACAAGTTTCTTAAGGCAGTTCTTATATTGGCTTGTCTAGCATAAGCCGCTGATGATATTCGTTTGATGTGGGCCTTTGGGGACAGGTTCGGTGTCATATCGCCCCCCGATTTTTCTCTCTATTTGCCTCTTGTAGGATTTCACCTCCCAGATGGTACCTTGTGTTCAGCCTTCTGCTCCCTTCGCCTAATTTCATTACTTTACACTTTCCTGAGTTGAACTTTAGCAGCCATTTTCTAGAACGTTCCTCCAGTTTGTCCAGGTAGTCCTGTAGTCTCTGTCTATCTTCACCTGTTTGGATTCTTCTCATAATTTTTGCATCATCAGCAAACATTGAGAGGAATGAGTCTATACCCTCTGGAAGGTCGTTTAAATATACTAGAAACAGGATGGGTCCGAGTACAGAGCCCTGTGGAACCCTGCTGGTGACATCTCGCCACTATGATGTCTCTACCCTCACAGTTACTCACTGTTTCCTATTGCTTAGATTCTCCCTTATCCACTGGAGCACGTTACCTTTTACTCCTGCCTGCTGCTCCAACTTTTGTAACAGCCATTGTGAGGAACTGTGTCAAAGGCTTTCTGACAGTCCAAGAAAATGCAGTCTGACCACCCTTCTCTTTTCTGCCTAATTTGTGTTGCATGGTCATAGAATTCTATTAGGCCTGTGAGGCACGATTTACCATCTCTGAACCCATGCTGATGGTGTGTTACAAAGCTGTTTCCCTCCAAATGCTCTGCAGCCTCTTGAAAGTTGTAGCATTAAATATTATGATAGATATCGTGAGGAGACATTCACATATGGGACTAATAGAACAAGAACCCGCAATGTGATGTTATAGTGGCCAGAATACGCCTGGGATATAGACATATATGGCAGCTTTCTCAAACCCCAAATGTCGAGTACACAATTTGCCAACTATGTGAAAGAGAAAACATGCACTCTCTTGAACATTATATTGTAGAATGTCCCATATTGACTGACTTTCGCCCTCCTGGGCTAAGGTATGCTGAACTGTGTAATTACTATATGAGTACTGGAACACTTGATGATATTCTGGACATGTTCCCAAGATTAACCATGTAATGTATCAATTATACAATGTCTGTATGTGATGTAACTATATAACCTGAGCTTGTAAAAGCACCTTAATCACCTTCAGTGATTAAGTGCTTAATTGCACACTAGTTTCTCTATCAGCTATCTCACCCTGTCAGAGTAAAAGAGACAAATGAATGTGAATGCATGTGTGTGTGTATATATGTATGTATATATGTATATGTACGTATATGTGTGTGTGTGTATGTATATGTATGTGTTTAAAGTATATATGGAAGCTGATCAGAATTACATTTCACCTTTGTAAATGCACATTAATGACACTATGTAATAGACACATCGAACACTTTATGTAGGGCATACGTAAATCTGTGTATCTATGTATTAACGTATGTAGGTTAGCTAAACACCGAATCACCTTCTGTAGTTGATTGTTCAATAAACCCCTGAACTATATGTTTAACACATCTCTAACCCTGTCCATGGAGGACAGAAGAAAATGTATATATGCTGCTTAACTTTGTAACTGTGCGGCCACGTCTGTGGTAGAAAATAATAATAAAAAAAATTTCTGAGTGACATAATCCATCATGTCCTGTACAGTCTTTACTCTGAGTTCTGTTTCCCATGGTATTCCCATTAGGAAGTTCCTCATCTCGTCATATTTTCTTCTTCGGTAATTTAGTCTTTTTCCTTCCAATCCCATCCTTGACAGGTTATCCCTACTTCTACCAGATACTCAAATATCAATACACTGTGGTCACTCATTCCTATGGGGGCTTCATATTTAACTTCCCTTATTTCTGAGTCATTTAAGGTGAAAATCAGGTCGAGTCTAGCTGGTTCGTCATTTCCTCTCATTCTTGTGGGGCCCCTTGACATGTTGGCTCAGAAAGTTCCTTGTACTCACTTCCAAAAGTTTAGATCTCCATGTGTCTTCACCTCCATGTGGGTTCCTGTTCTCCCAGTCTATCTTTCAATGTTTGAAATCCCTCATGATTAAGAGTCTGGATCCCCTCCTGCAAGCAACTGAAGCTGCTCTCTCCATTATGTTAATGGTAGCCATGTTCTTTCTGTCGAACTCTTGACTGGGTCTTCTGTCATTTCATGAAGGGTTGTTAAATAACTGCCACTATTATCTTAGGTCCACCCATTGTCATAGTTCCTGTTATGTAATCTCTGAATCCGTCTCAGCCTGGAATTTCCATCTCTTCAAAGCTCCAGTCTTTCCTTATCAGCAGAGCTACTCCTCCTCCTCCTCCTCTCCCATCTCTCTCTTTCCTTACTATATAAAAGTCCTTTGGAAACACAGCATTTGTTATGACTCCTCACAATTTTGTTTCTGTGAGTCCTATTACATCTGGGTTTTCTTCCTGCACCCTTTCATGCCACTTGCTTTGTTGGTAATCCCATCGATGTTTGAGTATATTTCCTTGAAGCTCACTTTCCTATGTCCATTTTCATCCACCCTCCCCACTAGTGCAGGAAGCTGTTCCATGGGCATTGCTGCTTGGGTAGGCTCACCCTCCTGTGGGGTAATTACCAGGGGTTCTGAGGGAGGTGGGGGTGTGGGGGTAGGAGGGGCAGGGGGAGGATGGCTTAGAACTGGGGTGGGGGATGGAAGACTTAGTTCGTGTCTGGGCCGGCTTGGGGCAGGAGGAAGACCAGGGGAGTGGGAGGGAAGGAGGTACTCAAGGTAGGGAGGGAGGGAGGGTGGAATTGGGTGGAATGGTGGAACTCCCCACCTATAGGGTGGTGAGTTGGGATGTTGCAGTCCCCTCTGGGGTTCCCGAGGTGCTGGGTTGGGGTTCCACACTCCCCACTTAGATTGCTGGGTTGGGGGTTGAGGTTCCCTGGCTCCCTTCCCTCTGCCTGCGCCTTTTCCTTGCATCTGCTGCCTGTATTATCTTTGTCCTGGTCATGTCTCTCTGAAGGAATACCTGTCTGTAATTCGTTACTTATTTCAGTTTGCTCCTTTTTGCTAGGATGTCCTCTTTGATGCACTCGTTTTTGAGCACTACTTTGATCAACCGGTCTTTGTCTTTGTTGTACTGGCCAATTCGGAAAAACTTCTCTATGTCTGTTTCGGCCCCTTCCAGACCTATCTCCTTTAGTATCCCTGCCACTGCCGCTTTGTCCTTAGACCTCCATTCTTCCCTTGTGGAACCCTCTTGTTCCTTAACACCTATTACTACTACAGGTTTTTTCCTTTCCAGTAACTGGCTCGTGCTTCTAGCTGCCTCCTTTGAGGTTACTGCTTTCATTACAACTTCCCTGACTGTGGCCATCGCTCCTGGGCTCTTCAGCATTTCAGCAAAGGTGGCACCCATTGTAGGGGTCCCTACCATTGCTGCATCTTTTGGTACCTGGGGATTGGTCCCCTGGGCCACATTCTGAGGAGATCCTGATTTTAGGTTTGTTATCTCCACTTGCGCTGTATTTTGTTCATTCTGCAGTTTATTTATGAGTCCTCTCATGTCTTTCAGTTCCTCAGTGATTTCCCTCCATGCGCAAACAGTCATCTCCATGTATGACTCGTCCTGTTCCTCTCCTCCACCTGTGTTCTGTTTTCTTACCATCCTGCTTGATCCCTTTTCTTTTCACTAGTGTCTGTTAGTCTACACTAACCCTAGTGTGTGTGTGTATACTCACCTATTTGTGCTTGCAGGATCGAGCATTGGCTCTTGGATCCCGCCTTTCCAGCCATCGGTTGTTTGCAGCAATAGCTCCCATCCCATTTCCTTACCATACCAAATTTTAAAAGTATGAATAGAGTTTGCTTCCACATCCTGTTCCCCAAGTGCATTTAATTTTTCCACTACTCTCACGCTAAAAGAAAACTTCCTAACATCTCTGTGACTCATTTGAGTTTCCAGTTTCCACCCATCTCCCCTCGTTCTGATATTATTACGTGTGAACATTTCATCTATTTCCACTTTGTCAATTCCCCTGAGTATTTTATATGTTTCTATCATATCTCCTCTCTTCCTTCTTTTCTCTAGTGACGTAAGGTTCAGTTCCCTCAGACGCTCTTCATATCCCATCCCTCGTAACTCTGGGACAAGCCTCGTCGCAAACCTCTGAATTTTCTCCAGTTTCCTTATGCGTTTCTTCAGGTGGGGGCTCCATGTTGGTGCGGTATACTCACAGGTCTCACGTAGGCAGTGTAAAGCGCCCTAAAAGCCTCCTCACTTAGGTTTCTGAATGAAGTTCTAATTTTCACCAGTGTAGAGTGCGCTGCTGTCGTTATCCTATTTATATGTGCCTCAGGAGTTAGATTAGGTGTCACATCCACTCCCAAGTCTCTTTCTCGAATAGCCTAATTATTCTTTCAAGTATTTTGCTGGGGATGCTTGTCAGTGATACGGGTCTATAGTTAAGTGCCTCCTTCCTATAACCTTTCTTGAAAATCGGTACGACATTTGCCTCCTTCCAGCAACTGGGCAATTCTCCCAACATAAGTGACTCATTAAAGATCATTGCCAGAGGCACGCTGAGTGCCTGCGCTACCTCTTTTAGTTTCCACGGTGATACTTTGTCTGGTCCAACCGCTTTAGTTGCATCCAGTGTTGTGAACTGTTTCATTACCTCCTCTGCTATCACCTCTATATCTGATAGTCTTTCATCTAGGGTAATCTCTTCTAACAATGGGAGCCACTCAGACTCGGTTGTGAACACTCCATCGAAACTTGCATTCAGTACCTCGCAGATTTCCTTGTCGCTTTCTGTATATGCCCCTTCTATTTTCCTCAGTATTGTCACTTGGTCATTTACCGACATCGTCCTTCTTATATGGCTATGTAGTAATTTAGGTTGCATTTTCGCTTTGATTGCAATATCATTCTCATAATTCCTTTCCGACACTCGTCTTATGTAATCATTCCTAGCTCTGTAACATCTAATCCTGTTGTCCTCTGTCCTTTGTTTTCTATACTTCCTCCACTCCCTCCTACTTCTCACTTTTGCCTCCTGACACTGTCTATTAATCCATGGGTTATTATATTCCCTCCTGCTTTTTTACTTTACTGTTGGGATAAATCTCTCTTCAGCCTCCTTGCATTTCCATATGACTTGGTTCATCATATTTTGCGTTTTTTTCCTCTAATCTCTTCCTCCCACAGCACTTCTCCCAGGTAGTCCCTTATCCTCCTGTAATCCCCTCTTCTGTAATCAAGTCTCCTTACTCGGACCTCTTGTCCTTTGGTCACAATTTTAAGCTCCATAATGTAGTCAAAGACTAGGACACAGTGGTCACTGGCTCCTAGTGGTATTTCATGTTTTAAATTCTCGATGTCTTCTACATTCTGGGTGAAAACGAGGTCTAATAGGCTGGGCGTATCCCCTCCTCTTTCCCTAGTGTCTTCCTTCACATGCTGTGTTAGGAAATTCCTGTCAATAACGTCTACCAGCTTTGCTCCCCAGATATCCTCCCCGGATTCCTCGTTTCCCAATCTATCTCTCCGTGATTTAGGTCCCTCATGACCAGCAGCTTTTCTCTCATTCTATGCGCGATAGTTGCTGCCCTCTGCAGTTCATCTATACATGCCTTGTTGCTGTCCTCATACTCCTGCCTGGGCCTTCTACTGTTTGGTGGGAGATTGTAGAGTATCAAGATTATCATCTTCTTCCCATCCACTGTCAGAGTTCCATGTATGGATTTCGTGCTTTCATTGGTACCCGGACTTTCCAGCTCATCAAACTTCCATTTCCGCTTTATTAGGAGTGCCACTCCTCCTCCCTGTCTCTGTGTCCTTTCCTTTCTTATCACCTGATACCCCTCTGGAAAGATTGCATCAGAGATCATGCCATTTATTTTAGTTTCCACTATTGCCACTATGTCTGGGTCTGCCTCACTACCTCTTTCTTTTATCTCTTCTGCTTTATTGGATATCCCATCAGCATTGGTGTACCAAACCTTGAGACTCTTCTTGGAAACTCTGGTGCCAGAGTTCCCTCTTTCGCTGAGGGTCTAGGGGGTACTGGGGGTGTCTGGGGGCGAGTGGGGGCTGTGGAGGTGTCTTGGGGGGGGAGTGCTAGAGGGGTGCCTGGGAGTGCCTGGTAGGCAAATCGGGTCTGGGCATCTATGGGGTAGGAAGGGCAAAATGGGTCTGAAAGTTAGGGAGAGTCTGAATGGCATTGGGGGGTTGAGAAATAGAGTGAGACTGAGAGTCAGATAGAGGTTGAGAGGTTGGGGGGGGGGGAGAGGGATATTGAGGGCAGAGGGCTGAGAGGAGAATGGAGCATAGGTGCTGGGAGTGGAAGAGAGGGTGTATTAGTTAGGGGGAATCGGGGGTAGGTGGGGGTTTTTGGGTAGAAGAGGGGATGAGGGAGATGGGGGAAGGTGTTAGGGGGTCACAAGGTGAGGGGGTTAAATGTGGGCTGGAGGTGCATAGGAGGGGTGAGGATTGGGTGGGATTTGGGGGTGAGTGGAAGAGGGGTGCAGTGTGTGTGTGTGTGTGTGTGTGTGTGTGTGTGTGTGTGTGTGTGTGTGTGTGTGTGTGTGTGTGTGTGTGTGTGTGTGTGTGTGTGTGTGTGTTTGTAGGGGAGGCGATTCCTGGGAAACTAGGGGTCTGGGTGGGAGGGAGCGGAGATGTCACTTCAGGTCAGGTGGTCAGATGATGGGAGGGAGTGTGTGTGTGTGTGTGTATGGGCAGAGAGGGGAGGGAGAGGGAGAAAGAGGAAGGAGAGGAGGAGAGAGAAAGGAGAGGGGGGAGAGAAAGGAGAGGGGAAGAGACGAAGAAGAGGGAGAAGGAGGAAGGAGAGGGGGAGAGAGAGGGAGGGTAGGGAGAGCGAGGGAGGAGATGGAGAGAAGGGAGGTGAGGGAGAGCGGGGGAAGAGAGGGAGAGAAGAGAGAGAGGGAGATCGGGAAAGAAAGAGAGAGATAGAGAGTGTGGGGAGGTGGAGTGGGGGGGGGGTAAAAGAGTGGCTGGATTATGAGTTAGGTCATATCCCCCTTCCACATAAGTTGTTAATCCATTCTAGCCTGACTGAACGTTTGTGTGTTTGTTTTTGCGTGTGCGTGCATGCAAACGTACGTGTGTGTGCAAACGTACGTGTGTGTGCAAACGTACGTGTGAGTGCATGCGTGGGTGTGTTACGAGGGTCCCGTAAATGTCAACCTCTACCCAAAATGAGCCACTTTGAGGTTTTATATGTATATGATATACTGAATAAGAATTTGATAATATTTTACCTCACTCTGTACACCTGAAGAGTTGACCAGAGAGGGGTACCTGCCAGTCAGCCTCTCGCTCAGATGAGTAATGAGTAATGACAACTAGATGAGTAATGACGATGTTTGGATGGCGATGGTGATCCATCATCGCCTCTCACGTGGTGAATCACTAAGTTCCCATAGATTGATGATGGTGGTTCTTTTCTATCTAACACAAAGCTCTGGAGTCTGTCACTGTATCGTTGTGTCTGTTGTGTTACAGTTCACTAATTTACTGTACCACTGATCACTGAAACCCAAATGTAAACAAAGCCTAGTGGGCCCTCCCACGTGGCCTCTCTCGTGAATTCACTGTTTAACACAAAGCTCTAGTGATAGCACGGTATTTTTCTTTCTTTTAGGAGTTGCCCTCAAGCTAGAGGAGGAGCAGACAGGATGTATCCATCCTCCTGTTTGACATAGGCCTAAGGTCTAGTCTTCAGTGCGCCAAATAGGTCAGCTACAGCGTTAATAAGTGTGCACCGTCCCTCCTACCAACTGTGGTAGGCCCTGGATGTGTGGATTGACCAAAAATTAAGGCAGTAATTGTTAATGTGGCAATGTCGAGGCTTGGTGAGGGGAGAGTCGTGGGGTAGGTGAGCCGCCCCACGATACCTGGAGCCTCGGGCACCACGCGCGTGAAAAATAGTTTTTGTGCCCTCCCTACCCAAGGTCGCGGTTTGTGTGTGCTACTAGTGTGTTTATACGAGAGACTACCAGGACACCCCATATAGTGCCCCTACACTACGTGTGAGTGTAAACCTTGTGCCTTGTAGGTGTCTATATGTACATGTGTGTGTGTAGGGCAGAGTGCAGTGTTGAAGACATACCACCCAACAACACATGAAGTGAACCGCAAATTGATTGGATTGTGTGGTTAAGATGATTCAGGAGTTATGTAGTGAAGATGTTGCTGGAGTTATGTGGTGAAAATGCTGATGGGGTAAAGTTGTGAAGATGCTTCTGGGGTTATGTAGTGAAAAGGCTGTTGGGTAAAGTAGTGAAGACGCTGCTGGAGATATGTAGTGAAGATGCTTTTGGGGTTATGTGACGAAGATGCTGCTGGGGTTATGTGGTGAAGATGTTGCTGGGGTAATGAGTGAAGATGTTGCTGGGGATATGTGGTGAAGATGCTGCTGGGGTAATCAGTGAAGATGCTGCTGGGGTAATCAGTGAAGATGTTGCTTGGGTAATGTGGTGAAGAGGCTGCTAGAGTTATGTAGAGAAGATGCTGTTGGCGTTATGTAGTGAAGATATTGCTGGGGTTACGTGGTGAAGATGCTGCTAGAGTTATGTAGAGAAGATGCTGCTGGGGTTATGTAGTGAAGATGCTGCTGGGGTTATATAGTGAAGATGCTGCTGGGGTTATATAGTGAAGATGCTGCTGGGGTTATCTGATGAAGATGCTGCTAGGGTATGTGGTGAAGAAGCTGCTGGGGTAATGAGTGAAGATGTTGCTGGGGTTATGTATTAAAGATGCTGCTGGGGTTATGTTGAGAAGATCAAATGGGGCTATGTAGTGAAGATGATGCTGGGGTTACGTGGTGAAGATGCTGCTGAAGTTATGTGGTGAAGATGCTGCTGGGGTTATGTAGTGAAGATGCTATTGGAGTTATGTGGTGAAGATGCTGCCGGGGGTTGTGTGGTGAAGATGCTGCCGGTGGTTATCTGGTGAAGATGCTGCTGGGGTTATGTAGTGAAGATGCTGCTGGGGTTTTGTAGTGAAGATGCTGCTGGGGTTATGTAGTGAAGATGCTGCTGGGGTTATGTAGTGAAGATGCTATTGGAGTTATGTGGTGAAGATGCTGCCGGGGGTTGTGTGGTGAAGATGCTGCTGGGGTTATGTGGTAAAGATGCTGCCGGTGGTTATCTGGTGAAGATGCTGCTAGGGTTTTGTAGTGAAGATGCTGCTGGGGTTTTGTAGTGAAGATGCTGCTGGGGTTATGTAGTGAAGATGCTGCTGGGGTTATGTAGTGAAGATGCTGCTGGGGTTATGTAGTGAAGATGCTGCTGGGGTTATGTAGTGAAGATGCTGCTGGGGTTTTGTAGTAAAGATGCTGCTGGGGTTATGTAGTGAAGATGCTGTTGGGGTTATGTAGTGAAGATGCTGCTGAGGCTATGTGGTGAAGAAGCTGATGAGGTTATGTGGTGAAGATGCTGCTGGGGTTATGTGGTGAAGATGCTGCTGGGGGTTAAGTGGGGAAGATGCTGCTGGAGTTATGTGGTAAAGATGCTGCTGGGGTTTTGTAGTGAAGATGCTTCTTGAGTTATGTGGTGACGATGCTGCTTGGGTTATGTGGTGAAGATGCTGTTGGGGTTATGTAGTGAAGATGCTGTTAGGGTTATGTAGTACAGATGCTGCTGTAGTTATGTGGTGAAGATGCTGCTGGGGTTATGTAGTGAAGATGCTGCTGGGGTTATGTTAAGATGCTAATGGGGTTATGAGGTGATGATGTTGCTGGGGTTATGTGGTGAAGATGTTGCTGGGTTTATGTAATGATGCTGCTGGGGTTATGTGAAGATGTTGCTAGGTTTATGTCGTAAAGATGCTGCTGGGGTTATATGGTGAAGATGCTGCTGGGGTTATGTGGTGGAGATGCTGCTTGGGGTTATGTGGTGAAGGTGCTGCTGGGGGGTTATGTGATGAAAATGCTGCAGGGGGTTAAGTGGGGAAGATGCTGCTGAAACTATGTGGTAAAGATGCTGCTGGGGTTGTGAGATGAAGATGCTTCTGGGGTTATGTGGTAAAGATGCTGCCGGTGGTTATCTGGTGAAGATGTTGCTGGGGTTTTGTAGTGAAGATGTTGCTGGGGTTATGTAGCGAAGATGCTGTTGGGGTTATGTAGTGAAGATGCTGCTGGGGTTATGTAGTGAAGATGCTGCTGGAGTTATGTGGTGAAGATGCTGTTAGCGTTATGTAGTAAAGTATCTCTTACTCCTTGCTCCCACTTCCTTGCTCTCTTGTTTTTCTCAATTTCAAGTCTTAGTAGATCTGATTCTTAAAACTGTACTTAATAAGATAAAGAATAAACTTATATGTATAAACAAAGTAAAAGAAGGAAGGAAGGTTAAGTGGGATGGTGGGTTTGGGTAAAATATGCAAAAAGGAGAAAGAAAACTATATCTGAATGGTTAGGATAAAGATAATATTTTCAACAAATACGTCAAACACAATAAACAAATAAACTACATCTGAAAGGTTAGGTTAAAGGGTGATGAATAAGAACATATGATAAAACCTAATAAATACACTAAGATCACAAGAGGTTAGGTTAAAGGGTGGAAGAATAAGAACAATTATAACAAACATAATAAATACAACTTATGAACAACTTGATGAACTTTAACAAATAACCCTTGAAATGCAAAAATGACCATTTGAGAAATTAACCCTTAACATGAGTAATTGCCCATATATAACAAAAATCCTTTGAAATGCTTAAATACCCAATCTTTAACAAATAACACTTGAAATGCATAAATGACTATTTGAAAAATTAACTATTGAAACGAACAAATGAATATGAGACATTGATTGATGAAACACAAAAGACAAGCAGGAATAATTATGTAAGTTAGGATACATCAGTTTGTATATGTAAGGTTAAGTTAGGTAATTTACGTTAAGTTAGGTTAGGTTAGGTTGGGTAAGTTATGATATGTAAGTTAGGTTAGGTAAGTTAGGTTAGTTAAGTTAGGATAGGTAAGTTAGGTAAAGTAAGTTAGGTTAGGTAATGTAAGTAAGGATAAGCAAGTTAGGTTAGGTAATGTAAGTTAGGATAAGTTAGGTAATTTATGTTAAGTTAGGTTAGGTTAGTTTGGGTAAGTTAGGTAAGTTAGTTAAGTTAGGTTAGATTAGGTTAGTTACGTTAGGATAGGTAGGTTAGGTAAGTTAGGTTAGGTAAGTTAGGTTAGGTTAAGTTAGGTTAGGTTAGTTAAGTTAGGATAGGTAAGTTAGGTTAGGGTAAGTTAGGTTAAGTTAAGTAATTTATGTTAAGTTAGGTTAGGTTGGGTAAGTTAGGTTAGGTTATGTAAGCTAGGCTAGGTTAGGTTAGGTAGGTTTGGTTAGGTTATGTAATGTAAGGTAGTTTAGGTTAGTTAAGTTAGGATAGGTAAGGTAAGGTAAGTTAGGTTAGGTTAAGTTAGGTTAGGTAAGGTAAATTAGGTTAGGTTAGTTAAATTAAGATAGGTAAGTTAGGTTAGGTAAGTTAGGTTAGGTTAAGTTAGGTTAGGTTAAGTTAGGTTAGGTTAAGTTTGGTAATTTACGTTAAGTTAGGATAGGTAGGTAAGGTAAGTTAGGTTAGGTTAGGTTGGGTAAGTTAGGTTAGGTAAGATAGGTTAAGTTGGTGGTGCCAGGGGTGGCAGTGTCTTGGTTATGGTGGTGCCAAGGGTGGCAGTGTGGTGGTGGTGGTGGTGGTGCCAAGGGTGGCAGTGTGGTGGTGGTGGTGGTGCCAGGGGTGGCAGTGTGGTGGTGGTGGTGGTGCCAGGGGTGGCAGTGTGGTGGTGGTGGTGGTGCCAGGGTTGGCAGTGTGGTGGTGGTGGTGGTGCCAGGGGTGGCAGTGTGGTGGTGGTGCCAGGGGTTGGCAGTGTCGTTGTGGTGGTGGTGCCAAGGGTGGCAGTGTGGTGGTGGTGATGGTGGTGCCAAGGGTGGCAGTGTGGTGGTGGTGCCAGGGGTGGCAGTGTGGTGGTGGTGGTGGTGCCAGGGGTGGCAGTGTGGTGGTGGTGGTGGTACCAGGGGTGGCAGTGTGGTGGTGGTGCCAGGGGTGGCAGTGTCGTGGTGGTGGTGCCAAGGGTGGCAGTGTGGTGGTGGTGGTGCCAAGGGTGGCAGTGTGGTGGTGGTGCCAGGGGTGGCAGTGTCGTGGTGGTGGTGGTGGTGCCAGGGATGGCAGTGTCTTGGTGGTGGTGGTGCCAGGGGTGGCAGTGTCTTAGTGGTGGTGGTGCCAGGGGTGGCAGTGTGGTGGTGGTGGCAGAGTCGTGGTGGTGCCAAGGGTGGCAGTGTGGTGGTCGTGGTGCCAGGGGTGGCAGTGTCGTGTTGGTAGTGCCAAGGGTGGCAGTGTGGTAGTGGTGGTGCCAAGGGTGGCAGTGTGGTGTGGTGGTGCCAGGGGTGGCAGTGTGGTGGTGGTGGTGCCAGGGGTGGCAGTGTGGTGGTGGTGCCAAGGGTGGCAGTGTGGTGGTGGTGGTGGTGCCAGGGGTGGCAGTGTGGTGGTGGTGGTGCCAAGGGTGGCAGTGTGGTGCTGGTGGTGGTGGTGCCAGGGGGGGCAGTGTCGTGGTGGTGGTGCCAAGGGTGGCAGTGTGGTAGTGGTGGTGCCAAGGGTGGCAGTGTGGTAGTGGTGGTGCCAAGGGTGGCAGTGTGGTGGTGATGCCAAGGGTGGCAGTGTGGTGGTGGTGGTGCCAAGAGTGGCAGTGTGGTGCTGGTGGTGGTGGTGCCAGGGGTGGCAGTGTGGTGGTGGGGGTGGTGGTGCCAAGGGTGGCAGTGTGGTGGTGGTGGTGCCAGGGGTGGCAGTGTGGTGGTGGTGGTGCCAGGGGTGGCAGTGTGGTGGTGGTGGTGCCAAGGGTGGCAGTGTGGTGGTGGTGGTGCCAGGGGTGGCAGTGTTGTGGTGGTGGTGCCAAGGGTGCCAGTGTGGTAGTGGTGGTGCCAGGGGTGGCAGTGTGGTGGTGGTGGTGCCAGGGGTGGCAGTGTGATGGTGGTGGTGCCAGGGGTGGCAGTGTGGTGGTGGTGCCAAGGGTGGCAGTGTGGTGGTGGTGGTGCCAGGGGTGGCAGTGTGGTGGTGGTGGTGCCAGGGGTGGCAGTGTGATGGTGGTGGTGCCAGGGGTGGCAGTGTGGTGGTGGTGGTGCAAGGTGTAGCAGTGTGGTGGTGGTGGTTCCAGGGGTGGCAGTGAGGTGGTGGTGGTGCCAGGAGTGGCAGTGTGATGGTGGTGGTGCCAGGGGTGGCAGTGAGGTGGTGGTGGTGGTGGTGCCAGGAGGTGGCAGTGTCGTGGTGGTGCCAGGGGTGGCAGTGTGGTGGTGCCAGTGGGTGGCAATGTGGTGGTGGTAGTGCCAGGGGTGGCAGTGTGGTGGTGGTAGTGCCAGAGGTGGCAGTGTGGTGGTGGTGGTGCCAGGGGTGGCAGTGTGGTGGTGGTGGTGCAAGGTGTAGCAGTGTGGTGGTGGTGGTGCCAGGGGTGGCAGTGATGTGGTGGTGGTGGTGGTGCAAGGAGTGGCAGTGTGGTGGTGGTGCCAGAGGTGGCTGTCTTGTGGTGGTGCTGGGGGGGCAGTGTGGTGGTGGTGGTGCCAGGAGGTGGCAGTGTCGTGGTGGTGCCAGGGGTAGCAGTATGGTGGTGCCAGTGGGTGGCAATGTGGTGGTGGTAGTGCCAGGGGTGGCAGTGTGGTGGTGGTGGTGCTAGAGGTGGCAGTGTGGTGGTGGTGGTGCCAGAGGTGGCAGTGTGGTGGTGGTGGTGCCAGAGGTGGCAGTGTGGTGGTGGTGGTGCCAGGGGTGGCAGTGTAGCGATGGTGGTTCCAGGGGAGGCAGTGTGGTCGTAGTCGTGCCAGGGTTGGCAGTGTGGTGGTGTTGCCAGGGGTGGCAGTGGTGGGTGTTGTGCCAGGGGTGGCAGTGAGGTGGAGCCAGGGGTGGCAGTGTGGTGGTTGTGCCAGGGGTGGCAGTATAGTGATCTTGCCAGGGGTGGCAGTGGTGGGTGTTGTGCCAGGGGTGGCAGTGAGGTGGAGCCAGGGGTGGCAGTATGGTGGTGGTGCCAGGGGTGGCAGTATGGTGGTGGTGCCAGGGGTGGCAGTATGGTGGTGGTGCCAGGGGTGGCAGTGTGGTGGTGGGGGTGCCAGGAGTGCCAGTGTGGTGGTGATGGTGCCATGGGTGGCAGTGTGGTGGTGGTGGTGCCAGGGGTGGCAGTGTGGTGGTGGTGCCAGGGGTGGCAGTGTGGTGGTGGTGCCAGGGGTGGCAGTGTGGTGGTGGTGCCTGGGGTGGCAGTGTGGTGTTGCCAGGGGTGGCAGTGGTGTTGGTGGTGCCAGGGGTGGCAGTGGTGGTGGTGGTGCCGGGGGTGACAGTGTGGTGGTGCCAGGGGTGGCAGTGGTGGTGGTGGTGCCAGGGGTGGCAGTGTGGTGGTGCCAGGAGTGGCAGTGGTGGTGGTGGTGCCAGGGGTGGCAGTGTGGTGTTGCCAGGGGTAGCAGTGGTGGTGGTGGTGCCAGGGGTGGCAGTGTAGTGGTGCCAGGGGTGGCAGTGGTGGTGGTGGTGCCAGCGGTGGCTGTCTTGTGGTGGTTCTGGGGGGGCAGTATGGTGGCGCCAGGGTTGGCCGTGGTGATGCCAGGGGTGGCAGTGTGGTGGTGCCAGGGGTGGCAGTGGTGGTGGTGGTGCCAGGGGTTGCAGTGTGGTGGTGAAAGGAGTGGCAGTGGTGGTGGTGGTGCCAGGGGTGGCAGTGTGGTGGTAGTGGTGCAAGGTGTAGCAGTGCGGTGGTGGTGGTGCCAGGGGTGGCAGTGAGGTGGTGGTGGTGGTGGTGCCAGGAGTGGCAGTGTGGTGGTGGTGCCAGAGGTGGCTGTCTTGTGGTAGTGCTGGGGGGGCAGTGTGGTGGTGGTGGTGCCAGGAGGTGGCAGTGTCGTGGTGGTGCCAGGGGTGGCAGTGTGGTGGTGCCAGTGGGTGGCAATGTGGTGGTAGTAGTGCCAGGGGTGGCAGTGTGGTGGTGGTTGTGCCAGAGGTGGCAGTGTGGTGGTGGTGGTGCCAGAGGTGGCAGTGTGGTGGTGGTGGTGCCAGAGGTGGCAGTGTGGTAGTGCCAGAGGTGGCAGTGTGGTGGTGGTGGTGCCAGAGGTGGCAGTGTGGTGGTGGTGGTGCCAGGGGTGGCAGTGTTGCGATGGTGGTTCCAGGGGAGGCATTGTGGTCGTAGTCGTGCCAGGGATGACAGTGTGGTGGTGTTGCCAGGGGTGGCAGTGGTGGGTGTTGTGCCAGGGGTGGCAGTGAGGTGGAGCCAGGGGTGGCAGTGTGGTGGTTGTGCCAGGGGTGGCAGAATAGTGATCTTGCCAGGGGTGGCAGTGGTGGGTGTTGTGCCAGGGGTGGCAGTGAGGTGGAGCCAAGGGTGGCAGTATGGTGGTGGTGCCAGGGGTGGCAGTATGGTGGTGGTGCCAGGGGTGGCAGTGTGGTGGTGGTGCCAGGGGTGGCAGTGTGGTGGTGGTGCCAGGGGTGGCAGTGTGGTGGTGGTGCCAGGGGTGGCAGTGTGGTGTTGCCAGGGGTGGCAGTGGTGGTGGTGGTGCCAGGTGTGGCAGTGGTGGTGGTGGTGCCATGGGTGACAGTGTGGTGGTGCCAGGGGTGGCAGTGGTGGTGGTGCCAGGGGTGGCAGTGTGGTGGTGCCAGGAGTGGCAGTGGTGGTGGTGGTGCCAGGGGTGGCAGTGTGGTGTTGCCAGGGGTGGCAGTGGTATTGGTGGTGCCAGGGGTGGCAGTGTAGTGGTGCCAGGGGTGGCAGTGGTGGTGGTGGTGCCAGCGGTGGCTGTCGTGTGGTGGTTCTGGGGGGGCAGTATGGTGGTGCCAGGGTTGGCCGTGGTGATGCCAGGGGTGGCAGTGTGGTGGTGCCAGGGTTGGCAGTGGTGGTGGTGGTGCCAGGGGTTGCAGTGTGGTGGTGCCAGGAGTGGCAGTGGTGGTGGGGGTGTCAGGGGTGGCAGTGTAGTGTTGCCAGGGGTGGCAGTGGTGGTGGTGGTGGTGCCAGGGGTGGCAGTGTGGTGGTGCCAGGGGTGGCAGTGGTGGTGGTGGTGCCAGGGGTGGCAGTATGGTGTTGCCAGGGGTGGCAGTGGTGGGTGTTGTGCCAGGGGTGGCAGTGAGGTGGAGCCAGAGGTGGCAGTGTGGTGGTTGTGCTAGGGGTGGCAGTATGGTGATCTTGCCAGGGGTGGCATTATGGTGGCGGGGCCAGGGGTGGCAGTATGGTGGTGGTGCCAGTGGTGGCAGTGTTGTGGTGGTGCCAGGGGGTGGCAGTGTTGTGGTGCCAGAGGTGGAAGTGTGGTGGTGGTAGTGGTGCCATAGGTGGCAGTGTGGTGGTGGTGGTGGTGTCAGAGGTGGCAGTGTGGTGTTCGTGCCAGGGGTGGCAGTGTGGTGGTGGTTGTGGTGCCAGAGGTGGCAGTGTGGTGGTGGTGGTGGTGCCAGGGGTGGCAGTGTGGTGGTGGTGGTGGTGCCAGGGGTGGCAGTGTCGTGGTGGTGGTGCCAAGGGTGGCAGTGTGGTGGTGGTGGTGCCAAGGGTGGCAGTGTGGTGGTGGTGCCAGGGGTGGCAGTGTCGTGGTGGTGGTGGTGGTGCCAGGGATGGCAGTGTCTTGGTGGTGGTGGTGCCAGGGGTGGCAGTGTCTTGGTGGTGGTGGTGCCAGGGGTGGCAGGGTGGTGGTGGTGGCAGAGTCGTGGTGGTGCCAAGGGTGGCAGTGTGGTGGTCGTGGTGCCAGGGGTGGCAGTGTCGTGTTGGTGGTGCCAAGGGTGGCAGTGTGGTAGTGGTGGTGCCAAGGGTGGCAGTGTGGTGGTGGTGGTGCCAGGGGTGGCAGTGTGGTGGTGGTGGTGCCAGGGGTGGCAGTTTGGTGGTGGTGCCAAGGGTGGCAGTGTGGTGGTGGTGGTGCCAGGGGTGGCAGTGTGGTGGTGGTGGTGCCAAGGGTGGCAGTGTGGTGCTGGTGGTGGTGGTGCCAGGGGTGGCAGTGTCGTGGTGGTGGTGCCAAGGGTGGCAGTGTGGTAGTGGTGGTGCCAAGGGTGGCAGTGTGGTGGTGATGCCAAGAATGGCAGTGTGGTGGTGGTGGTGCCAAGAGTGGCAGTGTGGTGCTGGTGGTGGTGGTGCCAGGGGTGGCAGTGTGGTGGTGGGGGTGGTGGTGCCAAGGGTGGCAGTGTGGTGGTGGTGGTGCCAGGGGTGGCAGTGTGGTGGTGGTGGTGCCAAGGGTGGCAGTGTGGTGGTGGTGGTGCCAGGGCTGGCAGTGTGGTGGTGGTGGTGCCAAGGGTGGCAGTGTGGTGGTGGTGGTGCCAGGGGTGGCAGTGTGGTGGTGGTGGTGCCAGGGGTGGCAGTGTGATGGTGGTGGTGCCAGGGGTGGCAGTGTGGTGGTGGTGCCAAGGGTGGCAGTGTGGTGGTGGTGGTGGTGCCAGGGGTGGCAGTGTGGTGGTGGTGATGCCAGGGGTGGCAGTGTGATGGTGGTGGTGCCAGGGGTGGCAGTGTGGTGGTGGTGGTGCAAGGTGTAGCAGTGTGGTGGTGGTGGTTCCAGGGGTGGCAGTGAGGTGGTGGTGGTGCCAGAAGTGGCAGTGTGATGGTGGTGGTGCCAGGGGTGGCAGTGAGGTGGTGGTGGTGGTGCCAGGAGGTGGCAGTGTCGTGGTGGTGCCAGGGGTGGCAGTGTGGTGGTGCCAGTGGGTGGCAATGTGGTGGTGGTAGTGCCAGGGGTGGCAGTGTGGTGGTGGTGGTGCCAGAGGTGGCAGTGTGGTGGTGGTGGTGCCAGGGGTGGCAGTGTGGTAGTGGTGGTGCAAGGTGTAGCAGTGTGGTGGTGGTGGTGCCAGGGGTGGCAGTGAGGTGGTGGTGCCAGGGGTGGCAGTGTGGTGGTGGTGCCAGGGGTGGCAGTGTGGTGGTGGTGCCAGGGGTGGCAGTGTGGTGTTGCCAGGGGTGGCAGTGGTGGTGGTGGTGCCAGGTGTGGCAGTGGTGGTGGTGGTGCCAGGGGTGACAGTGTGGTGGTGCCAGGGGTGGCAGTGGTGGTGGTGCCAGGGGTGGCAGTGTGGTGGTGCCAGGAGTGGCAGTGGTGGTGGTGGTGCCAGGGGTGGCAGTGTGGTGTTGCCAGGGGTGGCAGTGGTATTGGTGGTGCCAGGGGTGGCAGTGTAGTGGTGCCAGGGGTGGCAGTGGTGGTGGTGGTGCCAGCGGTGGCTGTCGTGTGGTGGTTCTGGGGGGGCAGTATGGTGGTGCCAGGGTTGGCCGTGGTGATGCCAGGGGTGGCAGTGTGGTGGTGCCAGGGTTGGCAGTGGTGGTGGTGGTGCCAGGGGTTGCAGTGTGGTGGTGCCAGGAGTGGCAGTGGTGGTGGGGGTGCCAGGGGTGGCAGTGTAGTGTTGCCAGGGGTGGCAGTGGTGGTGGTGGTGGTGCCAGGGGTGGCAGTGTGGTGGTGCCAGGGGTGGCAGTGGTGGTGGTGGTGCCAGGGGTGGCAGTGAGGTGGAGCCAGAGGTGGCAGTGTGGTGGTTGTGCTAGGGGTGGCAGTATGGTGATCTTGCCAGGGGTGGCATTATGGTGGCGGGGCCAGGGGTGGCAGTATGGTGGTGGTGCCAGTGGTGGCAGTGTTGTGGTGGTGCCAGGGGGTGGCAGTGTTGTGGTGCCAGAGGTGGAAGTGTGGTGGTGGTAGTGGTGCCATAGGTGGCAGTGTGGTGGTGGTGGTGGTGTCAGAGGTGGCAGTGTGGTGTTCCAGCCAGGGGTGGCAGTGTGGTGGTGGTTGTGGTGCCAGAGGTGGCAGTGTGGTGGTGGTGGTGGTGCCAGGGGTGGCAGTGTGGTGGTGGTGGTGGTGCCAGGGGTGGCAGTGTCGTGGTGGTGGTGCCAAGGGTGGCAGTGTGGTGGTGGTGGTGCCAAGGGTGGCAGTGTGGTGGTGGTGCCAGGGGTGGCAGTGTCGTGGTGGTGGTGGTGGTGCCAGGGATGGCAGTGTCTTGGTGGTGGTGGTGCCAGGGGTGGCAGTGTCTTGGTGGTGGTGGTGCCAGGGGTGGCAGGGTGGTGGTGGTGGCAGAGTCGTGGTGGTGCCAAGGGTGGCAGTGTGGTGGTCGTGGTGCCAGGGGTGGCAGTGTCGTGTTGGTGGTGCCAAGGGTGGCAGTGTGGTAGTGGTGGTGCCAAGGGTGGCAGTGTGGTGGTGGTGGTGCCAGGGGTGGCAGTGTGGTGGTGGTGGTGCCAGTGGTGGCAGTTTGGTGGTGGTGCCAAGGGTGGCAGTGTGGTGGTGGTGGTGCCAGGGGTGGCAGTGTGGTGGTGGTGGTGCCAAGGGTGGCAGTGTGGTGCTGGTGGTGGTGGTGCCAGGGGTGGCAGTGTCGTGGTGGTGGTGCCAAGGGTGGCAGTGTGGTAGTGGTGGTGCCAAGGGTGGCAGTGTGGTGGTGATGCCAAGAATGGCAGTGTGGTGGTGGTGGTGCCAAGAGTGGCAGTGTGGTGCTGGTGGTGGTGGTGCCAGGGGTGGCAGTGTGGTGGTGGGGGTGGTGGTGCCAAGGGTGGCAGTGTGGTGGTGGTGGTGCCAGGGGTGGCAGTGTGGTGGTGGTGCCAAGGGTGGCAGTGTGGTGGTGGTGGTGCCAGGGCTGGCAGTGTGGTGGTGGTGGTGCCAAGGGTGGCAGTGTGGTGGTGGTGGTGCCAGGGGTGGCAGTGTGGTGGTGGTGGTGCCAGGGGTGGCAGTGTGATGGTGGTGGTGCCAGGGGTGGCAGTGTGGTGGTGGTGCCAAGGGTGGCAGTGTGGTGGTGGTGGTGGTGCCAGGGGTGGCAGTGTGGTGGTGGTGATGCCAGGGGTGGCAGTGTGATGGTGGTGGTGCCAGGGGTGGCAGTGTGGTGGTGGTGGATGCAAGGTGTAGCAGTGTGGTGGTGGTGGTTCCAGGGGTGGCAGTGAGGTGGTGGTGGTGCCAGAAGTGGCAGTGTGATGGTGGTGGTGCCAGTGGTGGCAGTGAGGTGGTGGTGGTGGTGCCAGGAGGTGGCAGTGTCGTGGTGGTGCCAGGGGTGGCAGTGTGGTGGTGCCAGAGGTGGCAGTGTGGTGGTGGTGGTGCCAGAGGTGGCAGTGTGGTGGTGGTGGTGCCAGAGGTGGCAGTGTGGTGGTGGTGGTGCCAGGGGTGGCAGTGTAGCGATGGTGGTTCCAGGGGAGGCAGTGTGGTCGTAGTCGTGCCAGGGTTGGCAGTGTGGTGGTGTTGCCAGGGGTGGCAGGGATGGGTGTTGTGCCAGGGGTGGCAGTGAGGTGGAGCCAGGGGTGGCAGTGTAGTGGTTGTGCCAGGGGTGGCAGTGTGGTGGTGGTGCTGCCAGGAGTGGCAGTGTGGTGGTGATGGTGCCATGGGTGGCAGTGTGGTGGTGGTGGTGCCAGGGGTGGCAGTTTGGTGGTGGTGCCAGGGGTGGCAGTGTGGTGGTGGTGCCAGGGGTGGCAGTGTGGTGGTGGTGCCAGGGGTGGCAGTGTGGTGTTGCCAGGGGTGGCAGTGGTGTTGGTGGTGCCAGGGGTGGCAGTGGTGGTGGTGGTGCCGGGGGTGACAGTGTGGTGGTGCCAGGGGTGGCAGTGGTGGTGGTGGTGCCAGGGGTGGCAGTGTGGTGGTGCCAGGGGTGGCAGTGGTGGTGGTGGTGCCAGGGGTTGCAGTGTGGTGGTGCCAGGAGGGGCAGTGGTGGTGGTGGTGCCAGGGGTGGCAGTTTGGTGGTGGTGGTGCAAGGTGTAGCAGTGTGGTGGTGGTGGTGCCAGGGGTGGCAGTGAGGTGGTGTTGGTGGTGGTGGTGCCAGGAGTGGCAGTGTGGTGGTGGTGCCAGAGGTGGCTGTCTTGTGGTGGTGCTGGGGGGGCAGTGTGGTGGTGGTGGTGCCAGGAGGTGGCAGTGTCGTGGTGGTGCCAGGGGTGGCAGTGTGGTGGTGCCAGTGGGTGGCAATGTGGTGGAAGTAGTGCCAGGGGTGGCAGTGTGGTGGTGGTTGTGCCAGAGGTGGCAGTGTGGTGGTGGTGCCAGAGGTGGCTGTCTTGTGGTGGTGCTGGGGGGGCAGTGTGGTGGTGGTGGTGCCAGGAGGTGGCAGTGTCGTGGTGGTGCCAGGGGTGGCAGTGTGGTGGTGGTGCCAGAGGTGGCTGTCTTGTGGTGGTGCTGGGGGGGCAGTGTGGTGGTGGTGGTGCCAGGAGGTGGCAGTGTCGTGGTGGTGCCAGGGGTGGCAGTGTGGTGGTGCCAGTGGGTGGCAATGTGGTGGAAGTAGTGCCAGGGGTGGCAGTGTGGTGGTGGTTGTGCCAGAGGTGGCAGTGTGGTGGTGGTGGTGCCAGAGGTGGCAGTGTGGTGGTGGTGGTGCCAGAGGTGGCAGTGTGGTGGTGGTGGTGCCAGGGGTGGCAGTGTAGCGATGGTGGTTCCAGGGGAGGCAGTGTGGTCGTAGTCGTGCCAGGGTTGGCAGTGTGGTGGTGTTGCCAGGGGTGGCAGTGGTGGGTGTTGTGCTAGGGGTGGCAGTGAGGTGGAGCCAGGGGTGGCAGTGTGGTGGTTGTGCCAGGGGTGGCAGTATAGTGATCTTGCCAGGGGTGGCAGTGGTGGGTGTTGTGCCAGGGGTGGCAGTGAGGTGGAGCCAGGGGTGGCAGTATGGTGGTGGTGCCAGGGGTGGCAGTATGGTGGTGGTGCCAGGGGTCGCAGTGTGGTGGTGGTGCCAGGGGTGGCAGTGTGGTGGTGGTGCCAGGGGTGGCAGTGTGGTGGTGGCGGTGCCAGAGGTGGCAGTGTGGTGGTGGTGGTGCCAGGGGTGGCAGTGTGGTAGTGGTGGTGCAAGGTGTAGCAGTGTGGTGGTGGTGGTGCCAGGGGTGGCAGTGAGGTGGTGGTGCCAGGGGTGGCAGTGTGGTGGTGGTGCCAGGGGTGGCAGTGTGGTGGTGGTGCCAGGGGTGGCAGTGTGGTGTTGCCAGGGGTGGCAGTGGTGGTGGTGGTGCCAGGTGTGGCAGTGGTGGTGGTGGTGCCAGGGGTGACAGTGTGGTGGTGCCAGGGGTGGCAGTGGTGGTGGTGCCAGGGGTGGCAGTGTGGTGGTGCCAGGAGTGGCAGTGGTGGTGGTGGTGCCAGGGGTGGCAGTGTGGTGTTGCCAGGGGTGGCAGTGGTATTGGTGGTGCCAGGGGTGGCAGTGTAGTGGTGCCAGGGGTGGCAGTGGTGGTGGTGGTGCCAGCGGTGGCTGTCGTGTGGTGGTTCTGGGGGGGCAGTATGGTTGTGCCAGGGTTGGCCGTGGTGATGCCAGGGGTGGCAGTGTGGTGGTGCCAGGGTTGGCAGTGGTGGTGGTGGTGCCAGGGGTTGCAGTGTGGTGGTGCCAGGAGTGGCAGTGGTGGTGGGGGTGCCAGGGGTGGCAGTGTAGTGTTGCCAGGGGTGGCAGTGGTGGTGGTGGTGGTGCCAGGGGTGGCAGTGTGGTGGTGCCAGGGGTGGCAGTGGTGGTGGTGGTGCCAGGGGTGGCAGTATGGTGTTGCCAGGGGTGGCAGTGGTGGGTGTTGTGCCAGGGGTGGCAGTGAGGTGGAGCCAGAGGTGGCAGTGTGGTGGTTGTGCTAGGGGTGGCAGTATGGTGATCTTGCCAGGGGTGGCATTATGGTGGCGGGGCCAGGGGTGGCAGTATGGTGGTGGTGCCAGTGGTGGCAGTGTTGTGGTGGTGCCAGGGGGTGGCAGTGTTGTGGTGCCAGAGGTGGAAGTGTGGTGGTGGTAGTGGTGCCATAGGTGGCAGTGTGGTGGTGGTGGTGGTGTCAGAGGTGGCAGTGTGGTGTTCGTGCCAGGGGTGGCAGTGTGGTGGTGGTTGTGGTGCCAGAGGTGGCAGTGTGGTGGTGGTGGTGGTGCCAGGGGTGGCAGTGTGGTGGTGGTGGTGGTGCCAGGGGTGGCAGTGTCGTGGTGGTGGTGCCAAGGGTGGCAGTGTGGTGGTGGTGGTGCCAAGGGTGGCAGTGTGGTGGTGGTGCCAGGGGTGGCAGTGTCGTGGTGGTGGTGGTGGTGCCAGGGATGGCAGTGTCTTGGTGGTGGTGGTGCCAGGGGTGGCAGTGTCTTGGTGGTGGTGGTGCCAGGGGTGGCAGGGTGGTGGTGGTGGCAGAGTCGTGGTGGTGCCAAGGGTGGCAGTGTGGTGGTCGTGGTGCCAGGGGTGGCAGTGTCGTGTTGGTGGTGCCAAGGGTGGCAGTGTGGTAGTGGTGGTGCCAAGGGTGGCAGTGTGGTGGTGGTGGTGCCAGGGGTGGCAGTGTGGTGGTGGTGGTGCCAGGGGTGGCAGTTTGGTGGTGGTGCCAAGGGTGGCAGTGTGGTGGTGGTGGTGCCAGGGGTGGCAGTGTGGTGGTGGTGGTGCCAAGGGTGGCAGTGTGGTGCTGGTGGTGGTGGTGCCAGGGGTGGCAGTGTCGTGGTGGTGGTGCCAAGGGTGGCAGTGTGGTAGTGGTGGTGCCAAGGGTGGCAGTGTGGTGGTGATGCCAAGAATGGCAGTGTGGTGGTGGTGGTGCCAAGAGTGGCAGTGTGGTGCTGGTGGTGGTGGTGCCAGGGGTGGCAGTGTGGTGGTGGGGGTGGTGGTGCCAAGGGTGGCAGTGTGGTGGTGGTGGTGCCAGGGGTGGCAGTGTGGTGGTGGTGGTGCCAAGGGTGGCAGTGTGGTGGTGGTGGTGCCAGGGCTGGCAGTGTGGTGGTGGTGGTGCCAAGGGTGGCAGTGTGGTGGTGGTGGTGCCAGGGGTGGCAGTGTGGTGGTGGTGGTGCCAGGGGTGGCAGTGTGATGGTGGTGGTGCCAGGGGTGGCAGTGTGGTGGTGGTGCCAAGGGTGGCAGTGTGGTGGTGGTGGTGGTGCCAGGGGTGGCAGTGTGGTTGTGGTGGTGCCAGGGGTGGCAGTGTGATGGTGGTGGTGCCAGGGGTGGCAGTGTGGTGGTGGTGGTGCAAGGTGTAGCAGTGTGGTGGTGGTGGTTCCAGGGGTGGCAGTGAGGTGGTGGTGGTGCCAGAAGTGGCAGTGTGATGGTGGTGGTGCCAGGGGTGGCAGTGAGGTGGTGGTGGTGGTGCCAGGAGGTGGCAGTGTCGTGGTGGTGCCAGGGGTGGCAGTGTGGTGGTGCCAGTGGGTGGCAATGTGGTGGTGGTAGTGCCAGGGGTGGCAGTGTGGTGGTGGTGGTGCCAGAGGTGGCAGTGTGGTGGTGGTGGTGCCAGGGGTGGCAGTGTGGTAGTGGTGGTGCAAGGTGTAGCAGTGTGGTGGTGGTGGTGCCAGGGGTGGCAGTGAGGTGGTGGTTGTGGTGGTGCCAGGAGTGGCAGTGTGGTGGTGGTGCCAAAGGTGGCTGTCTTGTGGTGGTGCTGGGGGGGCAGTGTGGCGGTGGTGGTGCCAGGAGGTGGCAGTGTCGTGGTGGTGCCAGGGGTGGCAGTGTGGTGGTGCCAGTGGGTGGCAATGTGGTGGTGGTAGTGCCAGGGGTGGCAGTGTGGTGGTGGTGGTGCCAGAGGTGGCAGTGTGGTGGTGGTGGTGCCAGAGGTGGCAGTGTGGTGGTGGTGGTGCCAGAGGTGGCAGTGTGGTGGTGGTGGTGCCAGGGGTGGCAGTGTAGCGATGGTGGTTCCAGGGGAGGCAGTGTGGTCGTAGTCGTGCCAGGGTTGGCAGTGTGGTGGTGTTGCCAGGGGTGGCAGGGGTGGGTGTTGTGCCAGGGGTGGCAGTGAGGTGGAGCCAGGGGTGGCAGTGTGGTGGTTGTGCCAGGGGTGGCAGTGTGGTGGTGGTGGTGCCAGGAGTGGCAGTGTGGTGGTGATGGTGCCATGGGTGGCAGTGTGGTGGTGGTGGTGCCAGGGGTGGCAGTTTGGTGGTGGTGCCAGGGGTGGCAGTGTGGTGGTGGTGCCAGGGGTGGCAGTGTGGTGGTGGTGCCAGGGGTGGCAGTGTGGTGTTGCCAGGGGTGGCAGTGGTGTTGGTGGTGCCAGGGGTGGCAGTGGTGGTGGTGGTGCCGGGGGTGACAGTGTGGTGGTGCCAGGGGTGGCAGTGGTGGTGGTGGTGCCAGGGGTGGCAGTGTGGTGGTGCCAGGGGTGGCAGTGGTGGTGGTGGTGCCAGGGGTTGCAGTGTGGTGGTGCCAGGAGGGGCAGTGGTGGTGGTGGTGCCAGGGGTGGCAGTTTGGTGGTGGTGGTGCAAGGTGTAGCAGTGTGGTGGTGGTGGTGCCAGGGGTGGCAGTGAGGTGGTGGTGGTGGTGGTGGTGCCAGGAGTGGCAGTGTGGTGGTGGTGCCAGAGGTGGCTGTCTTGTGGTGGTGCTGGGGGGGCAGTGTGGTGGTGGTGGTGCCAGGAGGTGGCAGTGTCGTGGTGGTGCCAGGGGTGGCAGTGTGGTGGTGCCAGTGGGTGGCAATGTGGTGGAAGTAGTGCCAGGGGTGGCAGTGTGGTGGTGGTTGTGCCAGAGGTGGCAGTGTGGTGGTGGTGGTGCCAGAGGTGGCAGTGTGGTGGTGGTGGTGCCAGAGGTGGCAGTGTGGTGGTGGTGGTGCCAGGGGTGGCAGTGTAGCGATGGTGGTTCCAGGGGAGGCAGTGTGGTCGTAGTCGTGCCAGGGTTGGCAGTGTGGTGGTGTTGCCAGGGGTGGCAGTGGTGGGTGTTGTGCTAGGGGTGGCAGTGAGGTGGAGCCAGGGGTGGCAGTGTGGTGGTTGTGCCAGGGGTGGCAGTATAGTGATCTTGCCAGGGGTGGCAGTGGTGGGTGTTGTGCCAGGGGTGGCAGTGAGGTGGAGCCAGGGGTGGCAGTATGGTGGTGGTGCCAGGGGTGGCAGTATGGTGGTGGTGCCAGGGGTGGCAGTGTGGTGGTGGTGCCAGGGGTGGCAGTGTGGTGGTGGTGCCAGGGGTGGCAGTGTGGTGGTGGTGCCAGGGGTGGCAGTGTGGTGTTGCCAGGGGTGGCAGTGGTGGTGGTGGTGCCAGGGGTGGCAGTGGTGGTGGTGGTGCCAGGGGTGACAGTATGGTGGTGCCAGGGGTGGCAGTGGTGGTGGTGGTGCCAGGGGTGGCAGTGTGGTGGTGCCAGGAGTGGCAGTGGTGGTGGTGGTGCCAGGGGTGGCAGTGTGGTGTTGCCAGGGGTGGCAGTGGTATTGGTGGTGCCAGGGGTGGCAGTGTAGTGGTGCCAGGGGTGGCAGTGGTGGTGGTGGTGCCAGCGGTGGCTGTCGTGTGGTGGTTCTGGGGGGGCAGTATGGTGGTGCCAGGGTTGGCCGTGGTGATGCCAGGGGTGGCAGTGTGGTGGTGCCAGGGTTGGCAGTGGTGGTGGTGGTGCCAGGGGTTGCAGTGTGGTGGTGCCAGGAGTGGCAGTGGTGGTGGGGGTGCCAGGGGTGGCAGTGTAGTGTTGCCAGGGGTGGCAGTGGTGGTGGTGGTGCCAGAGGTGGCAGTGTGGTGGTGCCAGGGGTGGCAGTGGTGGTGGTGGTGCCAGGGGTGGCAGTATGGTGTTGCCAGGGGTGGCAGTGGTGGGTGTTGTGCCAGGGGTGGCAGTGAGGTGGAGCCAGAGGTGGCAGTGTGGTGGTTGTGCTAGGGGTGGCAGTATGGTGATCTTGCCAGGGGTGGCAGTATGGTGGCGGGGCCAGGGGTGGCAGTATGGTGGTGGTGCCAGGGGTGGCAGTGTGGTGGAGGTGCCAGGTGTGAGATTTTTCTCTTCGCCTACCTCCCTTAGGAGGTGGACTACAAGTTTAAAGGCTGCTCACGGTAATTAAGCATGAGTCCAATAGAAAAAGGAAAAGCGGGAGCAAACCGCCAGGCCTCCACCACCAAGGGTGAAAACCTGTCCACAATTGGCCGCTGGCTCCTCCTAGTTAAACAGGACGTTAAAACTGATAAAGGGTAACCGACGGGTTCTCACAATCAAATATTTATATTTGATGTGGCGCTATGAATTGGAATTCGAATTCCCAAAGACAGCCATCATATCAAGATCACATCAACATTTAATCGTATAAAGCAGAACATGGGTGGAAAAGAATGGTTGAAGGGTTGACAACAAAGACCGTTTTCTATAACATAACAATTTATTAATAACAAGAGACTAACTACTACGTTACCGAGTTTACGTTACGTTAATGTCCATCCAGTGGCACGATAACAAACAGCTAAATAGCAACCCTTGCTGTGAGGCTGCATACTGAACTAACCTGAACACCGGTGTGCCCACTGATGACGCAATATTGCAAATCAAAAAATATATCACAGACTAAGTTACACCACAGCGAATGGTTACGTTATTGTCCATCCAGTGGCAATTGCAACACAGCTATTCAACAGCCCCTCGAGAAATGACAGCAGGCTCCATCCTGCTGACACTTCGGGCTGACAAGTGAACTGACAATGATGCCCACTGAAGACACAAGCATGAAATCAATAGTGTCACGGCTTCCCTGACAGCTACTCTAATCACAAGCTTAAGGGTCCTCCTTCCAAACAGGAGTGACCCCCCGTAACTAGGCAGGTAGCCCACCAGTGACTCCCCCAATCACAACCCAGTGTGAACACTCTTTGCAACTCCCTACAAGAAGTTGCACTGTAAACAGTAAACAAAGTCAGGCAAGGTGGGATTCTAGGACACAGCTCCAGTATCCCTAAGTTACTCTACTCTCGTCACTAGACGATAAACAATAGAAATTGCCCCTTAATCAATTACCACTGATTATGTGATTAATTACGTCAATTGACTGATCGCAGCAGTCAGCAACAAAGTACTACGGTAATCACAAACAATTGTCTCTCATAGACAACAACATGATGGTACTCTACGTTAATCATTAACGCTTGTCTCTCTTAACACAAGTCATCTTGTTAACAATAACTCAAAACTCTTATATTACATCACACTTGACTCCTTGCAAGTATTCAGTTAATAATTCTTAATTAAGGTCAAACGGACCACTAATTACATCCCCATTGAGTTACGTTAACTAAGCCTACCCTAATTTGGTAGCTTCTCAACAGTCGGTGTCAAAAATTACTATAGTGAGTGTTAATTACCCTAATTAACTCCGAGCAATTAATTAACTGTCACCAGGACCGATAATTAATCATCCATAAATACGTCTCACTCCGCACTGCCTAAGCAGGTCTCATCAAACACTGTATTCACGGGAAAGGAGTTAATTACCCCTAATTAACATGAGTGCAATTAATCCACTGTCCTCAGACAGGATATGATTAATATAACGAGTTATGCTAGCTCCATGACCTCGCCTTACCGAGTCATCTGAGTCCTCAAGACTCCAGACGTTAATTACTCCACTAATTATCATGAGCCACTAATTGCTATACCCCAGAAAGGTAATTAGTCCCGAGCAAATTCCGTTAACACAAATACTGACAGATCCTCTCCCACTACGTGAATTCATGATGAGAAGGCTAATTACATAATTAGCTAGAGTGGTCAATTAGTTGTCACACGGACAATTAATTGCCCCCGAGACGTATCTCACTCAAGCTCAACACTGTTCTCCCATAACAGCTCTCACTCACTCAACAATAAGTGTGCACCCTTATCCAGTTAATTACCCCTTTCTAATTAACTCACTGAATCCTTAAGTCCTCAACACAACTTAAAGAAACAAAGTAACCCCAGTGTTACATAGGTCACACTTCAATGGCATGCAACAACACAAATGCACTGCCCACATACGGTTGCGGCTACTGCAGCTTGTTAATTACTGTGCCCACACAATAATGACACACGGTTGTGCAACAACAAGAGTATACCAATATTACTGCCCCCCCTTATCTTGCAACCGTTGCAAAGGACTACTGTGAGCACACACTTACCTCAGCAAGGCAATTAACAAATCAATTGCCTGCTCTCATTAAGTACTGTGAATTCCCCTGAATAATCATAGAGGTCCCTTAAACCCTCAACACAGCTCCCAGGCAATAATATTGTATATCTGATAACAATACTGCACAAACCTACAGCATAATGATGCCGTCAGCATACCCCACATGCTAATGACATCATTAGGCAATTAGCATCATTAGGCAATTAGCATCATTAGTCAGCACTCTCATCTACTGACTCACCACACAACTCAGTACATAAAAACATGCAAACGAACACATAGAAATGGCATCCACATAATCAATGAAAATTATATCACCAGGTAAATGTATCTCTAACTACACAGACCTCAGGGTATCCACTGACCTCCCTGCACCACTGGCCTGCCTACCTCTACAATGGTATAATTTTACATGCTGGTACTCCATCGCACTAATCCAGTCTGACCGATTATATAGAATCGACAACTGGATCATTTATATGGTAAATCTCTACACTGACCGGTTACATACCCGAGTCAGTCTACACACTTATATATAACTATATATATCTACAGTGTGGTACCGTGTACAACATCCATCTCCAGGTACCGCCCTACCAGTCACCTGGACGTGCCACTGACAGCTGTCACTCAGCTGCTTCCCTCACTGTAATACTTTTATTGTACTCACGGCTCCTGGCATCCTCCACAATCCTTTCCCTGGTCACTACCTCTCTGGCTGTAAACACCTAGCTCGCTCCTCGTGCGAGGTGTGGCCCTCGAATGTCCAGGGAAGGTGGCCAAACATGTGGCCACCCCGTGGCCCTAGGGGGTGGTCACGGGTAGCACATGACGTCATAGTACCCCACCCGGCTGAGCTGGGGCACGGGGTGGGGTGGGGTTTGGCCGCACGGGTGGCCTGGGTTGGTGGCCCTACCCCCCAACCCCTGAGCGGCTGGCCAAGGTGGGTGGCGCGGGTGGCCCCCCGACTGGCTGGTTGGCGCCCACCAGCATACACACGTGGATGGGAGATCTCTTTACACCCTATTATCAGCATGCTCGCTTGTACACTCGGGTGACAATGGCCGGCGGCGTCACCACACGGACGCTGCCTAGCGGAATTCAAAGTCCAACAGGGACCTGTAATATTACCACAATTTCACTAGGAGGCCCTGCCCATATTCCACCAATTGTTCATCAACACTAGACAGGTTATTCGAACCACCAGTTACACCATGAGGCTCTGTCAGCTGCCTCATGGGTGCCCACTGTCTCTGAGGCTTTTTTACTGGTCCTTCCGTACCTCATCGGCCCCAATTTCACGCAAATTAGGCCTAGACACAACCCAGGATGGCAGGAGTGCCATCCACGCTGTGTAACAAGGGAATGACAGCGATTAATGGGGGTGGAGGTGGCAGGCAGGCTGCCACCTCCACCCAGCTACGTCTTCCTCCACCTGCTGCCCAGCTCAAACATGACTATTTCGCGGGCTAGGGGAACTCAAAATGCCCATATCTCCCCCCCCCCACCTTGGTCTTGACCAATCAACACGAAGCCGGCACATCACCATGGTGCCGCTTCCAATAACAGCTGTTCGCGCCAAAACTCAGCTAGGAGCAGAGATGTCTAAACCAATCACAGGCCTCCCTCACCTTCAGGCATCCCGTGACGTCACAAGGAGGGGGAGGCCTAAAGACAGTGGCGCACTGTCTCACATGGTGGGGGGGGGGGGGCAACGTTCACCCCACTGTCCTTCCCCCCCTCTAACGGTCTTAGACAAGCACCTCCCTCACACCGCTCACTTTCAACTCTCATCCTATTTCACAGAATCAGAAAAATTTCTGTAATTCTCTCTACAGAGCAATCACAGACTTCTGACTAGTCTCAAATGATAGTCCATAGCAAGAGCTTTCATCCAACACCCCACAAGTGTATGTTAGTTTGAAAACTTCTTGACTAGAGTCCCTAGAGCGACTAGCCTAATCTAGAAAACTAGGAAAACTAGCTGAGGGAATCTACATTCCCTCACACCAGGGGTGGCAGTGTGGTGGTGCCAGGGATGGCAGTGTGGTGGTGGTCCCAGGGGTGGCAGTGTGGTGGTGGTCCCAGGGGTGGCAGTAGTGGTGGTGGTGGTCCCAGGAGTGGCAGTAGTGGTGGTGGTGGTGCCAGGGGTGGCAGTGTGGTGGTGCCAGTGGTCACAGTGTGGGGGTGGTGCCAGGGGTAGCAGTGTAGTTGTGGTGGTGCCATGGGTGGCAAAATGGTGGTGGTACAAGGTGTAGCAGTGTGGTGGTGGTGGTGCCGGGGGTGGCAGTGGTGGTGCCAGCGGTGGGAGCGTTGTGGTTGTGCCAGGGGTGGCAGTGTGGTGGTGGTGCGATAGGTGGCAGTGTGGTGGTACCATGAGTGGCAATGTGGTGGTGGTGTGCGAGGGTTTGTAGTGGTGGTTGTGGTGCCAGGAGTGGCAGTGTGGTGGTGGTGGTGGTGAGAGGGGTGGCAGTGTGGTGGTGCCAGAGGTGGCAGTGTGGTGATGTTGCGGGGTGGCAGTGTGGTGGTAGTTCCAGGGGTTGCAGTGGTGGTAGTGTGGTGGTGCTAGGGGGTGGCAGTGTGGCGATGGTGGTTCTAGGGGTGGCAGTGTGGTGGTGGAGGTGCCAGGGGTGGCAGTATGGAGTGGTGCCAGGGGTAGCAGTGTAGTGGTGGTGGTGCAAGGGGTGGCAATTTGGTGGTGGTGCCAGGGGCTGCAGTGTGCCTCAAAGAATGAGGTGATTTGATAAAATACCATGCCCAAGGTTACCAACCGAGTGCCGGCGGGAGGATGGAAATAGCCTCGGCAACCATTTTCTTTTGTCCGATGGTGTTGGTCCAATGGTTAAGGCTTCCTGTACGTCAGAATGCAGAGTGCTCCTGGCAGTAAAGGTTCGAGTCACTTCTGTGGTGTGAGTTTTCAGTGGCATATATGCCTGGAGACCGTTCACGCTTGTTTGCGTTTGTGTTCCTCACGTGTGCCCCAAAGAATGAGGTGATTTGATAAAATACCATGCCCAAGATTAACAACCGAATGCCTGCGGGGGATGGAAATAGCCTCGGCTACCATCCTCTTTGTCCGGTCGTGTTGGTTGAGTGGTTAAGGGATCCTGTATGCCAGCAGAGTGCTCCTGGCAGTATGGGTTCGAGTCACTTCTGGGGTGTGAGTTTTCGGTTGCATATAGTCCTGGGGACCATTCAGTCTTGTTCACATTTGTGGTCCTCACGTGTGCCCCAAAGAATGAGGTGATTTGATAAAATATTATGCCCAAGATTACCAACCGAGTGCCAGCGGGGGGGATGGAAATAGCCTCAGCTACCATCCTCTTTGTCCGATCATGTTGGTCGAGCGGTTAAGGGATCATGTACGCCAGCAGAGTGCTCCTGGCAGTATGGGTTCGAGTCACTTCTGTGGTGTGAATTTTCAGTTGCATATAGTCCTGGGGACCATTCAGGCTTCTTCGCATATGTATATATATGTGTGTATAATGTTGCACCTAGTAGCCAGAACGTCGTACTCGACCTACTATGCAAGGCCAGATTTGCCTAATAAGCCAAGTTTTCCTGAATATATTTTTCAATATTTTTTTTCCTTATGAAATAGTAAAGCTATCCATTTCATTTTGTACAAGTTAATTTTTTTTAAATTTGAGTTAAAACTAACGTAGATATATGACCGAACCTAACCAACCCTACCTAACCTAACCAATCTTAACCTAACCTAAACTAACACAATTATGTCAATAAAATATGTTCTTAATATAATATAATAATAATCATTCAAATAAGATAATTGGAAACAATTTATTGAAAATAAAGAAAATCTCTCGGCCTATTAGGCAAATCAGGCCTTGCATTGTAGGCCGAGAAGCGTGTTCTGGCTACTAGGTACGACATATATATACATATACTCAACTATATATATACATATATAGTTATACATATATAGTTGAGGCAACTATCTATAGCCTCAACTATATAGTTGAGGCAATAGATAGTGGTAAGGATTGCGATGTTGTGTACCTTGACTTTAGCAAAGCTTTGATACAGTGCCACATGAAAGACTGATTAAAAAGATAGAGGCTCATGGTATTGGGGTGCTGTATTAAGTTGGATTAGGGCATGGCTATTCCAAAGCAAACATAGAGTTAATATAAATGGGGTTACGTCTGAATGGGAAAATGTTTTAAGTGGAATGCATCAAGGCTTTGTCCTGGGACCTCTGTTGTTTATAATATATATAAATGATTTAGAATCAGGTTTAAGTAGCAACATTTGCAAATTTGCCGATGATACAAAAATCGGTAGAGAAATAAACATGGAAGAAGACTCACTATCACTTCACGTCGATCTAAATAGGAGTTTGAAATGGTCAAAAGATTGGCAGATGCAGTTAGTATTCGATCTATTCAATTATCTATTTGACCCAAAACATTTCTTAGGCTATTGAAATAATCTTTTCGAAAATAAGGCACTTAAACAGAATTTTTCCCCTACAGATCTATTCCATTCAATGCTGAATCTGATTTCTTTATGATCACTGTTCCCTAGCTCACTCCCTATTTCGATGGCATTAATTTGCGTTTCCCTGTTAGTTAACACTAAATCTAATATATTATTTACCCGCGTTTGTTCCTTAATGTGTTGCGTAAGAAAGCAATCTTCAATTAATTCTTGAAAATCTTCTACTTCACTATTCCCTGTTCTGTTAAACCAATTCATTCCACTAAAATTAAAATCACCTATGACAAATACTGCTAGTCCTAGATGCTCTAGATATTTCGCCCCATAGGTGCTTTGCTTCCATCCTGTCTATGTTTGGTGGCCTGTGTATAACTCCAATAAGATTATTTGCTTTTTCGTTTAATTCTTTCCAAATAGTTTCTGTTTGTGGCTCAGTTTTAATTCCATCTTTGAGATTACATTTCAAATTTTCCCTAACATATATAGCTACTTCCCCTCCCCGTCTAATATATCTATCTGTGTGTACTAGTTTAAATCCATTTATTTGATATTCAGCTAATAGTTCTCTATTTTCTACAATCATCCACGTTTCGGTTAGTGTAATAATATATATTTTTTCTGTGCAGACAAGATCATTTAAATCATTTATTTTATTTCTTAATCTTCTACTGTTAGTGTAATATACCCTCAGAGTATTGTTTTTTTGAGGTCCTTCTCTTTCCCTAATCATTTTGCCAATTTGTTTCTCCCACAAACACTTACTTTTATAACCTCTTTCCTCCATTTCAATTCCCATACCACTATCTACTAACAGTTTAAACCCAAACCAAAACAAACGCCTCCAACCACTGGTTCCAACAAGATCGCAACAACAACAACAACAACCACCCCAGCCCTCGATAGATGCACCCCGTCCCGAGCATACATTTCGTTTCTTCCATAGAAGTGTTCCCAGTTGTCTATTTAAGATTTTGCATTTCATTTTCAATATCTTTCCAGCCGGCAATTTTTACTAATCAAAACTCCCAGATAAGAACATAAGAACAAAGGTAACTGCTGAAGGCCTATTCGCCCGTACGATTCAGCCCATATTTATAACCACTCAATCCCACTCATATACATGTCCAATCCACGCTTGAAAAAATTGAGGGACCCCAAGTGCCCTCGACAACCATTCATTTCCAACTTCCTTTCTTTGAAGAATGCCACATATGATCGGGATTCCTCCCTTGCTTCTATCTAGTTCTATGGCTGTCTTAAATCTCAGTATTAGTTCCCCACTCTTAACTCGCCTAACATCATTTCCACCTGCACTCTTACCAATAATTGGTTTATTTTTATTAGCAGCCATACTATCATTCATGTTGTCAACAATATCTCCAATTCCAGCTCCCGGTTAGCAAACTCTTAACCTGTTCTCCCTATCTCTGGCACAAAACGTTCTGTCTAAATACCTCACCTGGTGATCTCCCGCAACAAAAATTCCCTTGGTTCCTCTTTTTACCTTTTGAGCACTTTGAGCGACCTGCGCTTCGTTGCTCCTCGTTGCTTTGCCTTTGCATCCTCGTTGAACTGCAGGCTCACCACAGCACTCGTCCTCCAACACAGCAAATGCGTTAGACGTCCTTAGGATATCATTAGGCGGCTTTGTCAAAGTCTTCTTAAGCCCCCTGTCCTTTACAACTTGCCAAGACAAGGTCTTTTTAATACCTGTATCCTACTTTGTTTCTTCCTGATGTTTCAGCTTTCGTACTTCCTCCCGTAGGGAATCCAAATCTGTCCTCAGAGCTTTAACGAGATTCATCAGTTCCTTGACTACACCTTCCGTTGTTGCTATAATAATATTACAGCAACATTAAGCTTTGTTAATCTCTCTTCATATGACAGGTTTCTAATTTAGGGAATTAGCTTTGTCATCCTATACTGGACACGTTCAAGGGAATTTATATCCATTCTATAGTACGGCGACCAAAACTGAACTGCAAATCCTAAATGGGATCTAACCATAGCAGGATATAGTTGGAAAATAACACCAGGTGTCTTGTTACTAACGCTTCGATTACTAAATCCCAGTGTCATATTTGCCTTATTACGAACATTGATGCATTGATCACTTGGTTTTAAATTCTTACTAATCATAACTCCCAGATCCCTTTCGTAATCCGACTTTCCCATCTCAACACCATCTAGCTCGTATCTTGTAACTATCATCATTACCAAATTGCCCTTATCTACAAATCATTCTCTCGCCTTGGTTACCCTTTGCATTTCATCAACTGTGCCTACTCTCAAGCTAAACGAAATTTCTTTCATCCTAAACCTGCTTCCAACACTAGTAGCACTGTACTATGCCTTCTCTTCATATCTGAACTCAAAACTTTTACCAATACCTTTCGTCCTCTTGACATTAAGCTCGCCTTTCGTCAAACTAACACACTTCGTAGCAATCTAGTTCACACTGCTCCTCCTGCTTCTAATGCTGCTGGTGTCTACTCTATTTCCTGTTCGTCTTGTCCTCTCCAGTACTTGGGCGAAACTGGCCGTACACTGAATGACAGACTTAAAGAACACAAGAGAAATGTTAAGTCTGCAGACACTAACAATGCTCTCTTCTGCCATGTGAGGGATTCTTATCATCACATTGATTGATCTTCCTCCAAAATAATCTTTCCTGCCTCTACTCTACACAGACGCCGTCTTGTTGAATCGGCTCTAATACACAATGTACCCAACATGAACTTGAGTCCTGGCTTTGTTGCTGTGGACTCTTCCCTTTCACACTATGTACTCAAATGCTCTATTCTTTCTAACAAACGTGACTTTACATAAGCTTACCCTTTCCATTTACCTTTCTTTCTCTTTCCTTTCTTTCTCTTTTCTCTCTTTTTTCTGTTCATAGTCTTCTCCTACGTTCCCTCGTTTTCCTCTTCTCATTATGTTTTCCTCTTTCGGTGGTTATAATGTGAACTGCCTCGTATGGGCCAATGGGCCCTCTGCATTTCCTACTACTAGCCCCTCTACAACACCTTACTTTGCTCCTCATCTCTCGTGCCTATTTATTGCCTGTCTCTACCTCCTCATCACAATCGACTTGAGAATGGTCCAGGACGGACCGAAACGTCGTCGTCCCTTCACATTCTAGTGTGCGGTCTGGTCATCATCATTACCTACCCTCAGAACTTTACATTTATCAGTTTTAAACTGCATCTACCAATCTTTATACCATTTCAAAACCCTATTTAGATCAATTTGAAGTAATAGTGAGTGTGTTAATTTCCGTGTTAATTTCCCTACCGATTTTTGTATCCCCTGCATCGCATATGCATCGGCAAATTTGCAAATATTGCTACTCAAACCTGATTCTAAATCATTTATATATATTATAAGCAAGAGGTCCGAGCCGAGCCTTGAAGGACTTACAACATTTTGCCACTCTGACTTAACCCCATTTATACTAACTCTGTTTCCTTTGGTATAGCCATGCCCATAGCCCATAGCCCATAGCCAACTTAATACGGCACTCCAATACCATGAGCCTCTAACATCCTATGGCAGTTATTATGTAAGCTAATTTACATAGTTATTATGTAAGTATATTAGTACCGCTTTCCCAGACAGTTAAGCCCAGGTCAGCACACGCACATCCTACTCGGACTGCTAATGTCAGCAGTCACATCCCGCCCACCCAGACAGTTAAGCCCAGGTCAGCAGTCACATCCCACCCAAACAGTTAAGCCCAGGTCAGCACACACGCACATCCTACACGACTGCTAAGATCAACAGTCACATCCCACCCAGACAGTTAAGCCCAGGTCAGCACACACGCACATCCTACACGACTACTAAGGTCAACAGTCACATCCCACCCAGACAGTTAAGCCAAGGTCAGCAGTCACGTCCCACCCAGACAGTTACGCCCAGGTCAGCAGTCACATCCCTCCCAGACAGTTAAGCCCAGGTCAGCACACACGCACATCCTACACGACTGCTAAGGTCAGCAGTCACATCCCACCCAGACAGTTAAGCCCAGGTCAGCAGTCACATCCCACCCAGACAGTTAAGTCAAGGTCAGCAGTCACATCCCACCCAGACAGTTAAGTCAAGGTCAGCAGTCACATCCCACCCAGACAGTTAAGCCCAGGTCAGCACACACGCACATCCTACACGACTGCTAAGGTCAGCAGTCACATCCCACCCAGACAGTTAAGCCCAGGTCAGCAGTCACATCCCACCCAGACAGTTAAGCCCAGGTCAGCACACACGCACATCCTACACAGACTGCTAAGGTCAGCAGTCACATCCCACCCAGACAGTTAAGCCAAGGTCAGCACACACGCACATCCTACACGACTGCTAAGGTCAGCAGTCAGCCCACCCTGACAAGGACCGCTGGCAGGGCAGGGCTCGACCGGCCGCCTCAGAGCCAGACGGACAACTAAGCCAATCATGCCACCGAGGAACGGCCAGTTGTGTTATTTTTGGAAGTTATATTTATATTCCACGTGTTAAAAATATTGTTTATTCATTTTTCCGCGTTACTTTTGTTCTTAAAGTTGTTAAATCACATCCCATATGTTTATATTTCGTTGAAAACGTGAGAAAGGTTTAGATTTATGATTGAGGGGACGAATCTTTTCAATATTCCTCATGTTTTTCTTCACAGAAGCAGGAAGATTAAAAAAAAACTTTCTAAAGTTCATTATTCCTTATTATTTGGGTCTAATGCCTAGTGATGTATTTCATAAGGTCTCGCCTCAAATTCTTAAAGATAAATTCTTCTGTGTAGCACCTGATTATTTCCCCTAATGGTGAGGTGGTAGGTGACATGGATGAATGACATACATTGGGTATTAATGGGGTCCTGTATAATGGGGTCCTGTATAATGGGGTCCTGTATAATGGGTTCCTGTATAATGGGGTCCTGTATAATGGGATCCTGTATAATGGGATCCTGTATAATGGGGTCCTGTATAATGGCATCCTGTATAATGGGGTCCTGTATAATGGGGTCCTGTATAACGGGATATTAATGGGGTAGCAAATTAAGACTGACATGTTGGCAGTTTATGTTCTTCTGGTTGCTGCCGTTCCTGTTGTAGGGTAATTCTGTCCAGCTTCTGCATTGGCCCGGGGTCTTAAAAGTGGGTAGAGTGTAACTGTGTATTAGCCGCTTATTGATTGCTGGTCTAGATTTCTTGATATGAAGCACTTCACTGATGTCTAATCTTCTGTCGTCATTGTATCTATCAAATATTTCGGTGTTGCTCGTCAAAATATCCCTGTGTACCTGTTGCCGACATTGGTTTTAATCTTTGGTCAACACTGTTCATACATGATCCGTCAGTCATCACCGATCATACATGAACCATCAGTAATCATTGCTCATACATGAACCATCAGTCATCATTGTTCATACATGAACCATCAGTCATCATTGTTCATACATGATCCGTCAGTCATCACCGATCATACATGATCCGTCAGTCATCATTGTTCATACATGATCCGTCAGTCATCACTGTTCATACATGATCCGTCAGTCAACGCTGTTCATACATGACCGTCAGTTAACACTGTTCATACATGACCGTCAGTTAACACTGTTCATACATGAGCGTCAGTTAACACTGTTCATACATGACCGTCAGTTAACACTGTTCATACATGACCGTCAGTTAACACTGTTCATACATGACCGTCAGTTAACATTGTTCATACATGACCGTCAGTCAACATTGTTCATACATGAACCGTCAGTCACCACTGTTCATACATGACCGTCAATCAACACAGTTCATACATGAACTGTTAGTACTCAAATTGTATGACGGTTGGAATGTAGCTAATCACAATCGAGTAAGCCTCTGCCGTCATTCTCTACAGAGAGCTGGTACTAGCCGTTTTGGTGGCAAGCCAGTATTTTCACAGACCCACAGTAGGTAGAACCGCGGCAGGCCAGATTTACAACTTGTTACCTTACGCAATAAACTGCTGAAGTGATCAACTGTGTATTCTCTTCCAAACAACTAATCAAGGAACCAGACATATCAATATGTACAGGTGACATTGACAGCCTGTCAACGTTATTAACTTGTTTACGTAGCTGCTGACAGAGAATTTCACTTTCACACAATTTGGCTCTTAGGTCTTCAATCTCTGAGATATCCCTGCACAACTGTGGCCATGTCTGAGTCTTCACAGGTAATCCAGCCACTAGTAGCCTTCTCTGCCAATAGCATAGTGTTTTAGCTGTTAGCATTTCAACAGTTTTTTGTAATGCTTTAATTCGGTTTCGCATATTGTTGATTTCTGAAGAAAGCATCTGGTTCTCGTGATACATAACATTGACAGCCTCGGAGCCATCTTCACCTACAACCCGTTTACCCTCTTTGTATTCCATCAATTCAATGCGAAGCTGCTGAATTTCCTGCCTCAATATAGCAATTGCCTTCCTAGCCTTATCTTGATTAACCATTACCCTGTTCTTAATGTTGCGTGCACGATTAGCATATTTTAAAGAGTCGAGGGTCTTTAAAATATGTCTTGTGGGTCCACACGACCCACAACCGTCGTGTGGACCCACAACCGTCGTGTGGACCCACAACCGTCGTGTGGACCCACAACCCTCGTGGGGGGCCCACAACCGTCGTGGGGGGCCCACAACCGTCGTGGGGGCCCACAACCGTCGTGCGGAGCCCACAACCGTCGTGGGGGGCCCACAACCGTCGTGAGGACCCACAACCGTCGTGGGGAGCCCACAACCGTCGTGGGGGGCCCACAACCGCGTTGGGGGGCCCACAACCGTCGTGAGGACCCACTACCGTCGTGAGGAGCCCACATCCGTCGTGTGAACCCACAACCGTCGTGGGGAGCCCACAACCATCGTGGGGGGGCCCACAACCGTCGTGGGAGGCCCACAACCGTCGTGAGGAGCCCACAACCGTCGTGGGTGTCCCACAACCGTCGTGGGGGGCCCACAACCGTCGTGGTGGGCCCACAACCGTCGTGAGGAGCCCTCAACCGTCGTGTGGACCCACAACCGTCGTGGGGGGCCCACAACCGTCGTGGGGAGCCTACAACCGTCGTGAGGACCCACAACCGTCGTGGGGGGCCCACAACCGTCGTGGGGGGCCCACAACCGTCGTGAAGACCCACAACCGTCGTGAGGACCCACAACCGTCGTGGGGAGCCTACAACCGTCGTGAGGACCCACAACCGTCGTGGGGGGCCCACAACCGTCGTGAGGACCCACAACCGTCGCGGGGAGCCCACAACCGTCGTGGGGGGCCCACAACCGTCGTGAGGACCCACAACCGTCGTGGGGAGCTCACAACCGTCGTGGGGGACCCACAACCGTCGTGAGGACCCACAACCGTCGTGGGGAGCCCACAACCGTCGTGGGGAGCCCACAACCGTCGTGAGGAGCCCACAACCGTCGTGTGGACCCACAACCGTCGTGGGGGGCCCACAACCGTCGTGGGGGGCCCACAACCGTCGTGGGGGCCCACAACCGTCGTGGGGAGCCCACAACCGTCGTGGGGGGCCCACAACCGTCGTGAGGACCCACAACCGTCGTGGGGAGCCCACAACCTTCGTGGGGGCCCACAACCGCGTTGGGGAGCCCACAACCGTCGTGAGGACCCACTACCGTCGTGGGGAGCCCACAACCATCGTGGGAGGCCCACAACCGTCGTGGGTGTCCCACAACCGTCGTGGGGGGCCCACAACCGTCGTGGGAGGCCCACAACCGTCGTGGGAGGCCCACAACCGTCGTGGGTGTCCCACAACCGTCGTGGGGGGCCCACAACCGTCGTGGGGGGCCCACAACCGTCGTGGGGGACCCACAACCGTCGTGGGGGCCCACAACCGTCGTGGGGAGCCCACAACCGTCGTGGGGGGCCCACAACCGTCGTGAGGACTCACAACCGTCGTGGGGAGCCCACAACCGTCGTGGGGGGCCCACAACCGCGTTGGGGGGCCCACAACCGTCGTGAGGACACACTACCGTCGTGAGGAGCCCACAACCGTCGTGTGAACCCACAACCGTCGTAGGGAGCCCACAACCATCGTGGGGGGCCCACAACCGTCGTGGGAGGCCGACAACCGTCGTGGGGGGCCCACAACTGTCGTGGGTGTCCCACAACCGTCGTGGGGGGCGCACAACCGTCGTGGGGGCCCACAACCGTCGTGGGGGCCTACAACCGTCGTGGGGGGGCCCACAACCGTCGTGGGGGGCCCACAACCGTCGTGTGGACCCACAACCGTCGTGGGGAGCCCACAACCATCGTGGGCGGCCCGAAACCGCGTTGGGGGGCCCACAACCGTCGTGAGAACCCACAACTGTCGTGGGGGCCCACATCCGTCGTGAGGACCCACTACCGTCGTGAGGTCCCACAACCGTCGTGAGGAGCCCACAACCGTCGTACGAACCCACAACCGTCGTGGGGGGCCCACAACCATCGTGGGGGGCCCACAACCGTCGTGGGTGTCCCACAACCATCGTGGGGGGCCCACAACCGTCGTGGGGGGCCCGCAACCGTCGTGAGAACCCACAACTGTCGTGGGGGCCCACAACCGTCGTGGGGGCCCACAACCGACGTAGGGGGCCCACAACCGTCGTGGGGGGCCCACAACTGTCGTGAGGACCCACAACCGTCGTGAGGACCCACAACCGTCGTGGGGGACCACAACCGTCGTGGGGGCCCACAACCGTCGTGAGGACCCACAACCGTCGTGAAGACCCACAACCGTCGTGGGGGGGCCCACAACCATCGTCGGCGGCCCACAACCGTCGTGGGGGGCCCACAACCGTCGTAGGGGGCCCACAACCATCGTGTCGGCCCACAACCCTTGTGGGGGCCCAAAACCGTCGTGGGGAGCCCACAACCGTCGTGTGGACCCACAACCGTCGTGGGGAGCCCACAACCATCGTGGGGGGCCCACAACCGTCGTGGGTGTCCCACAACCATCGTGGGGGGCCCACAACAGTCGTGGGAGGCCCACAACCGTCGGGGGGGGCCCACAACCGTCGTATGTGTCCCACAACCGTCGTGGGGGGCCCACAACCGTCGTGAGGACCCACTACCGTCGTGAGGTCCCACAACCGTCGTGAGGAGCCCATGCACAACCGTCGTACGAACCCACAACCGTCGTGGGGGCCCACAACCATCGTGGGGGGCCCACAACCGTCGTGGGTGTCCCACAACCATCGTGGGGGGCCCACAACCGTCGTGGGAGGCCCACAACCGTCGGGGGGGGCCCACAACCGTCGTATGTGTCCCACAACCGTCGTGGGGGGCCCACAACCGTCGTGGGGGGCCCACAACCGTCGTTGGGGCCCACAACCGTCGTGGGGAGCCCACAACCATCGTGGGGGGCCCACAACCGTCGTGAGGACCCACAACCGTCGTGGGGAGCCCACAACCGTCGTGGGGGGCCCACTACCGCGTTGGGGGGCCCACAACCGTCGTGAGGACCCACTACCGTCGTGAGGAGCCCACAACCATCGTGTGAACCCACAACCGTCGTAGGGAGCCCACAACCATCGTGGGGGGCCCACAACCTTCGTGGGAGGCCCACAACCGTCGTGGGGGGCCCACAACTGTCGTGGGTGTCCCACAACCGTCGTGGGGGGCGCACAACCATCGTGGGGGGCCCACAACCGTCGTGGGAGGCCCACAACCGTCGTGGGGGGCCCACAACTGTCGTGGGTGTTCCACAACCGTCGTGGGGGGCGCACAACCGTCGTGGGGGCCCACACCCGTCGTGGGGGGCCCACAACCGTCGTGGGGGGCCACAACCGTCGTGGGGGGCCCACAACCGTCGTGGGGGCCCACACCCGTCGTGGGGGGCCCACAACCATCGTGGAGGGCCCACAACCATCGTGGGGGCCCACAACCGTCGTGAGAACCCACAACTGTCGTGGGGGCCCAACACCGTCGTGGGGGCCCACAACTGACATGGGGGGCCCACAACTGTCGTGGGTGTTCCACAACCGTCGTGGGGGGCGCACAACCGTCGTGGGGGCCCACACCCGTCGTGGGGGGCCCACAACCATCGTGGGGGCCCACAACCGTCGTGAGAACCCACAACTGTCGTGAGGACCCACAACCGTCATGAGGACCCACAACCGTCGTGAAGGGCCCACAACCGTCGTGGGGGCCAACAACCGTCGTGAGGACCCACAACCGTCGTGAAGACCCACAACCGTCGTGGGGGGCCCACAACCATCGTGGGGGGCCCACAACCGTCGTGGGTGTCCCACAACCATCGTGGGGGGCCCACAACCGTCGTGGGGGGCCCGCAACCGTCGTGAGAACCCACAACTGTCGTGGGGGCCCACAACCGTCGTGGGGGCCCACAACCGACGTAGGGGGCCCACAACCGTCGTGGGGGGCCCACAACTGTCGTGAGGACCCACAACCGTCGTGAGGACCCACAACTGTCGTGGGGGCCCACAACCGTCGTGGGGGCCCACAACCGTCGTGAGGACCCACAACCGTCGTGAAGACCCACAACCGTCGTGGGGGGGCCCACAACCATCGTGGGCGGCCCACAACCGTCGTGGGGGGCCCACAACCGTCGTAGGGGGCCCACAACCATCGTGTCGGTCCACAACCCTTGTGGGGGCCCACAACCGTCGTGGGGAGCCCACAACCGTCGTGTGGACCCACAACCGTCGTGGGGAGCCCACAACCATCGTGGGGGGGCCCACAACCGTCGTGGGGGGCCCACAACCGTCGTGTGGACCCACAACCGTCGTGGGGAGCCCACAACCATCGTGGGCGGCCCGAAACCGCGTTGGGGGGCCCACAACCGTCGTGAGAACCCACAACTGTCGTGGGGGCCCACATCCGTCGTGAGGACCCACTACCGTCGTGAGGTCCCACAACCGTCGTGAGGAGCCCACAACCGTCGTACGAACCCACAACCGTCGTGGGGGGCCCACAACCATCGTGGGGGGCCCACAACCGTCGTGGGTGTCCCACAACCATCGTGGGGGGCCCACAACCGTCGTGGGGGGCCCGCAACCGTCGTGAGAACCCACAACTGTCGTGGGGGCCCACAACCGTCGTGGGGGCCCACAACCGACGTAGGGGGCCCACAACCGTCGTGGGGGGCCCACAACTGTCGTGAGGACCCACAACCGTCGTGAGGACCCACAACCGTCGTGGGGGACCACAACCGTCGTGGGGGCCCACAACCGTCGTGAGGACCCACAACCGTCGTGAAGACCCACAACCGTCGTGGGGGGGCCCACAACCATCGTCGGCGGCCCACAACCGTCGTGGGGGGCCCACAACCGTCGTAGGGGGCCCACAACCATCGTGTCGGCCCACAACCCTTGTGGGGGCCCAAAACCGTCGTGGGGAGCCCACAACCGTCGTGTGGACCCACAACCGTCGTGGGGAGCCCACAACCATCGTGGGGGGCCCACAACCGTCGTGGGTGTCCCACAACCATCGTGGGGGGCCCACAACAGTCGTGGGAGGCCCACAACCGTCGGGGGGGGGCCCACAACCGTCGTATGTGTCCCACAACCGTCGTGGGGGGCCCACAACCGTCGTGAGGACCCACTACCGTCGTGAGGTCCCACAACCGTCGTGAGGAGCCCATGCACAACCGTCGTACGAACCCACAACCGTCGTGGGGGCCCACAACCATCGTGGGGGGCCCACAACCGTCGTGGGTGTCCCACAACCATCGTGGGGGGCCCACAACCGTCGTGGGAGGCCCACAACCGTCGGGGGGGGCCCACAACCGTCGTATGTGTCCCACAACCGTCGTGGGGGGCCCACAACCGTCGTGGGGGGCCCACAACCGTCGTTGGGGCCCACAACCGTCGTGGGGAGCCCACAACCATCGTGGGGGGCCCACAACCGTCGTGAGGACCCACAACCGTCGTGGGGAGCCCACAACCGTCGTGGGGGGCCCACTACCGCGTTGGGGGGCCCACAACCGTCGTGAGGACCCACTACCGTCGTGAGGAGCCCACAACCATCGTGTGAACCCACAACCGTCGTAGGGAGCCCACAACCATCGTGGGGGGCCCACAACCTTCGTGGGAGGCCCACAACCGTCGTGGGGGGCCCACAACTGTCGTGGGTGTCCCACAACCGTCGTGGGGGGCGCACAACCATCGTGGGGGGCCCACAACCGTCGTGGGAGGCCCACAACCGTCGTGGGGGGCCCACAACTGTCGTGGGTGTTCCACAACCGTCGTGGGGGGCGCACAACCGTCGTGGGGGCCCACACCCGTCGTGGGGGGCCCACAACCGTCGTGGGGGGCCACAACCGTCGTGGGGGGCCCACAACCGTCGTGGGGGCCCACACCCGTCGTGGGGGGCCCACAACCATCGTGGAGGGCCCACAACCATCGTGGGGGCCCACAACCGTCGTGAGAACCCACAACTGTCGTGGGGGCCCAACACCGTCGTGGGGGCCCACAACTGACATGGGGGGCCCACAACTGTCGTGGGTGTTCCACAACCGTCGTGGGGGGCGCACAACCGTCGTGGGGGCCCACACCCGTCGTGGGGGGCCCACAACCATCGTGGGGGCCCACAACCGTCGTGAGAACCCACAACTGTCGTGAGGACCCACAACCGTCATGAGGACCCACAACCGTCGTGAAGGGCCCACAACCGTCGTGGGGGCCAACAACCGTCGTGAGGACCCACAACCGTCGTGAAGACCCACAACCGTCGTGGGGGGCCCACAACCATCGTGGGGGGCCCACAACCGTCGTGGGTGTCCCACAACCATCGTGGGGGGCCCACAACCGTCGTGGGGGGCCCGCAACCGTCGTGAGAACCCACAACTGTCGTGGGGGCCCACAACCGTCGTGGGGGCCCACAACCGACGTAGGGGGCCCACAACCGTCGTGGGGGGCCCACAACTGTCGTGAGGACCCACAACCGTCGTGAGGACCCACAACTGTCGTGGGGGCCCACAACCGTCGTGGGGGCCCACAACCGTCGTGAGGACCCACAACCGTCGTGAAGACCCACAACCGTCGTGGGGGGGCCCACAACCATCGTGGGCGGCCCACAACCGTCGTGGGGGGCCCACAACCGTCGTAGGGGGCCCACAACCATCGTGTCGGTCCACAACCCTTGTGGGGGCCCACAACCGTCGTGGGGAGCCCACAACCGTCGTGTGGACCCACAACCGTCGTGGGGAGCCCACAACCATCGTGGGGGGCCCGCAACCGCGTTGGGGGGCCCACAACCGTCGTGAGGACCCACTACCGTCGTGAGGTCCCACAACCGTCGTGAGGAGCCCATGCACAACCGTCGTACGAACCCACAACCGTCGTGGGGGGCCCACAACCATCGTGGGGGGCCCACAACCGTCGTGGGTGTCCCACAACCATCGTGGGGGGCCCACAACCGTCGTGGGAGGCCCACAACCGTCGGGGGGGGCCCACAACCGTCGTATGTGTCCCACAACCGTCGTGGGGGGCCCACAACCGTCGTGGGGGGCCCACAACCGTCGTTGGGGCCCACAACCGTCGTGGGGAGCCCACAACCATCGTGGGGGGCCCACAACCGTCGTGGGGAGCCCACAACCGTCGTGGGGGGCCCACTACCGCGTTGGGGGGCCCACAACCGTCGTGAGGACCCACTACCGTCGTGAGGAGCCCACAACCATCGTGTGAACCCACAACCGTCGTAGGGAGCCCACAACCATCGTGGGGGGCCCACAACCGTCGTGGGAGGCCCACAACCGTCGTGGGGGGCCCACAACTGTCGTGGGTGTCCCACAACCGTCGTGGGGGGCGCACAACCATCGTGGGGGGCCCACAACCGTCGTGGGAGGCCCACAACCGTCGTGGGGGGCCCACAACTGTCGTGGGTGTTCCACAACCGTCGTGGGGGGCGCACAACCGTCGTGGGGGCCCACACCCGTCGTGGGGGGCCCACAACCGTCGTGGGGGGCCACAACCGTCGTAGGGGGCCCACAACCGTCGTGGGGGTCCACACCCGTCGTGGGGGGCCCACAACCATCGTGGAGGGCCCACAACCATCGTGGGGGCCCACAACCGTCGTGAGAACCCACAACTGTCGTGGGGGCCCAACACCGTCGTGGGGGCCCACAACCGACGTGGGGGGCCCACAACCGTCGTGAGGACCCACAACCGTCGTGGGGGGCCCACAACCGTCGTGGGGGGCCCACAACCGACGTGGGGGGCCCACAACCGTCGTGAGGACCCACAACCGTCGTGAGGACCCACAACCGTCGTGTGGACCCACAACCGTCGTGAGGACCCACAACCGTCGTGAGGACCCACAACCGTCGTGAAGGGCCCACAAACGTCGTGGGGGCCAACAACCGTCGTGAGGACCCACAACCGTCGTGAAGACCCACAACCGTCGTGGGGGGCCCACAACCGTCGTGGGCGGCCCACAACCGTTGTGGGGGGCCCACAACCGTCGTAGGGGGCCCCACAACCATCGTGGGGGCCCACAACCGACGTCGGGGGCCCACAACCGTCGTAAGGACCCACAACCGTCGTGGGGGCCCCACAACCGTCGTGGGGGCCCCACAACCGTCGTGGGGGCCAACAACCGACGTAGGGGGCCCATAACCGTCGTGAGGACCCACAACCGTCGTGAGGACTCACAATTGTCGTGAGGACCCACAATTGTCGTGAGGACCCACAATTGTCGTGAGGACCCACAACTGTCGTGAGGACCCACAACCGTCGTGTGGACCCACAACTGTCGTGTGGACCCACAACCGTCGTGTGGACCCACAACCGTCGTGAGGACCCACAACCGTCGTGTGGACCCACAATTGTCGTGAGGACCCACAACCGTCGTGAGGACCCACAACCGTCGTGAAGGGCCCACAACCGTCGTGGGGGCCCACAACCGTCGTGAGGACCCACAACCGTCGTGAAGACCCACAACCGTCGTGGGAGGCCCACAACCGTCGTGGGTGTCCCACAACCGTCGTGGGGGCCCACAACCGTCGTGGGGGCCAACAACCGTCGTGGGGGGCCCACAACCGTCGTGTGGGGCCCACAACCGTCGTGGGGGCCCACACCCGTCGTGGGGGTCCCACAACCATCGTGGAGGGCCCACAACCATCGTGGGGGCCCACAACCGTCGTGAGAACCCACAACCGTCGTGGGGGCCCACAACCGTCGTGGGGGGCCCACAACCGTCGTGAAGACCCACAACCGTCGTGAGGACCCACAACCGTCGTGGGGAGCCTACAACCGTCGTGAGGACCCACAACCGTCGTGGGGAGCCCACAACAATCGTGGGGGCCCACAACCGCGTTGGGGAGCCCACAACCGTCGTGAGACCCCCTCTACCGTCGTGGGGAGCCCACAACCGTCGTGAGGACCCACAACCGTCGTGGGGAGCCCACAACAATCGTGGGGGCCCACAACCGCGTTGGGGAGCCCACAACCGTCGTGAGGACCCACTACCGTCGTGGGGAGCCCACAACCGTCGTGGGAGGCCCACAACCGTCATGGGTGTCCCACAACTGTCGTGGGGGCCCACAACCGTCGTGGGGGCCCACAACCGTCGTGGGGAGCCCACAACCGTCGTGGGGGGCCCACAACCGTCGTGAGGACTCACAACCGTCGTGGGGAGCCCACAACCGTCGTGGGGGGCCCACAACCGCGTTGGGGGCCCACAACCGTCGTGAGGACCCACTACCTTCGTGAGGAGCCCACAACCGTCGTGTGAACCCACAACCGTCGTAGGGAGCCCACAACCATCGTGGGGGGCCCAAAACCGTCGTGGGAGGCCGACAACCGTCGTGGGGGGCGCACAACCGTCGTGGGGGCCCACAACCGTCGTGGGGGGCCCACAACCGTCGTGGGGGGCCCACAACCGTCGTGGGGGGCCCACAACCGTCGTGTGGACCCACAACCGTCGTGGGGAGCCCACAACCATCGTGGGGGGCCCGAAACCGCGTTGGGGGGCCCACAACCGTCGTGAGAACCCACAACTGTCGTGGGGGCCCACATCCGTCGTGAGGACCCACTACCGTCGTGAGGTCCCACAACCGTCGTGAGGAGCCCACAACCGTCGTACGAACCCACAACCGTCGTGGGGGGCCCACAACCATCGTGGGGGGGCCCACAACCGTCGTGGGTGTCCCACAACCATCGTGGGGGCCCACAACCGTCGTGGGGGGCCCACAACCGTCGTGGGTGTCCCAAAACCATCGTGGGGGGCCCACAACCGTCGTGGGGGGCCCGCAACCGTCGTGAGAACCCACAACTGTCGTGGGGGCCCACAACCGTCGTGGGGGCCCACAACCGACGTAGGGGGCCCACAACCGTCGTGGGGGGCCCACAACCGTCGTGAGGACCCACAACCGTCGTGAGGACCCACAATCGTCGTGGGGGCCCACAACCGTCGTGGGGGCCCACAACCGTCGTGAGGACCCACAACCGTCGTGAAGACCCACAACCGTCGTGGGGGGGCCCACAACCATCGTGGGCGGCCCACAACCGTCGTGGAGGGCCCACAACCGTCGTAGGGGGCCCACAACCATCGTGTCGGCCCACAACCCTTGTGGGGGCCCACAACCGTCGTGGGGAGCCCACAACCGTCGTGTGGACCCACAACCGTCGTGGGGAGCCCACAACCATCGTGGGGGGCCCGCAACCGCGTTGGGGGGCCCACAACCGTCGTGAGGACCCACTACCGTCGTGAGGTCCCACAACCGTCGTGAGGAGCCCATGCACAACCGTCGTACGAACCCACAACCGTCGTGGGGGGCCCACAACCATCGTGGGGGGCCCACAACCGTCGTGGGTGTCCCACAACCATAGTGGGGGGCCCACAACCGTCGTGGGAGGCCCACAACCGTCAGGGGGGGCCCACAACCGTCGTATGTGTCCCACAACCGTCGTGGGGGGCCCACAACCGTCGTGGGGGGCCCACAACCGTCGTTGGGGCCCACAACCGTTGTGGGGAGCCCACAACCATCGTGGGGGGCCCACAACCGTCGTGAGGACCCACAACCGTCGTGGGGAGCCCACAACCGTCGTGGGGGGCCCACTACCGCGTTGGGGGGCCCACAACCGTCGTGAGGACCCACTACTGTCGTGAGGAGCCCACAACCATCGTGTGAACCCACAACCGTCGTAGGGAGCCCACAACCATCGTGGGGGACCCACAACCGTCGTGGGAGGCCCACAACCGTCGTGGGGGGCCCACAACTGTCGTGGGTGTCCCACAACCGTCGTGGGGGGCGCACAACCATCGTGGGGGGCCCACAACCGTCGTGGGAGGCCCACAACCGTCGTGGGGGGCCCACAACTGTCGTGGGTGTTCCACAACCGTCGTGGGGGGCGCACAACCGTCGTGGGGGCCCACACCCGTCGTGGGGGGCCCACAACCGTCGTGGGGGGCCACAACTATCGTGGGGGCCCCACAACCGTCGTGGGGGCCCACACCCGTCGTGGGGGGCCCACAACCATCGTGGAGGGCCCACAACCATCGTGGGGGCCCACAACCGTCGTGAGAACGCACAACTGTAGTGGGGGCACAACACCTTCGTGGGGGCCCACAACCGACGTGGGGGGCCCACAACCGTCGTGAGGACCCACAACCGTCGTGAGGACCCACAACCGTCGTAAAGGGCCCACAACCGTCGTGGGGGCCAACAACCGTCGTGAGGACCCACAACCGTCGTGAAGACCCACAACCGTCGTGGGGGGCCCACAACCATCGTGGGCGGCCCACAACCGTTGTGGGGGGCCCACAACCGTCGTAGGGGGCCCCACAACCATCGTGGGGGCCCACAACCGACGTCGGGGGCCCACAACCGTCGTAAGGACCCACAACCGTCGTGGGGGCCCCACAACCGTCGTGGGGGCCAACAACCGACGTAGGGGGCCCATAACCGTCGTGAGGACCCACAACCGTCGTGAGGACCCACAACCGTCGTGAGGACCCACAATTGTCGTGAGGACCCACAATTGTCGTGAGGACCCACAATTGTCGTGAGGACCCACAACTGTCGTGAGGACCCACAACCGTCGTGTGGACCCACAACCGTCGTGTGGACCCACAACCGTCGTGTGGACCCACAACCGTCGTGAGGACCCACAACCGTCGTGTGGACCCACAATTGTCGTGAGGACCCACAACCGTCGTGAGGACCCACAACCGTCGTGAAGGGCCCACAACCGTCGTGGGGGCCCACAACCGTCGTGAGGACCCACAACCGTCGTGAAGACCCACAACCGTCGTGGGAGGCCCACAACCGTCGTGGGTGTCCCACAACCGTCGTGGGGGCCCACAACCGTCGTGGGGGCCAACAACCGTCGTGGGGGGCCCACAACCGTCGTGGGGGCCCACAACCGTCGTGGGGGCCCACACCCGTCGTGGAGGGCCCACAACCATCGTGGGGGCCCACAACCGTCGTGAGAACCCACAACTGTCTTGGGGGCCCACAACCGTCGTGGGGGCCCACAACCGACGTGGGAGGCCCACAACCGTCGTGAGGACCCACAACCGTCGTGAGGACCCACAACCGTCGTGAAGAGCCCACAACCGTCGTGGGGGCCCACTACCGTCGTGAGGACCCACAACCGTCGTGAAGACCCACAACCGTCGTGGGGGGCCCACAACCATCGTGGGCGGCCCACAACCGTCGTCGGGGGCCCACAACCGTCGTAGGGGGCCCACAACCATCGTGGGGGCCCACAACCGACGTGGGGGGCCACAACCGTCGTAAGGACCCACAACCGTCGTTTGGGCCGCACAACCGTCGTGGGAGCCAACAACCGACGTAGGGGGCCCATAACCGTCGTGCGGACCCACAACCGTCGTGAGGACCCACAACCGTCGTGAGGACCCACAATTGTCGTGAGGACCCACAATTGTCGTGAGGACCCACAATTGTCGAGAGGACCCACAACCGTCATGAGGACCCACAACCGTCGTGTGGACCCACAACCGTCGTGTGGACCCACAACCGTCGTGTGGACCTACAACCGTCGTGAGGACCCACAACCGTCGTGTGGACCCACAACCGTCGTGAGGACCCACAACCGTCGTGAGGACCCACAACCGTCGTGAGGACCCACAACCGTCGTGTGGACCCACAACCGTCGTGTGGACCCACAACTGTCGTGAGGACCCACAACCGTCGTGGGGACCCACAACCGTCGTGTGGACCTATAACCGTCGTGAGGACCCATAATTGTCGTGAGGACCCACATCTGTCGTGTGGACCCACAACCGTCGTGTGGACCCACAACCGTCGTGTGGACCCACAACTGTCGTGTGGACCCACAACTGTCGTGTGGACCCACAACCGTCGTGTGGACCCACAACCGTCGTGAGGACCCACAACCGTCGTGTGGACCCACAACCGTCGTGTGGACCCACAACCGTCGTGAGGACCCACAATTGTCGTGAGGACCCACAATTGTCGTGACGACCCACAACCGTCGTGAGGACCCACAACCGTCGTGTGGACCCACAACCGCCGTGTGGACCCACAACCGTCGTGAGGAGCCACAATTGTCGTGAGGACCCACAACCGTCGTGAGGACCCACAACCGTCGTGTGGACCCACAACCGTCGTGTGGACCCACAACCGTCATGAGGACCCAAAATTGTCGTGAGGACCCACAATTGTCGTGAGGACCCACAACCGTCGTGAGGACCCACAATTGTCGTGAGGACCCACAATTGTCGTGAGGACCCACAACCGTCGTGAGGACCCACAACCGTCGTGTGGACCCACAATTGTCGTGTGGACCCACAATTGTCGTGTGGACCCTCAACCGTCGTGAGGACCCACAACCGTCGTGGGGAGCCCACAACCGTCGTGGGGAGCCCACAACCGTCGTGGGGAGCCCACAACCGTCGTGGGAAGCCCACAACCGTCGTGTGGACCCACAACCGTCCTGTGGACCCACAACCGTCGTGTGGACTCACAACCGTCGTGGGGGGCCCACAACTGTCTTGAGGACCTACAACCGTCGTGAGGACCCACACCCGTCGTGTGGACCCACAACCGTCGTGTGGACCCACAACCGTCGTGTGGACTGACAACCGTCGTGTGGACCCACAACCGTCGTGTGGACCCACAACCGTCGTGTGGACCCACAACCGTCGTGAGGACCCACAATTGTCGTGAGGACCCACAACCGTCGTGAGGACCCACAACCGTCGTGAGGACCCACAACCGTCGTGGGGACCCACAACCGTCGTGTGGACCTACAACCGTCGTGGGAAGCCCACAACCGTCGTGTGGACCCACAACCATCGTGGGGAGCCCACAACCGTCGTGTGGACCCACAACCATCGTGAGGAGCCCACAACCGTCGTGTGGACCCACAACCATCGTGGGGAGCCCACAACCATCGTGGGGAGCCCACAACCGTCGTGGGAAGCCTACAACCGTCGTGTAGACCCACAACAGTCGTGTGGACCCACAACCGTCGTGGGGAGCCCACAACCGTCGTGTGGACCCACAACCGTCGTGTGGACCCACAACCGTCGTGGGGAGCCCACAACCGTCGTGGGAAGCCCACAACCGTCGTGTGTACCCACAACCGTCGTGTGGACCCACAACCGTCGTGGGGAGCCCACAACCGTCGTGTGGACCCACAACCGTCGTGAGGAGCCCACAACCATCGTGTGAACCCACAACCGTCGTAGGGAGCCCACAACCATCGTGGGGGGCCCACAACCGTCGTGGGAGGCCCACAACCGTCGTGGGGGGCCCACAACCGTCGTGGGTGTCCCACAACCGTCGTGGGGGACGCACAACCGTCGTGGGGGCCCACAACCGTCGTGGGGGGCCCACAACCGTCGTGGGGGGCCCACAACCGTCGTGGGGGGCCCACAACAGTCGTGGGGCCCACAACCGTCGTGAGGACCCACAACCGTCGTGAAGACCCACACCCGTCGTGGGGGGCCCACAACCATCGTGGGCGGCCCACAACCGTCGTGGGGGGCCCACAACCGTCGTAGGGGGCCCACAACCATCGTGGGGGCCCACAACCGACGTGGGGGCCCACAACCGTCGTAAGGACCCACAACCGTCGTGGGGGCCCACAACCGTCGTGGGGGCCAACAACCGACGTAGGGGGCCCATAACCGTCGTGAGGACCCACAACCGTCGTGAGGACCCTCAACCGTCGTGAGGACCCACAACCGTCGTGTGCACCCACAACCGTCGTGTGCACCCACAACCGTCGTGAAGTCCCACAACCGTCGTGAGGACCCACAACCGTCGTGTGGACCCACAACCGTCGTGAGGACCCACAACCGTCGTGTGGACCCACAACCGTCGTGAGGACCCACAACCGTCGTGTGGACCCACAACCGTCGTGAGGACCCACAACCGTCGTGTAGACCCACAACCGTCATGTGGACCCACAACCGTCGTGTGGACCCACAACCGTCGTGAGGACCCACAATTGTCGTGAGGACCCACAACCGTCGTGTGGACCCACAACCGTCGTGAGGACCCACAACCGTCGTGTGGACCCACAACCATCGTGTGGACCCACAACCGTCGTGAGGACCCTCAACCGTCGTGAGGACCCACAACCGTCGTGTGGACCCACAACCGTCGTGTGGACCCACAACCGTCGTGTGGACCCACAACCGTCGTGTGGACCCACAACCGTCGTGAGGACCCACAATTGTCGTGAGGACCCACAACCGTCGTGTGGACCCACAACCGTCGTGAGGACCCACAACCGTCGTGTGGACCCACAACCGTCGTGTGGACCCACAACCGTCGTGAGGACCCACAATTGTCGTGAGGACCCAGAACCGTCGTGAGGACTCACAACCGTCGTGTGGACCCACAACCGTCGTGTGGACCCACAACCGTCGTGTGGACCCACAACCGTCGTGTGGACCCACAACCGTCGTGTGGACCCACAACCGTCGTGAGGACCCACAACCGTCGTGTGGACCCACAAATGTCGTGTGGACCCACAACCGTCGTGAGGACCCACAATTGTCGTGAGGACCCACAATTGTTGTGAGGACCCACAACCGTCGTGAGGACCCACAACCGTCGTGTGGACCCACAACCGTCGTGTGGACCCACAACCGTCGTGAGGACCCACAATTGTCATGAGGACCCAGAACCGTCGTGAGGACCCACAACTGTCGTGAGGACCCACAACCGTCGTGTGGACCCACAACCGTCGTGTGGACCCACAACCGTCGTGAGGACCCACAATTGTCGTGAGGACCCACAATTGTCGTGAGGACCCACAATTGTCGTGAGGACCCACAACCGTCGTGAGGACCCACAATTGTCGTGAGGATCCACAACCGTCGTGAGGACCCACAACCGTCGTGTGGACCCACAACCGTCGTGTGGACCCACAACCGTCGTGTGGACCCTCAACCGTCGTGAGGACCCACAATTGTCGTGAGGACCCACAACCGTCGTGAGGATCCACAACCGTCGTGTGGACCCACAACCGTCGTGTGGACCCTCAACCGTCATGAGGACCCACAACCGTCGTGTGGACCCTCAACCGTCGTGGGGAGCCCACAACTGTCGTGGGGAGCCCACAACCGTCGTGGGGAGCCCACAACCGTCGTGGGGAGCCCACAACCGTCGTGGGAAGCCCACAACCGTCGTGTGGACCCACAACCGTCGTGTGGACCCACATCCGTCGTGTGGACTCACAACAGTCGTGGTTGGCCCACAACCGTCTTGAGGACCTACAACCGTCGTGAGGACCCACAACCGTCGTGTGGACTCACAACCGTCGTGGGGGGCCCACAACCGTCGTTAGGACCCACAACCGTCATGTGGACCCACAACCGTCGTGTGGACCCACAACCGTCGTGTGGACCCACAACCGTCGTGTGGACCCACAACCGTCGTGTGGACCCTCAACCGTCGTGAGGACCCACAATTCTCGTGAGGACCCACAATTGTCGTGACGACCCACAACCGTCGTGAGGACCCACAACCGTCGTGTGGACCCACAACCGTCGTGTGGACCCACAACCGTCGTGAGGACCCACAATTGTCGTGAGGACCCACAACTGTCGTGAGGACCCACAACCGTCGTGTGGACCCACAACCGTCGTGTGGACCCACAACCGTCGTGAGGACCCACAATTGTCGTGAGGACCCACAATTGTCGTGAGGACCCACAACTGTTGTGAGGACCCACAATTGTCGTGAGGACCCACAACCGTCGTGAGGACCCACAACCGTCGTGTGGACCCACAACCGTCGTGTGGACCCACAACCGTCGTGTGGACCCTCAACCGTCGTGAGGACCCACAATTGTCGTGAGGACCCACAACTGTCGTGAGGACCCACAACCGTCGTGTGGACCCACAACCGTCGTGTGGACCCTCAACCGTCGTGAGGACCCACAACCGTCGTGTGGACCCTCAACCGTCGTGGGGAGCCCACAACCGTCGTGGGGAGCTCACAACCGTCGTGGGGAGCCCACAACCGTCGTGGGGAGCCCACAACCGTCGTGGGGAGCCCACAACCGTCGTGCCCAGCAAACACAAATCATCTACACAACGTTCGCCTATCTCTTCCCATAGGTGTGGGAATGATTTGCATTGAGAATGGTGCAGGAGAGCCTTTGAGAAACTTTTACTCAAAAAATCCAAACACAAAGGTTTAATTATAAATTGTTTTTCTACAATTATTTTCTTCCAAATGTAAAACAAATAGTTTTTACATGTTTAAATATAAAATTTATGGTGTTTTTTTGTAAAATTCATTAATAAATTGTGAATGATATATATTGGCTGAGTGAAACCTTTAAAATCCATTTAGTTATAATATGAACAGAAAAAAGTAGTTTTCCAAATTTTCTAAAAATCGCTCTTTTTAACACAATTTGACTCCTTATGCATTCCACTAAACACTAATATCATGTTTAAATATATAATTTATGTATTATTCCCTAAGATAATTTATATAAATTTTAAAAGTTGCTGGAAAGTGGTGAGAACGAATCTGAAAACGTTTTGTTGTCTTATATTGGCGTGTTCTTATTAACTAGAGTGAGTAAGAGTGAGCGAGAGTGGGTAAGAGTGAGTAAGAGTGAATGAAGGTGAGTGAGAGTGCCAGAGAGTGTGTAAGTGTGAGTAAGAGTGAGTATAAGTAAGAGTGACTGAGAGTGAGTAAGAGTGACAGAGTGAGTAAGAGTGACAGAATGAGTAAGAGTGAGAGTAAAGTGATTGAGAGTAAGGGTGAGTATGAGAGTAAGAGTGATTGAGAGTTAGAGTAAGAGTGATTGAGAGTTAGTGAGAGTAAGAGTGATTGAGAGTAAGAGTGATTGAGAGTAGGAGTGATTGAGAGTAAGAGTGATTGAGAGTAAGAGTGATTGGGAGTAAGAGTGATTGAGAGTAAGAGTGATTGGGAGTAAGAGTGATTGGGAGTAGGAGTTAGAGTGAGAGTAGGAGTAAGAATGAGAATAAGAGTGATTGAGAGTAAGAGTGAGTAAGAGTAAGAATGAGAGTAAGAGTGATTGAGAGTAAGAGTGATTGAGAGTAAGAGTGATTGAGAGTAAGAGTGATTGGGAGTAAGAGTGATTGGGAGTAAGAGTAAGAGTGAGAGTAAGAATGAGAATAAGAGTGATTGAGAGTAAGAGTGATTGGGAGTAAGAGTAAGAGTAAGAATGAGAGTAGGAGTGATTGGGAGTAGGAGTGATTGGGAGTAAGAGTGATTGAGAGTAAGAGTAATTGAGAGTAAGAGTATGAGAGTAAGAGTGAGAGAGTGAGTATGAATGGGTAAGGGTGACTGAGAGTGAGTAAGAATGACAGAGTAAGAGTGACAGAGAGTAAGAGTGACAGAGAGTAAGAGTGACAGAGAGTAAGAGTGACAGAGAGTAAGAGTGACAGAGAGTAAGAGTGACAGAGAGTAAGAGTGACAGAGAGTAAGAGTGACAGAGTAAGAGTGACAGAGTAAGAGTGACAGAGTAAGAGTGACAGAGAGTAAGAGTGACAGAGAGTAAGAGTGACAGAGAGTAAGAGTGACAGAGAGTAAGAGTGACAGAGAGTAAGAGTGACAGAGTAAGAGTGACAGAGAGTAAGAATGACAGAGAGTAAGAGTGACAGAGAGTAAGAGTGACAGAGAGTAAGAGTGACAGAGAGTAAGAGTGACAGAGAGTAAGAGTGACAGAGTAAGAGTGACAGAGAGTAAGAGTGACAGAGAGTAAGAGTGACAGAGAGTAAGAGTGACAGAGAGTAAGAGTGACAGAGAGTAAGAGTGACAGAGTAAGAGTGACAGAGTGTAAGAGTGACAGAGTGTAAGAGTGACAGAGAGTAAGAGTGACAGAGAGTAAGAGTGACAGAGAGTAAGAGTGACAGAGAGTAAGAGTGACAGAGAGTAAGAGTGACAGAGAGTAAGAGTGACAGAGAGTAAGAGTGACAGAGAGTAAGAGTGACAGAGAGTAAGAGTGACAGAGAGTAAGAGTGACAGAGAGTAAGAGTGACAGAGTAAGAGTGACAGAGAGTAGGAGTGACAGAGTGTAAGAGTGACAGTAAGAGTGACAGAGAGTAAGAGTGACAGAGAGTAAGAGTGACAGAGAGTAAGAGTGACAGAGAGTAAGAGTGACAGAGAGTAAGAGTGACAGAGAGTAAGAGTGACAGAGTAAGAGTGACAGAGAGTAGGAGTGACAGAGTGTAAGAGTGACAGTAAGAGTGACAGAGAGTAAGAGTGACAGAGAGTAAGAGTGACAGAGAGTAAGAGTGACAGAGAGTAAGAGTGACAGAGTAAGAGAGTGAGAGTGATTATGAGAGAGTTAAGAGTGTGAGGTGTGTGAGTGTAGCAGGCCAGGGAGGCAGGATGTGTGGTCACAGGCGAGGCCTAGGCCTCGTGATCTCTAATGTTGGTTTTTATATATATGTGGGATTTTTTGTCCTGTTTCAAATTATAATTATTTAGCAGGAATGTAATAAGATATTGCACAGTATTAATGTGACAATAATATATGCATTATTTCCTTGATAATCAAACTTGTTGTTCAAAGATAATATACAATCTTTGAAGGAAACATTTTGAGAGCGCAAGCTGGCAACACTGTTCTGGTGGGTGAGAGAGACATATGGTTAGTTGTACTCAGACCTACAGTGGAGAAGGGTGTGTCCCAGCTGGCCGCCACCAGCCGCCACCCGCCGCCACCCGCCGCCACCCGCCGCCCACCACCAGCCGCCACCCGCCAACACCCACCACCAGCCGCCACCCACCACCAGCCGCCACCCGCCGCCACCCACCACCCACCACCAGCCGCCGCCACCCACCACCTGCCACCACCCACCGCCACCCGCCGCCACCCGCCACCACCCACCACCAGCCGCCACCCGCCACCACCCACCACCAGCCGCCACCCGCCACCAGCCACCGCCACCCACCACCGCCACTCACCACCCGCCGCCACCACCCACCACCAGCCGCCAGCCGCCACCCACCACCCGCCGCCACCCGCCGCCACCCACCACCCGCCGCCACCCGCCGCCACCCGCCACCCGCCGCCACCCACCACCAGCCGCCACCCACCACCAGCCGCCACCCGCCGCCACCCACCACCAGCCGCCACCCGCCACCACCCACCACCAGCCGCCACCCGCCACCACCCACCACCAGCCGCCACCCGCCACCGCCACCCACCACCGCCACCCGCCACCCGCCGCCACCCACCACCGCCACCCGCCGCCACCCGCCACCACCCACCACCACCACTCACCACCCGCCGCCACCACCCACCACCAGCCGCCAGCCGCCACCCACCACCCGCCGCCACCCGCCACCCGCCGCCACCCACCACCAGCCGCCACCCACCACCAGCCGCCACCCGCCGCCACCCACCACCAGCCGCCACCCGCCACCACCCACCACCAGCCGCCACCCGCCACCACCCACCACCAGCCGCCACCCGCCACCACCCACCACCAGCCGCCACCCGCCACCGCCACCCACCACCGCCACCCGCCGCCACCCGCCACCGCCACCCACCACCGCCACCCGCCGCCACCCGCCACCACCCACCACCACCACTCACCACCCGCCGCCACCACCCACCACCAGCCGCCACCCGCCACCACCCACCACCAGCCGCCACCCGCCACCACCCACCACCAGCCGCCACCCGCCACCCACCACCCACCACCAGCCGCCACCCGCCGCCACCCGCCGCCACCCACCACCCGCCGCCACCCACCACCAGCCGCCACCCGCCGCCACCCACCACCAGCCGCCACCCGCCACCACCCACCACCAGCCGCCACCCACCACCAGCCGCCACCCGCCACCACCCACCACCAGCCGCCACCCGCCACCACCCACCACCCGCCACCGCCACCCACCACCGCCACCCGCCACCACCCACCACCAGCCGCCACCACCCACCACCAGCCGCCACCCGCCACCAGCCACCCCCACCCGCCACCAGCCACCGCCACCCACCACCACCCGCCACCAGCCACCGCCACCCACCACCGCCACTCACCACCCGCCGCCACCACCCACCACCAGCCGCCACCCGCCACCCACCACCGCCACCCGCCGCCACCACCCACCACCACCACCCACCACCACCAGCCGCCGCCGCCACCACCACCCACCACCACCGCCGCCACCACCCATCACCGCCGCCGCCACCACCACCCACCACCACCGCCGCCGCCACCACCCATCACCGCCGCCGCCGCCACCACCCACCACAGCCGCCGCCGACACCACCGCCACCAACCACCACCCACCACCACCACCACCACCCACCACCGCCGCCACCACCAGCCGCCACAAGCCGCCACCGCCCGCCACCGCCCGCCACCAGCCGCCATCACCACCACCACCAGCCGCCATCACCGCCACCAGCTGCCACCACCACCAGCCGCCACCACCACCACCACCAGCCGCCATCACCGCCACCAGCTGCCACCACCACCAGCCGCCATCACCGCCACCAGCTGCCACCACCACCAGCCGCCACCACCAGCCGCCACCACCGCCACCACCACCTGCCACCAGCCGCCACCACCGCCCGCTATCAGCAGTCACCGCCCGTTGCCACAGTCGCCACCGCAAGCCGCCACCGCCAGCCGCCACCAGCCCCCCCCACCGCCGATCGTCACCACCCACCACAGCCGCCGCCGCCCGCCACCGCCCGCCACCACCCACCACAGCCGCCACCACCCACCACCACCCGCCGCCACCACCCACCACCACCCGCCGCCACCACCCACCACCACCAGCCGCCGCCGCCACCCACCACCCGCCGCCGCCGCCACCACCACCCACCACCACCGCCGCCACCACCCACCACCACCAGCCGCCGCCGCCACCACCACCACCCACCACCACCGCCGCCACCACCAGCCGCCGCCACCGCCACCACCACCCACCACCACCGCCGCCACCACCCACCACCGCCAGCCGCCACCACTCATCACAGACCCCGCCACCGCCCGCCAGACACAGCCGCCAGTGTCCGCCACCGCCGCCACTGTCCGCCACCGCCGCCACTGTCCGCCACCGCCGCCACTGTCCGCCACCGCCGTCACTGTCCGCCACCGCCACCACTGTCCGCCCGCCGCCACCACTGTCCGCCCGCCGCCTCCACTGTCCGCCCGCCGCCTCCACTGTCCGCCCGCCGCCTCCACTGTCCGCCCGCCGCCTCCACTGTCCGCCCGCCGCCTCCACTGTCCGCCCGCCGCCGCCACTGTCCGCCCGCCGCCGCCACTGTCCGCCCGCCGCCGCCACTGTCCGCCCGCCGCCGCCACTGTCCGCCCGCCGCCTCCACTGTCCGCCCGCCGCCTCCACTGTCCGCCCGCCGCCTCCACTGTCCGCCCGCCGCCTCCACTGTCCGCCCGCCGCCTCCATTGTCCGCCCGCCGCCGCCACTGTCCGCCCGCCGCCGCCACTGTTCGCCCGCCGCCGCCACTGTCCGCCCGCCGCCGCCACTGTCCGCCCGCCGCCGCCACTGTCCGCCCGCCGCCACTATCCGCCACAGCCGCCACTGTCCGCCCGCCGCCACTGTCCTCCCGCCGCCACTGTCCGCCCGCCGACGCCCTGTCCGCCCGCCGCCACTATCCGCCACCGCCGCCACTGTCCGCCCGCCGCCACTGTCCGCCCGCCGCCACTATCCGCCACCGCCGCCACTGTCCGCCCGACGCCACTGTCCGCCCGCCGCCACTGTCCGCCCGCCGCCACTGTCCGCCCGCCGCCACTGTCCGCCCGCCGCCACTGTCCGCCCGCCGCCACTGTCCTCCCGCCGCCACTGTCCGCCCGCCGCCGCCCTGTCCGCCCGCCGCCACTATCCGCCACCGCCGCCACTGTCCGCCCGCCGCCACTATCCGCCACCGCCGCCACTGTCCGCCCGACGCCACTGTCCGCCCGCCGCCACTGTCCGCCCGCCGCCACTGTCCGCCCGCCGCCACTGTCCGCCACCGCCGCCACTGTCCGCCACCGCCGCCACTGTCCGCCCGCCGCCACTGTCCGCCACCGCCGCTACTGTCCGCCCGCCGCCGCCACTGTCCGCCCGCCGCCACTGTCCGCCCGCCGCCACTGTCCGCCCGCCGCCACTGTCCGCCACAGCCGCCACTCTCTGCCGTACAGCCTCCCCTCTCTCCGTTAGTAAATAATTATAATTGTTAGTAAATAATAAAAGAAATATAAATTATTAGATTTTTTTTTACCCTTAAATTGGTTTTAATATTTAAATTGAAAATAATAATATAATATAAAATATAATAAAAATAATATAATATAAAATATAATTTAATTTCAAGAAATTTAACTTTAAACACAAAGATGTAAAAAGGGTTCAGATTATTGGCTCAAACCTTTCATAAGAGATTCATATTGGTATATGAATGGATTATGAATGACTCATGTTAGGAGTGTAAAGTTGCCACAACATCTCAAATTAGTGTTAGGTACATATGTCTTGGTTATAAGTTTTGGAAACCTATTTAAGTCCACACACAATATCGTATCTGATACGATAAAACAAACGTTTCCAATACTTTCAAATACTTTCCAGATATGTTGTGGCAACCTAAAATTGTTTGCTGGGGTGGGAAGCCCACAACCGTCGTGTGGACCCACAACCGTCGTGTGGACCCACAACCGTCGTGTGGACTCACAACCGTCGTGGGGGGCCCACAACCGTCTTGAGGACCTACAACCGTCGTGAGGACCCACAACCGTCGTGTGGACCCACAACCGTCGTGTGGACCCACAACCGTCGTGTGGACCCACAACCGTCGTGGGGGGCCCACAACCGTCGTGAGGACCCACAACCGTTGTGGGGACCCACAACCGTCGTATGGACCTACAACCGTCGTGGGAAGCCCACAACCGTCGTGTGGACCCACACCCGTCGTGGGGAGCCCACAACCGTCGTGGGGAGCCCACAACCATCGTGGGGAGCCCACAACCATCGTGGGGAGCCCACAACTGTCGTGGGAAGCCCACAACCGTCGTGTAGACCCACAACCGTCGTGTGGACCCTCAACCGTCGTGTGGACCCACAACCGTCGTGGGGAGCCTACAACCGTCGTTTGGACCCACAACCGTCGTGTGGACCCACAACCGTCGTGGGAAGCCCACAACCGTCGTGTGGACCCACAACCGTCGTGTGGACCCACAACCGTCGTGGGGAGCCCACAACCGTCGTGTGGACCCACAACCGTCGTGAGGACCCACAACCGTCGTGTGGACCCACAACCGTCGTGGGGTACCCACAACCGTCGTGGGGAGCCTCAACCGTCGTGGGCGGCCCACAACCGTCGTGGGGGGCCCAGAACCGTCGTGGGGGGCCCACAACCATCGTGGGGGCCCACAACTGACGTGCGGGCCCACAACCGTCGTGGGGGGCCCACAACCGTCGTGAGGACCCACAACCGTCGTGGGGTCCCACAACCGACGTTGGGGGCCCATAACCGTCGTGAGGACTCACAACCGTCGTGAGGGCCCACAATTGTCGTGGGGGGCCCACAACCGGCGTGAGGACCCACAACCGTCGTGAGGACCCACAACCGTCGTGAGGACCCACAACCATTGTGAGGACCCACAACCGTCGTGGGGGGCCCACAACCGTCGTGAGGACCCACAACCGTCGTGAAGACCCACAACCGTCGTGAGGACCCACAACCGGTGTGAGGACCCACAACCATCGTGAGGACCCACAACCGTCGTGAGGACCCACAACCGTCGTGGGGGCCCACAACCGTCGTGGGGAGCCCACAACCGTCGTGTGGACCAACAACCGTCGTGAGGACCCACAACCGTCGTGAGGACCCACAACCGTCGTGTGTGTTGGATATTTCCAACATCGAATACAGCATTGTTGTATTCTCATTACTTATTACTAACCATACTTAATATTGTAGTAAGTAATATTAACAACTCATAGAATTCTCATGTACTAATAATTCATCTGTGCATTAGGCTAGAATTCTCACGTCACCTGACGCCAGTATTGCGTCAGATTTCTTTACAGTAAAACACATTATATTCAATTTGTGTGAGAATTAAATACGATTCTCCATAATTAAAGCATTCTGTATGACAACTGATTGCAGACGAATTGTTCTCTAACTAAAAGCCGAATAGAGAGATAGAATCATAGCGTCTACCTCGCGATAGAGTTAAGGTCATCAATGAATGCCATGGGGAGACATTAATTCCTCTCCCTTCTATATTTACTATTCTTAAATAGTTAAATAATAATATTTCGTTCCTCTAAATAATAAACCCGTCCAGTCTTTAGAGTTTCAAGCGCGAATGCGAGAAATATTAATGTTCGTGACAATAATTTGTGTTATGAACGTCGACTCGGCGTGGGTTGGAAGGACGCCATCCCCTTCAGTACGCGGACACGTGCAGAGCCGAAAGGAGGCAGAACTGTGCTTACCGTACTCATAAACGACGCCATTGCCCAGCAAATCGGGCAGGTGTTATTCATCCTCAGATGAAAGCCGCCACTGTGAGGCGTGAACGACCTTGCAGATAATATCTTCAACTAGTGCTGGTGTTAAATGAGGGACCCCTAGACTTGGTTCCTGACGACATGATCAGCCAGCTTGAAACGCATCAATCCAGGATAGGTTCACCGGAGCCTGGGATGCGAAATTACGGCAATCTTAATACTTATACAGTGCCCACAGCTAAGTACCCTTTATTTGATGCATCATTTACAGGTTTAATAATAGCGGGGTGATTGTTCGTCACGCAGCGGGATAACACCTAATAACAGGTGATTAGAATTCCATCTGTAGATATTAATAATCTTGAATATGAATTGAGTAGTTAAATCAATTGCTACTGGTAGTTATTTATCTTGCAGCTCGAGAGACGAATTCCTCATGCTGTCTTCTCCATGTTAACCGTACCATTCGTCAGTGTACCAGATTGGAGATTAAGAGGACTTCCATGGTTATCTTAAGGAATCAACTACAAGCTAAGGCTTATTTCTTTTTATCCATTTCTTTCCAATTTGATATATTCAGAATGTTTGATGTTAATGTGTGATTTACTGTAACTCATTACTATGCTCATATTCATGTTCTTCTTTATATGAATGATATTATATTCAGCATTATTTATAGGATTAGATTATTATTAATTGAATTAGTGAACGAACCACACTGATTCCTGGACGTACTTACCTCCAGTAATAACCCCCCAATGTAGGTGTTTGAGGTTGTTTTCTTTAATAATACAGCCCATTAATTATTCTTATGATCATACTTTCTAGTCATATCCATAGTCACTGGTTTTCTCTAGAAATTTATCTAATGATCTGAAATTCTCAGTTTCCCTCTTTACTTTAAAAGCAGGTGGTCCTTCGTAATTTAATTTACTACTTTAATTATTAATTAATCAGAATCAAGCCCAAATATCCCACATTATGGTCCTTATCGAACCGGATAGGCATTAAATTTATAATTAAAATATTAACCATTAATAACTAATCCTTGTGTGATAGAAGCTAGACTAACTATTTAATTAATTGTGTCAACTAACATTGTAACACATTAGTTAGCCTAGATCACACTAACATATTGCTACTTTTACCTCATGTATAAAGTGGCTTTAGTGGGTCATAGCCAATTACCCACAACACTTAGACCTATACCTCACACCGAGGTGAGAATCTTTAGGTCACCAGGAGCAACAGCTCATAACTTTTACTATAACACCACCCTAACACCTGCGTTAGAGTGGCCTCACCATCTAACCATTATATACTTAGGTGGCAATGACATCCACTCCACTCGTCATCCAGCCGAGGTGATCAAACACCTCAAAAACATAATTTCTTCTTTCAAGCTCATCAGTGAATCAGTAGTATTCACATTAATGGAACCTCGCCAACCAAGTCAAGATAATCGTTGGGGAGTAACTCCGGAATACTACCTGAGAGCTGCTAAGTACTGTTACGGTGCCCTCTCCTATTTCTTTCGTTTGCCGGCTTAAAGAGTCATATCAGCTCTCCCTACTGATTCTCTGAGGTTCAGGGAGTCTAATGATATATGTGGCGACCAGACCGGCTGCCAGTTAAGGGAAGGAAGTTATATTATAAGTTGTAATTAAAGGAAAATTGGCACCCTGTTATAAAATGAAACAGTATCCCCTACGGCAGATATGACCTTTTGGAAGGGACATTAGCCAATCGCGGATTGGTCGACGTAGGTCGCGGGCGACCAATCAGGGCCCGCCATGACGTCACCGAGTGCCCCGGGCGGCGCCAACGTCAGAGTTGTTCTGACCTTGGAAGCGACAGGACGCGCCTCGGTCTGCTCTCAAGGATTGGAGGCTCTGCAAGCCTTGTTCAGTGGATTGAGCTGGCCATCGCAGCCCATCATAGTTATTGGAGACCCTGCGCTTCTGGGAAGCAAAAGAGGAACCAAGTTCAGTGAGCAGAGAAGTGCCAAACTTGGAAAATAGTCGGCGACGACGCTGGGCGGCGCCGCTGGCTGGACGTTGAGGTCTGGAAGGTGGGCGGGCAGGCCTAGCTGTGACTGGGGTCACATCCACTGAGAATCTTGGAAGGACGACACCGTGCCTAGGACAAGGAGCAACGCCTTGTGGGAGAGGCGAGTGTGGGGAAAATAGTGATTAGCTCAGCGCCCATCGATGAACCAGGATTGGGGCAGCTGAATCTCAGGGATTGGAACGGCGACGACGCGAAGGCTCCACGACACCTGAGGACCTGTGGAACGTCCTGGATCGTCAAGGATCGACCCAAGGAAGCGTGGGAACCTCACACCATCAAGGGACAGGCGTCGTGAGCCAGGAATGTAAGGTAGATCATTTTCCCTCCCATTACCCCTTATATGAGTAGGCTAGTTAGGCCACAATATTTACTTGTGTATGTGGCAGCAAGACTTTATTACTTTAATAGTAGAATAGGCTGCAAGGCAGCTTGAGTCCAGGACTGTCAGAGAGGACTGTGTATGGATGGCAGGACAGTGAAGAAGAGGCGCCGACGTGGTGAAGAGGCCCTCCTGTGAGAGTGTGAGACTCCTGTCTTTCTGCCCAGTTGAAGGAGGGTTGGAGGTCGTGGAAGAAGAGGCTGACGATCTCCAGACTCATTATCCATATTTCCGTATTCATGTATTACTTGTGATTGTGTGTGTGTTCATGTAATTTGCATCAGAAAATCCACACATTTTATCACTGTGTTTGAGTGTGCCTCCATTTATGATACTTCTCTATGAGCATACATTTCTGGCTACAAACAATATATAATACACCCACTGAACTGCGTTGCTGGGGCGCAGATATAATAACCCAGCTGGCGACCTTGCTAAGAGGAAGATAGAGAAGACAGGCGGGAAAGGAGTTCCTGCAACCTTTTTTGTCTGGCAGGCAAGACTCAGGGAGGTCATGGTTATAGGTAAGCCTGAGTCTTCCTTCACTCCCCCACGGGTCTAGGCCGGAACTGTTAACAGCAGTTTCCCCGTGTTTGACTGAAGGGCTTCCAGGGTGAATCAGTGGCACCCCTTTGTGGTGGAAGCAAAGACCTGCGGAGGTGGGCATTGTTGGTCCTCTCTTGTGTGACCAAGGAGACTCTGGTGAATCCAGGGAGTCGGAGGGGCTGAGTATTTGGGCCTTTGAGCCCCTAGGAGCCGAGTGTTAGCAGAGCCCCGGACCACCCACCCCCACGTGACAGAGAACTGGCGACCTCGCCAGGATTCGAACCCCGGTAGCCAAGAACTGGGAACTTCGCCAGAAAGCGCGGATCAAGCTACAGTGTGGCCCAAATTTCAAGACAAGTGTTGCCAGGGTACTAATACAGTGTGGCCAGTGAATTCAGTAGTACTGTTACTCAACCAGCTAAGGGACTGAAACGGTGAAATTAGTGCCTACTAACTTGTCTGTGCTGTCGTGTATGCTTAATGATATAGAGATGGAGGAGGACAAAGTAAAGAAATTTATTGACACAAGGGACGAGAGAATTTTGGAGGAGTGTACCAAGGCCCAGCTGCAACAAGTGGCAAACCACTTTGGAATCAGGTTGAGGACGACTAAGGTAGCAGAGCGAAGGATAGAGATCATGGCACAGCTCACAGCTCGAGAGGAGGCGACGGGAGAGGAGCCATCTCAAGAGGAGCCGTCCCGAGGAGAGCCGTCGCAAGGTGAACCGTCCCGACTAGGGCCTCCCCAAGCGCCTACCAGTGTGGAGAGAATTCACAGTGAACATGGGAGCAGTGGGAGGTCCGGCTGTAGTAAGAGGAGCCTGCAACTGGAAATAATGAAGATGCAACTGGAAGCCCAGCTGCGACGAGAGGAGAGAGAAGCGCAAATGCAGCGAGAGGAGAGAGAAGCGCAAATGCAGCGAGAGGAGCGAGAAGCTCGGCTGAAGCGAGAAGAAGGAGAGAGACAACTGCGACTGGAGGAGATAAAGGCAAAGAAAGAAGTCGAATTGCATCGCGTTGAACGTGGTCTGCCCTCACTACCTGCACGGCGGGATGACCTCAAGGTAAGGGAACGTGACTTACCTACGTTCGAACCACAAGAAGCTGAGGCGTTCTTCGAACACTTTGAACGGATAGCAACTCTGAAGGAGTGGCCGGAAGATGATTGGGCTGCTCTGGTCCAGGGCAGGTTGACTGGTGAGGCCCGGGAAGCCTATAACATGCTGGACCTAGAGGAGTGTACTAGTTACGAAGCGATTAAGAATGCGGTGCTCCACTCATTCCGGCTGACTCCGGAGATGTACCGGAAGCGGTTCAGAGAGTATACAAGAGCGTCGGGAAAGACTTACGCCGAGACCGCCAGGGATATGGAACGGAAATTCCTACGATGGTTGAAGGCGGAGGAAGCGGAGTCGGTGGATGATATCAAACGACTGATAGTGATGGAGAAGTTCATGTCGGTGCTCCATCCTGAGTTGCGAGTAAGGTTGAGAGAAGCAGGTATTAAGGACCTGAAGGCTGCAGCGGATCGAGCCGACATGCTGGAGGAGGCACTACATATCAGGAGGGAGGGGCTGCCCAGACACTCGCCTTACCCCAGGTCGGGAGGGAACCTTAGGAGTTCAGGAGGAGCGAGGACGAGTGGGGACTCTCCCATGAGTAGTGTGCCCGATGAAGTGACACGGTTCAAGAGCTCAAGAGACGCGGGGAGGAAGCCCCAAGCTGTGAGCAGTGGACCTAACTCGGGAGCGAGTGCTGCAGTCCCGGACACGACGGCAGGGAGTCCAAGGAGGACCCAGGGAACGTCTGCAAGTGGTACCGCCAGAGTGACTAGCGAGTGGCCGCCCAGGGGAGGCAGCCGATGCTACAACTGTGGCGTGAGAGGACATTATGCCCGCGAGTGTGAGGAGCACCAAAGGAATGTAGGATTAATGTTGGAAGAGAGAGAGTGTTTGTTCACACCCCATATTATAGTGGACCCAACGTGAATGGTTGGGAAATGAAGTTGGGTGAACATCCCTTCGTTTTCGAGGCCAACGTGAAGTTTGGAAAGTCAGACCCAGTGGAGGTGGCCGTTCTTCGAGATACGGGTGCTGACATAAGTATGGTAACCAGGAGTATTCTCCCCAAGGAATTTAATGTATCCTCACCACTCCCACCTGTGGGAGTGCTGAGGATACGCAGTGTGGGGGAGGAATACAGGTTGCCACTTCACGAAGTACAGCTGATTGCCGACTGCGGAGTCGAGAAAGCTATAGTAGCTGTAGCCCCTAAATTACCCCTAGAGCATGTACAGATGGTGCTGGGTAATGACCTCGGAGGAGGCAGGATACAACCCGATTGGGCCAGGAGTGCCTATGTTGCAAGCAGCGGTACAACCCTGCCGGGTGAGGTATCGGTCGTTCCAGATGGTAGTGAGGAAGCCGACTTCGCCAGGGGAAACGTCGCCAGAGACGACGGCAACGAGGGCGAGAGTGCAGAGAGGTCGTCGGAGGTTGTGGAAAACCCCGACGAGGACCTCCGACTAAGCCTGATGATGCGTGTGGAGGAGTGGCGAGGAGCAGCTGTACAAACGCCTGGGGCGGTGAAGAGGCTGCAGACCGCACTCCCTCCACACAGGAACGTGAATAAAGTAAGCTCAGTGGATGAGCGAACGGCAGTGAGGGGCAGAGTGGAGGAGCCACGACGCAGTGCACCCTATGCCGGCCAGATGAATAGTGGTAGGTGCAAGATGAACCACCGTGGTGAGGTGAGCCACAGGGAGGTGGATGAGCCCAAACACGAACCGAAGAAGACGTCTGCAGGGAAGAGAATCTCATGGAGGAGTGAAGATGTTCGTCGGGAACGAAGGAGCGAGTGGTATAGGAAAGGCAGTACGAAGAAAGCAGGGAATAGGTACACCCAGGATAGGCGCCAGCCTAACCAGAGGGGCATTGGGCCATCGCAAAAGCCTAGTGTGGAAGAGAGGAAGCTGCTGGATGGAGTACAGGTTACAAGTGCCACTGTGAGGAGACAACGCACCTATGGGAGAAGAGGAACCGAGAAGAGAGAAGATTGGCGAAGAGGAGATCATGAGAGGAAACATGGAGTACCTGTAGGACGCAGTGGAAATGCAAGACTATCTCGGAGTGCACGACGCGGTGGAGGCGCTGCATGCACTGAATCTTACAGTGGTAACGAGCCGTGGGAGTACACTCGTAGCCACGGAGAGGGGATTTCTTGTAGGTGCTCAGGGAACACCCATCACACCCGGTACTATGCGAGGTGGAGATACAATGAAGTAAGTGACTGGCAAGGTGGTACGAGCCACGTCACCAACTGGAGGAGTGACACTTCAGGAACGGAGGGAGCAAGAGTATAGATTGCCCTCTTGAGTGCTGCTCTTCCGATATGACTCTTATTTTAAGGGGAGGGGTATGTTACGGTGCCCTCTCCTATTTCTTTCGTTTGCCGGCTTAAAGAGTCATATCAGCTCTCCCTACTGATTCTCTGAGGTTCAGGGAGTCTAATGATATATGTGGTGACCAAACCGGCTGCCAGTTAAGGGAAGGAAGTTATATTATAAGTTGTAAATAAAGGAAAATTGGCGCCCTGTTATAAAATGAAACAGTATCCCCTACGGCAGATATGACCTTTTGGAAGGGACATTAGCCGATCGCGGATTGGTCGACGTAGGTCGCGGGCGACCAATCAGGGCCCGCCATGACGTCACCGAGTGCCCCGGGCGGCGCCAACGTCAGAGTTGTTCTGACCTTGGAAGCGACAGGACGCGCCTCGGTCTGCTCTCAAGGATTGGAGGCTCTGCAAGCCTTGTTCAGTGGATTGAGCTGGCCATCGCAGCCCATCATAGTTATTGGAGACCCTGCGCTTCTGGGAAGCAAAAGAGGAACCAAGTTCAGTGAGCAGAGAAGTGCCAAACTTGGAAAATAGTCGGCGACGACGCTGGGCGGCGCCGCTGGCTGGACGTTGAGGTCTGGAAGGTGGGCGGGCAGGCCTAGCTGTGACTGGGGTCACATCCACTGAGAATCTTGGAAGGACGACACCGTGCCTAGGACAAGGAGCAACGCCTTGTGGGAGAGGCGAGTGTGGGGAAAATAGTGATTAGCTCAGCGCCCATCGATGAACCAGGATTGGGGCAGCTGAATCTCAGGGATTGGAACGGCGACGACGCGAAGGCTCCACGACACCTGAGGACCTGTGGAACGTCCTGGATCGTCAAGGATCGACCCAAGGAAGCGTGGGAACCTCACACCATCAAGGGACAGGCGTCGTGAGCCAGGAATGTAAGGTAGATCATTTTCCCTCCCATTACCCCTTGTATGAGTAGGCTAGTTAGGCCACAATATTTACTTGTGTATGTGGCAGCAAGACTTTATTACTTTAATAGTAGAATAGGCTGCAAGGCAGCTTGAGTCCAGGACTGTCAGAGAGGACTGTATATGGATGGCAGGACACTGAAGAAGAGGCGCCGACGTGGTGAAGAGGCCCTCCTGTGAGAGTGTGAGACTCCTGTCTTTCTGCCCAGTTGAAGGAGGGTTGGAGGTCGTGGAAGAAGAGGCTGACGATCTCCAGACTCATTATCCATATTTCCGTATTCATGTATTACTTGTGATTGTGTGTGTGTGTTCATGTAATTTGCATCAGAAAATCCACACATTTTATCACTGTGTTTGAGTGTGCCTCCATTTATGATATTTCTCTATGAGCATACATTTCTGGCTACAAACAATATATAATACACCCACTGAACTGCGTTGCTGGGGCGCAGATATAATAACCCAGCTGGCGACCTTGCTAAGAGGAAGATAGAGAAGACAGGCGGGAAAGGAGTTCCTGCAACCTTTTTTGTCTGGCAGGCAAGACTCAGGGAGGTCATGGTTATAGGTAAGCCTGAGTCTTCCTTCACTCCCCCACGGGTCTAGGCCGGAACTGTTAACAGCAGTTTCCCCGTGTTTGACTGAAGGGCTTCCAGGGTGAATCAGTGGCACCCCTTTGTGGTGGAAGCAAAGACCTGCGGAGGTGGGCATTGTTGGTCCTCTCTTGTGTGACCAAGGAGACTCCGGTGAATCCAGGGAGTCGGAGGGGCTGAGTATTTGGGCCTTTGAGCCCCTAGCAGCCGAGTGTTAGCAGAGCCCCGGACCACCCACCCCCACGTGACAGTACATAAATTTCAGGCTGAAAAAACGAGTGAGATTGGATGCCACATATATCCAATTTACAGCCAGACCTTACAGACAGAACCTGACCAGAGACGGTGTACATTTGTCAGGGGAATCTAGGTTGCATGTGGTTGACAAGTTAATTAACACCATCAACCATCACAAAAGGCTGTGGCTGGCAAGCCAAACTTAACTGTACATAATTGTTCACCTGTGTGTGCAAGAGCACTATTATAAAACAAAAAAAACAAAAATACAGCACACCTATATTTACCTTATTGCACCACAATAATCTTTACCCATGTTATTAGGTAGAATTTAGGCTGAGATTGTGCTGAATTTGGTACAAGCCCAGACTAAATAATTTTATAGTTCTTAGCTAGGAATTATTACGACTAGATCTAAAACTAGTCAGTGTTGTGTATATATTACATTATTTGTGCTGACCCACTATAGGGTGGGATAAATTTTTGAGATAACTCTGATTGGAGTGTCTCCATAATATTTTTCTTGTATGCATTATTTTGTGTATCTATTTTGTGTATTGCTGGATTATCTCCATTAACTCTGATGGTGATAAGGATGAGCTAACCGGACGAGAACTAGTGGTGGAGTTCAGACAGTACACAAAATATCTAGCTATTTGTTGTTAGGTAGGTAGGTACATTCAACCTCAAGTGAGGTAAAATATAAAGTAGTCACCTTAATTTAGGCTACAATTAATGTTACCTGTTCACTAATGAACAAGTATCCAAGCTTCATTAGTAATACATACCCTAACACTGTGAAGTTTGAACCTAAGCCCAACATGGCTACTCCTGAATAATTGAGGAGAACCTACATTGGCCTTAAAGGTCACTTGACCAGATTAATTAATAAGGCTGATGACTTAACTAAAGATAATCCCATTGACTCTTATCACTTAGAGTCAACAGTTAGATTGGCTGATCTGAAATTTGATCAAGTCAGAACTGCAGGACAATCTTATCTTGCTCTACTAAATACTGTAGAAATTGATCCTGATGAAGTAAGTCAAATAGTAACCGACATCTCCCAATATGAAGAGGAGACTCATGATAAAATTTTCAGGCTATCTAAATTAGCCAAACAGTCTGGATCCAATGCCAGCAACACTGGGTCTCACTTCAATAATCACTTACCTGAGGTTCGTTTACCTACTCTAGACTTGCCCACCTTTTCAGGATTAGATACAGAAAATTGGGATAATTTTTGGACTTCCTTTGAAGTTCACATCCATAAGAAACAGTCTCTAGACAAAGTTTCTAAATTTTCATACCTACTTAGTCTTCTCACAGGAGAGGCTAAAAAGGTCATACATAACCTTACTCTTAATGAGAGTAATTATGAGGAAGCTATAAAACTCCTGAAGTTGAACTATTGCAACAAAGAGTTAAGCATAGCTACCCTTTATTATCAATTGCTAGATCTGAATGCACCAAACAGTAGACCAGAGTCACTTCAATGCTTCAGACTAGAAGTAGAGTCTCTGGTAAAGGCCTTAGGTACTAAGGTTAATATACCTAGTTCTGAATGGTCTATCAAGCTATTGTTACAGAGGAAATTACCTCGAAACGTCTTGACAGAGCTCTGCTCACATTATAATACTGAGTTTCTTACTCTCGATCAGATTTTCGAGGGGTTGAGGATCACAGTTAATAGGTTAAAGACTCATGACAAAATTAAACCTGAGTCCAAACCAATTAATACTGATATTTCAGTCAAACCTAAACAGACTCCAAGTAAGTCTAATAAATATAAATCCAAACCTACTCCATCCACCAGGAAAAGAAGTGGAAATGTAGGTACCTATTCAGTATCTCCTTCAGAGATAACTCATGACTTGTCTACTAAAGAGACTAAGTCTATTAATCAAAGAAAGTGTCTGTTCTGCAATCAGGAACACACCACTTACCAATGCTCTGCTTATCCTACGTATAATGCTAGAGTTAAAAGGTTACAGGAATTGCATAAATGCACTAAATGTATGGGTTCTCATGATCCCAAGAAATGTGCAGTACCACTACGTACTTGCAAACCGTTGTAACCAGGGTGTACACCACTACGCCTTATGTAGGAAATCTCCTACACCAACTATGACCACTGGAGAGAATTTTACTAATTCTACTTCAGTGCAATATTGTAAAGTACATCACGAAGTGAATGTACTCGCTACTGAGTCAGGCAACACTACTACCTTGCCTACCGCTCAGCTTAAATTAATAAACCGAAGATCTAGAATTAACAGTAGAGGTCTCTTTGACCAAGGTTCCCAAAAAACCTTCATCACGCAACAGTTGGTAGATGATTTAAACTTAAAACCTACCAAAAGTGTGAAGTTAAACATTTCTGGTTTCCTATCAAATAGTAGACCACGTGACTACAAGGTAGTTAAATTATTAGTTAGACTAGGATCCTCTGCTAGCCCAATCCATGCGGTGGTAGTGGATAAGATTCCTACGGACCTGCAGGTCACAGGATTAGCTCGCACTGCGAGACACCTTAAGCGAAACCGCATGAGGCTAGCGGATCATAAAATAAATTCCGATTGTCTCACAGATATTGGAATATTAATAGGCGCGGATCATTACTACAAGTTTATCACTGGATGCACTAGGCAACATGGTATGAATTTGTTGTCGTCCGCAGGTGGCAAACTGCTCACAGGACCCGTGCTTTTCAGACAAGGTCCAGCGCCCACAAACCAATAATGTAATTGTGGCGTGACTAGGCTTAGAGCAGTCACCCCTACGCTTCAGGGAAATAGCCGAGGACATTGAGTCTGACCCACCAATACATCGTTTGTGGGATTTAGATACGTTAGGCATCATCCCTGAGCAACCAAGTCCTGATGATACATGGACTTACCAGCAATATCTGGATACAGTTGTCTACTCAAATAAACAATACTGGGTAAGACTTCCATGGAAGTTAGATCATCCCCAACTTCCAGTGAATTATTTTATGGCAGCTTCACAATTGCGGTCTCAATTAACACGACTGCAGAAGCAGCCAGAAAAACTAACCATGTATCACCAACTTATCCAACAACAACTTAACAACAAGTTCATTGAAGTTGTTGAACACGATGACCGAAAAACAGGTCATTATTTACCACACCATGCTGTAGTGAAAGACTCACTGACAACACCTATTCGTATTGTCTTTAATTGCAGTGCTAAAGTAAAGCCTAATAGTGTGTCTTTAAATGAATGTCTCCAAACGGGACCTAGCCTAACACAAAGGCTACATGACGTATTGTTACGATTTCGCACAGGCATATTTGCCTACACTGCTGACACCAGCAAAGCCTTTCTCCGAGTAGGATTGCAGGAGGAAGATCGTGACTACACAAAATTCCTCTGGTACAAGGATCCACTGGATCCTAACAGTGAAATAATCACCTATCGGTTCGCCTCTGTATTATTTGGTGCTACATCCTCACCGTTTCTTTTGCAAGCAACATTAGACACGCATTTGAGGAAATCAGACAGCCCTTATAAGGCAACCATTAGCGACAACTTATATGTCGACAATTTCCAGGGGACAACTAATGATCAAGCTGATCTGGTAGAAATCTACCATGAGGCTAACCGTGAACTGTTAGGAGCTAATATGCCTCTACAGTCATGGGCTTCAAATAATAAACTGCTTAACCAGTTAATTGAGAAAGAATTTCCCGATTATCAGGTACCCAGTAAATTAAAGGTTCTAGGCGTGGAATGGAACACCAACACTGACGAGATGAATGTCAAGTCAGTGCAAACTGATAACTCAACCCTTACCATGAGAACACTGCTCTCATTTGTCAGTCAACCATTTGACCCTTTAGGCCTACTTAGTCCTATATTAAAAAGGGGCAAACTCCTAATGCAGGAGTGCTGGCAACAACATATGGGTTGGGATGATCCGTTACCAAATGAGTTACAAGCCAAATGGCAAATACTCTCAACGGATTTTAATCAGTTAGGTGTTTTGAAATTTCCACGTAATGCTTCAGGACCAAACTTACCCACCAATTTGCACGTTTTCTGTGATGCCTCTGGCAAAGCATATGGCGCAGTAGCCTATTTAGTTAACAGTGCTCAATCAATTTTACTCACATCAAAAGCAAGAGTTGCTCCCATCAAGAAGAGATCCTTACCTCAGATGGAGTTGACTGCATTGCTAGTGGGAGTAAGATTGGCCCATTGCCTGGCAAAGACACTCAGTAATATCCACTTTGGTGAGATTGTAGTGTGGTCAGACAACGAGGCAGTCTTACAATGGGTAAGAAACAATAACAACAAGACTCCTTACGTCAGTAATCGCGTCAGGGAGATTCATGATTTATCCGCAGGTTATAAGTTTAGACATGTCCCTACTAAGGACAATCCTGCCGATTATTTATCAAGAGGATTGACATTAAAACAACTTGACAAATCTTCGCTGTGGTTCAACGGACCTTCATGGCTTGTTGGTGGTCAGTGGCCCAAACAAAGGCCACAAGTCATAGTGACCAGTATCGCCGCTCCCATAAAGGAACCAGAGCCTCAGCGAACATTAGCCATTAATCCTCATCATTATTCTAATTTAAGCAAATTGTTACGAGTGACTGCACACGTGTTTGATTTTCTCTCTAAAGTAGGGATTCGACACAAATTTCCCAATCCTGTTCACTATTGGATTAAGCGGGCGCAGCAAGAGACTTGCGGAAGCGAATTTGAGAATCTTCCGGATAAACTCACTAAGTCTCTGGGCATCTGGTACGATGTCAACACTCATAACATACTACGATGTGGAGGACGTTTGCTACATGCAAAGATTGACTTAGACACTAAGAACCCAATCCTTTTACCTCGCCACCACATCATAACTAAACTTTTTGTCTTACATCACCATCAATATGGTACCCTACATGGTGGAGTTTTAGATACTCTCACCGACCTTAGACAAAAGTACTGGCTTCCTCAAGGTCGTCAGACTGTTAAGACCATTATTAAATCTTGTGTAATCTGTAAGAGATACGACGCTAGAGTCTGTCCTTACCCAGGACCTCCTCCACTCCCAGAAGAGCGAGTGGTTCATCTTCGTCCATTCGAAACCACTGGAGTAGATTATACAGGAGCCTTACTCCTCACTGGTAACCCAGATAATATACCAGTGAAGGCGTACATTTGTCCCTTTACCTGTGCTACAACCAGAGGCGTGCACTTAGAGGTCACCCCAGACATGAGTGCTGAAGCTTTCATTCAAGCTTTCCGCAGATTTGCTGCCCGTCGATCATGTCCTAGATTAATGATATCAGACAACGGATCTAATTTTGTGGCGGGAGAAAGTTGTTTGCGAGAAGTCTGGAACCACCCTGAAGTGCAATCAGTCTTACAAAGAAGACAATGTCACTGGAAATTCATAGCACCAAGAGCCCCTTGGCAAGGTGGGTTCTATGAGCGAATGGTAGGCACAGTCAAAAGATGTCTAAGGAAAACGTTACACCGACAAAAGGTCAGTTACTCAGAACTCCAAACTATTGTTGTGGAAATCGAGGCACGAGTCAATAACCGCCCGATCACCTACCTGTCTGATGATTACACCCAGAGAGAACCACTGAGCCCCTCTCACTTGATCCATGGAGGTCTACTGAGCCCTCTCATCCCTTAGCCGAAGAGGACCCTGTAGACCCATCCCATGTGACCAGAGGAGACTTGGTGGAAAGCTACCAGCATCTTTCTAGAGTTATTAACAGGTGGAATGAGGTGTGGACTCGAGAATACCTCACAGCTCTACGAGAGTACCACTACGGAGCTTCGAGTCCTTACAATAAGGTACAATTAAAACCTGGAGACCTTGTACTAGTCGACAGTGATGGACCAAGGTCCGAGTGGCCTATAGGAAAAATCGTCACCATTCACCCAGATCGACAAGGTGTCCTAAGAGTGGTTAAGGTCTTATGCAAAGGCAACACTACTCTAAAAACTTTAGAGAAGCTGGTTCCCCTAGAACTGACTGAACAAGAATATCAGTCAGATCCAGTTTCCCCAGTAATTTCAGAGGACAATGAATTTGTTCCTCCAAGCAACCGTCCCACTAGAGCTGCAGCTCAACAATGTAGGCGGAATTTGCGAGCCTATTATAACTCTGAAGGAGAATAATTTCCTTCATTTCCCACTAAGAAAACTGTGCTGATACTACGATGTGATATCACGTAACGAAACATTACACGTCACTATGACCCAAGATATCGCATCACTGTAGATTCTGTTAGTTTAAATTGGGAGAGTTAAATTTTATAAATATTGTGTAGGCTACAAACAACATGTTTCAGTTGACATGTAAATAGCAAGACTCAAATTCTTGTAAGTCCTTGAGAAATCCGGGACGTTCGTTATGTGTGTACTAACATACTAACATACTAATATACTAATGTATTAAACTTAATATCACTTCGGGATAGGTCAGTACAACACAGTACACTGCGACCCTGGGATTCCCCCCCCGGAGTTATGTTGGATATTTCCAACATCGAATACAGCATTGTTGTATTCTCATTACTTATTACTAACCATACTTAATATTGTAGTAAGTAAAATTAACAACTCGTAGAATTCTCATGTACTAATAATTCATCTGTGCATTAGGCTAGAATTCTCACGTCACCTGACGCCAGTATTGCGTCAGATTTCTTTACAGTAAAACACATTATATTCAATTTGTGTGAGAATTAAATACGATTCTCCATAATTAAAGCATTCTGTATGACAACTGATTGCAGACGAATTGTTCTCTAACTAAAAGCCGAATAGAGCGTTAGAATCATAGCGTCTACCTCGCGATAGAGTTAACGTCATCAATGAATGCCATGGGGAGACATTAATTCCTCTCCCTTCTATATTTACTATTCTTAAATAGTTAAATAATAATATTTCGTTCCTCTAAATAATAAACCCGTCCAGTCTTTATGGTTTCAAGCGCGAATGCGAGAAATATTAATGTTTGTGATAATAATTTGTGTTATGAACGTCAACTCGGCGTGGGTTGGAAGGACGCCATCCCCTTCAGTATGCGGACACGTGCAGAGCCGAAAGGAGGCAGAACTGTGCTTACCGTACTCATAAACGACGCCATTGCCCAGCAAATCGGGCAGGTGTTATTCATCCTCAGATGAAAGCCGCCACTGTGAGGCGTGAACGACCTTGCAGATAATATCTTCAACTAGTGCTGGTGTTAAATGAGGGACCCCTAGACTTGGTTCCTGACGACACGTGATCAGCCAGCTTGAAACGCATCAATCCAGGATAGGTTCACCGGAGCCTGAGATGCGAAATTACGGCAATCTTAATACTTATACAGTGCCCACAGCTAAGTACCCTTTATTTGATGCATCATTTACAGGTTTAATAATAGCGGGGTGATTGTTCGTCACGCAGCGGGATAACACCTAATAACAGGTGATTAGAATTCCATCTGTAGATATTAATAATCTTGAATATGAATTGAGTAGTTAAATCAATTGCTACTGGTAGTTATTTATCTTGCAGCTCGAGAGACGAATTCCTCATGCTGTCTTCTCCATGTTAACCGTACCATTCGTCAGTGTACCAGACTTGGAGATTAAGAGGACTTCCATGGTTATCTAAAGGAATCTACTACAAGCTAAGGCTTATTTCTTTTTATCCATTTCTTTCCAATTTGATATATTCAGAATGTTTGATGTTAATGTGTGATTTACTGTAACTCATTACTATGCTCATATTCATGTTCTTCTTTATATGAATGATATTATATTCAGCATTATTTATAGGATTAGATTATTATTAATTGAATTAGTGAACGAACCACACTGATTCCTGGACGTACTTACCTCCAGTAATAACCCCCCAATGTAGGTGTTTGAGGTTGTTTTCTTTAATAATACAGCCCATTAATTATTCTTATGATCATACTTTCTAGTCATATCCATAGTCACTGGTTTTCTCTAGAAATTTATCTAATGATCTGAAATTCTCAGTTTCCCTCTTTACTTTAAAAGCGGGTGGTCCTTCGTAATTTAATTTACTACTTTAATTATTAATTAATCAGAATCAAGCCCAAATATCCCACAGTGTGGACCCACAACCGTCGTGTGGACCCACAACCGTCGTGAGGACACACAATTGTCGTGAGGACCCAGAACCGTCGTGAGGACCCACAACCGTCGTGTGGACCCCAACCCGTTCTCGCAAATTCGTAAAGTCAATATTGACTTATTAACTACATGCATAGGTGATATACTAAACATAATAGATACCCTTAAAAAGATTCATAGAAAACACCGACCTTACCTAACCTTGTTAGTATCTTAAGATAAGCATCTTATTGCTCCGTAATTACAATTATTACTTAACCTATACCTATTATAGGTTAGGTAATAATTGTAATTATGAAGCAATAAGATGCTTTTCTTAAGATACTAACAAGGTTAGGTAAGGTCGGTGTTTTCTATGAATCTTTTTAAGGGTATCTATTATGTTAAGTATGTCACCTATGCACATATTTAATAAGTCAATATTGACTTATTAAATTTGCGAGAACGGGTTGGTGGACCCACAACCGTCGTGAGGACCCACAATTGTCGTGAGGACCCACAATTGTCGTGAGGACCCACAACCGTCGTGAGGACCCACAATTGTCATGAGGACCCACAACCGTCATGAGGACCCACAACCGTCGTGAGGACCCACAATTGTCGTGAGGACCCACAATTGTCGTGAGGACCCACAACCGTCGTGAGGACCCACAATTGTCGTGAGGACCCACAACCGTCGTGTGGACCCACAACCGTCGTGAGGACCCACAACCGTCGTGTGGACCCACAACCGTCGTGTGGACCAACAACAGTCGTGAGGACCCACAATTGTCGTGAGGACCCACAATTGTCGTGAGGACCCACAACCGTTGTGGGGACCCACAATTGTCGTGAGGACCCACAACTGTCGTGAGGACCCACAACCGTCGAGTGGACCCACAACCGTCGTGTGGACCCACAACCATCGTGTGGACCCTCAACCGTCGTGAGGACCCACAATTGTCGTGAGGACCCACAACTGTCGTGAGGACCCACAACCGTCGTGTGGACCCACAACCGTCGTGTGGACCCTCAACCGTCGTGAGGACCCACAACCGTCGTGTGGACCCTCAACCGTCGTGGGGAGCCCACAACCGTCGTGGGGAGCCCACAACTGTCGTGGGGAGCCCACAACTGTCGTGGGGAGCCCACAACCGTCGTGGGAAGCCCACAACCATCGTGTGGACCCACAACCGTCGTGTGGACCCACAACCGTTGTGTGGACTCACAACCGTCGTGGGGGGCCCACAACCATCGTGAGGACCCACAACCGTCGTGGGGACCCACAATTGTCGTGTGGACCTACAACCGTCGTGGGAAGCCCACAACCGTCGTGTGGACCCACAACCGTCGTGGGGAGCCCACAACCGTCGTGGGGAGCCCACAACCATCGTGAGGAGCCCACAACCATCGTGGGGAGCCCACAACCGTCATGGGAAGCCCACAACCGTCGTGTAGACCCACAACCGTCGTGTGGACCCACAACCGTCGTGTGGACCCACAACCGTCGTGGGGAGCCCACAACCGTCGTGTGGACCCACAACCGTCGTGTGGACCCACAACCGTCGTGGGGAGCCCACAACCGTCGTGGGAAGCCCACAACCGTCGTGTGGACCCACAACCGTCGTGTGGACCCACAACCGTCGTGGGGAGCCCACAACCGTCGTGTGGACCCACAACCGTCGTGAGGACCCACAACCGTCGTGTGGACCCACAACCGTCGTGGGGGACCCACAACCGTCGTAGGGAGCCCACAACCGTCGTGGGCGGCCCACAACCGTCGTGGGGGGCCCAGAACCGGCGTGGGGGGCCCACAACCATCGTGGGGGCCCACAACTGACGTGGGGGCCCACAACCGTCGGAGGGGGCCCACAACCGTCGTGAGGACCCACAACCGTCGTGGGGGCCCACAACCGACGTTGGGGGCCCATAACCGTCGTGAGGACTCACAACCGTCGTGAGGGCCCACAATTGTCGTGGGGGGCCCACAACCGGCGTGAGGACCCACAACCGTCGTGGGGACCCACAACCGTCGTGAGGACCCACAACAGTCGTGAAGACCCACAACCATCGTGGGGGCCCACAACCGTCGTGAGGACCCACAACCGTCGTGAGGACCCACAACCGTCGTGAGGACCCACAACCGGCGTGAGGACCCACAACCGTCGTGAGGACCCACAACCGTCGTGAGGACCCACAACCGTCGTGGGGGCCCACAACCGTCGTGGGGAGCCCACAACCGTCGTGTGGACCAACAACCGTCGTGAGGACCCACAACCGTCGTGAGGACCCACAACCGTCGTGAGGACCCACAACCGTCGTGAGGACCCACAACCGTCGTGTGGACCCACAACTGTCGTGTGGACCCACAACCGTCGTGTGGACCCACAACCGTCGTGAGGACCCACAACCGTCGTGTGGACCCACAACCGTCGTGTGGACCCACAACCGGCGTGTGGACCCACAACCGTCGTGAGGACCCACAATTGTCGTGAGGACCCAAAATTGTCGTGACGACCCACAACCGTCATGAGGACCCACAACCGTCGTGTGGACCCACAACCGTCGTGTGGACCCACAATCGTCGTGAGGACCCACAATTGTCGTGAGGACCCACAATCGTCGTGAGGACCCACAACCGTCGTGTGGACCCACAACTGTCGTGTGGACCCACAACCGTCGTGTGGACCCACAACCGTCGTGAGGACCCACAATTGTCGTGAGGACCCACAATTGTCGTGAGGACCCACAACCGTCGTGAGGACCCACAACCGTCGTGTGGACCCACAACCGTCGTGTGGACCCCAACCCGTTCTAGCAAATTCGTAAAGTCAATATTGACTTATTAACTACATGCATAGGTGATATACTAAACATAATAGATACCCTTAAAAAGATTCATAGAAAACACCGACCTTACCTAACCTTGTTAGTATCTTAAGATAAGCTCCGTAATTACAATTATTACTTAACCTATACCTATTATAGGTTAGGTAATAATTGTAATTATGAAGCAATAAGATGCTTTTCTTAAGATACTAACAAGGTTAGGTAAGGTCGGTGTTTTCTATGAATCTTTTTAAGGGTATCTATTATGTTAAGTATGTCACCTATGCACATATTTAATAAGTCATTATTGACTTATTAAATTTGCGAGAACGGGTTGGTGGACCCACAACCGTCGTGAGGACCCACAATTGTCGTGAGGACCCACAATTGTCGTGAGGACCCACAACCGTCGTGAGGACCCACAATTGTCGTGAGGACCCACAACCGTCGTGAGGACCCACAACCGTCGTGTGGACCCACAACCGTCGTGAGGACCCACAACCGTCGTGTGAACCCACAACCGTCGTGTGGACCCACAACCGTCGTGAGGACCCACAATTGTCGTGAGGACCCACAATTGTCGTGAGGACCCACAACCGTCGTGAGGACCCACAATTGTCGTGAGGACCCACAACCGTCGTGAGGACCCACAACCGTCGTGTGGACCCACAACTGTCGTGTGGACCCACAACCGTCGTGTGGACCTTCAACTGTCGTGAGGACCCACAATTGTCGTGAGGACCCACAACTTTCGTGAAGACCCACAACTGTCGTGAGGACCCACAACCGTCGTGTGGACCCACAACCGTCGTGTGGACCCTCAACCGTCGTGAGGAACCACAACCGTCGTGTGGACCCTCAACCGTCGTGGGGAGCCCACAACCGTCGTGGGGAGCCCACAACCGTCGTGGGGAGCCCACAACCGTCGTGGGGAGCCCACAACCGTCGTGGGAAGCCCACAACCGTCGTGTGGACCCACAACCGTCGTGTGGACCCACAACCGTCGTGTGGACCCACAACCGTCGTGTGGACTCTCAACCGTCGTGGGGGGCCCACAACCGTCGTGAGGACCCACAACCGTCGTGGGGACCCACAGCCGTCGTGTGGACCTACAACCGTCGTGGGAAGCCCTCAACCGTCGTGTGGACCCACAACCGTAGTGGGGAGCCCACAACCGTCGTGGGGAGCCCACAACCATCGTGGGGAGCCCACAACCATCGTGGGGAGCCCACAACCGTCGTGGGAAGCCCACAACCGTCGTGTAGACCCACAACCGTCGTGTGGACCCTCAACCGTCGTGGGGAGCCCACAACCGTCGTGTGGACCCACAACCGTCGTGTGGACCCACAACCGTCGTGGGGAGCCCACAACCGTCGTGGGAAGCCCACAACCGTCGTGTGGACCCACAACCGTCGTGTGGACCCACAACCGTCGTGGGGAGCCCACAACCGTCGTGCGGACCCACAACCGTCGTGAGGACCCACAACCGTCGTGTGGACCCACAACCGTCGTGGGGGACCCACAACCGTCGTGGGGGACCCACAACCGTCGTGGGGAGCCCACAACCGTCGTGGGCGGCCCACAACCGTCGTGGGGGGCCCAGAACCGTCGTGGGGGGCCCACAACCATCGTGGGGGCCCACAACCATCGTGGGGGCCCACAACTGACGTGGGGGCCCACAACCGTGGTGGGGGCCCACAACCGTCGTGAGGACCCACAACCGTCGTGGGGGCCCACAACCGACGTTGGGGGCCCATAACCGTCGTGAGGACTCACAATCGTCGTGAGGGCCCACAATTGTCGTGGGGGGCCCACAACCGGCATGAGGACCCACAACCGTCGTGAGGACCCACAACTGTCGTGAGGACCCACAACCGTCGTGGGGGGCCCACAACCGTCGTGAGGACCCACAACCGTCGTGAGGACCCACAACCGTCGTGAGGACCTACAACCGGCGTGAGGACCCACAACCGTTGTGAGGACCCACAACCGTCGTGAGGACCCACAACCGTCGTGGGGGCCCACAACCGTCGTGGGGAGCCCACAACCGTCGTATGGACCAACAACCGTCGTGAGGACCCACAACCGTCGTGAGGACCCACAACCGTCGTGAGGACCCACAACCGTCGTGAGGACCCACAACCGTCGTGTGGACCCACAACCATCGTGGGGAGCCCACAACCGTCGTGGCGAGCCCACAACCGTCGTGGGGAGCCCACAACCGTCGTGGGAAGCCCACAACCGTCGTGTGGACCCAGAACCGTCGTGTGGACCCACAACCGTCGTGTGGACCCACAACCGTCGTGTGGACTCACAACCGTCGTGTGGACTCACAACCGTCGTGTGGACCCACAACCGTCGTGTGGACTCACAACCGTCGTGGGGATCCCACAACCGTCGTGTGGACCAACAACCGTCGTGGGGGACCTACAACCGTCGTGGGGAGCCCACAACCGTCGTGGGGAGCCCACAACCGTCGTGGGAAGCCCACAACCGTCGTGTGGACCCACAACTGTCGTGGGGGCTCACATCCTCGTAAGGGCCCCACAACCGTCGTAGAGACCCACAATCGTCATGGGGGCCTTACAATCGTCGAGGGGACGCACAACCATCGTGGGGACCCCCAACCGCCATGATGGCCCACAGCCGTCATGGGACCCACAACCATCGTGGGGGCCCACAACCGTCGTGGGGGCTCACATCCTCGTAAGGGCCCCACAACCGTCGTAGAGACCCACAATCGTCATGGGGGCCTTACAATCGTCGAGGGGACGCACAACCATCGTAGGGACCCACAACCGCCGTGAGGGCCCACAGCCGCCATGGGACCCACAACCATCGTGGGGGCCCACAACCGTCGTGGGGGCCCACAACCGTCGTGGGGAGCACACAACCGTCGTGGGGGGCCCACAACCGTCGTGAGGACCCACAACCGTCGTGGGGAGCCCACAACCATCGTGGGGGGCCCCACAACCGCGTTGGGGGGCCCACAACCGTCGTGGGGGGCCCACAACCGTCGTGGGTGTCCCACAACCGTCGTGGGTGTCCCACAACCGTCGTGGGGACCCACTACCGTCGTGAGATCCCAGAACCGTCGTGAGGAGCCCACAACCGTCGTGTGAACCCACAACCGTCGTAGGGAGTGCACAACCATCGTGGGGGGCCCACAACCGTCTTTGGTGTCCCACATCCGTCGTAGGTGTCCCACAACCGTCGTGGGGGGCCCACAACCGTCGTGGGGGCCCACAACCGTCATGGGTGGCCCACAACCGACGTGGGGGGCCCACAACCGTCGTGGGGGAACACAACTGTCGATGGGGCCCACAACCATCGTGGGGGGCCCACAACCATCGTGGGGGGCCCACAACCATCGTGGGGGGCCCACAACCGTCGTGCGGGGCCCACAACCATCGTGGGGGCCCACAACCGACGTGGGGGCCCACAACCGTCGTGGGGGGCCCACAACCGTCGTGTGGACCCACAACCGTCGTGAGGACCCACAACCGTCGTGAGGACCCACAACCGTCGTGGGGGGCCCACAACCATCGTGGGCGGCCCACAACCGTCGTGGGGGGCCCAGAACCGTCGTGGGGGGCCCACAACCATCGTGGGGGCCCACAACTGACGTGGAGGCCCACAACCGTCGGGGGGGTCCACAACCGTCGTGAGGACCCACAACCGTCGTGGGGGCCCACAACCGACGTTGGGGGCCCATAACCGTCGTGAGGACTCACAACCGTCGTGAGGGCCCACAATTGTCGTGGGGGCCCACAACCGGCTTGAGAACCCACAACCGTCGTGAGGACCCACAACCGTCGTGAGGACCCACAACCGTCGTGGGGGGCCCACAACCGTCGTGAGGACCCACAACCGTCGTGAGGACCCACAACCGTAGTGAGGACCTACAACCGGCATGAGGACCCACAACCGTCGTCAGGAACCACAACCGTCGTGAGGACCCACAACCGTCGTTGGGGCCCACAACCGTCGTGAGGAGCCCACAACCGTCGTGTGGACCAACAAACGTCGTGAGGACCCACAACCGTCGTGAGGACCCACAACCGTCGTGAGGACCCACAACCGTCGTGAGGACCCACAACCGTCGTGTGGACCCACAACCATCGTGGGGAGCCCACAACCGTCGTGGGGAGCCCACAACCGTCGCGGGGAGCCCACAACCGTCGTGTGGACCCACAACCGTCGTGTGGACCCACAACCGTCGTGTGGACTCACAACCGTCGTGGGGGACCCACAACCGTTTTGAGGACCTACAACCGTCGTGAGGACCCACAACCATCGTGTGGACCCACAACCGTCATGTGGACTCACAACCGTCGTGGGGGGCCCCACAACCGTCGTGAAGACCCACAACCGTCGTGGGGACCCACAACCGTCGTGTGGACCCACAACCGTCGTGGGGAGCCCACAACCGTCGTGGGGAGCCCACAACCGTCGTGGGGAGCCCACAACCGTCGTGGGGAGCCTACAACCGTCGTGTGGACCCACAACCGTCGTGTCGACCCACAACCGTCGTGGGGAGCCCACAACCATCGTGTAGACCCACAACCGTCGTGTGGACCCACAACCGTCGTGGGGAGCCCACAAACGTCGTGGGAAGCCCACAACCGTCGTGGGGAGCCCACAACCATCGTGTAGACCTACAACCGTCGTGTGGACCCACAACCGTCGTGGGGAGCCCACAACCGTCGTGTGGACCCGCACCTGTCGTGAGGACCCACAACCGTCGTGTGGACCCACAACCGTCGTGGGGGACCCACAACCGTCGTGGGGAGCGCATAACCGTCGTGGGGAGAACACAACCGTCGTGGGGAGCCCACAACCGTCGTGTGGAGCCCACAACCGTCGTGGGGAGCCCACAACCGTCGTGGGAAGCCCACAACCGTCGTGTGGACCTACAACCGTCGTGTGGACCCACAACCGTCGTGTGAACCCACAACCGTCTTGGGGAGCCACAACCGTCGTGTGGACCCACAACCGTCGTGGGGACCCACAACCGTCGTGTGGACCCACAACCGTCGTGTGGACCCACAACCGTCGTGTGGACCCACAACCGTCGTGGGGACCCACAACCGTCGTGTGGACCTATAGCTAACGTGGGGACCCACTACTGTCGTGGGGGCTCACATCCTCGTAAGGGCCCCACAACCGTCGCAGAGACCCACAATCGTCATGGGGGCCTTACAATCGTCGAGGGGACGCACAACCATCGTGGGGACCCACAACCGCCGTGAGGGCCCACAGCCGACATGGGACCCACAACCATCGTGGGGGCCCACAACCGTCGTGGGGGCCCACAACCGTCGTGGGGAGCCCACAACCGTCGTGGGGGCCCACAACCGTCGTGGGGGGCCCACAACCGTCGTGAGGACCCACAACCGTCGTGGGGAGCCCACAACCGTCGTGGGGAGCCCACAACCGCGTTGGGGGGCCCACAACCGTCGTGGGGGGCCCACAACCGTCGTGGGTGTCCCACAACCGTCGTGAGGACCAACTACCGTCGTGAGATCCCACAACCGTCGTGAGGAGCCCACAACCGTCGTGGGAGGCCCACAACCGTCGTGGGGGGCCCAAAACCGTCTTTGGTGTCCCACATCCGTCGTGGGTGTCCCACAACCGTCGTGGGGGCCCACAACCGTCGTGGGGGCACACAACCGTCATGGGTGGCCCACAACCGACGTGGGGGGCCCACAACCGTCGTGGGGGGCCCACAACTGTCGTGGGGGCCCACAACCATCGTGGGGGCCCACAACCATCGTGGGGGGCCCACAACCATCGTGGGGGGCCCACAACCGTCGTGGGGGGCCCACAACCGTCGTGAGTACCCAGAACCGTCGTGGGGGGCCCACAACCATCGTGGGCGGCCCACAACCGTCGTGGGGGCCCACAACCGTCGTGGGGGCCCACAACCATCGTGGGGGCCCACAACCGACGTGGGGGCCCACAACCGTCGTGGGGGCCCACAACCGTCGTGTGGACCCACAACCGTCGTGAGGACCCACAACCGTCGTGAGGACCCACAACCATCGTGGGGGGCCCACAACCATCGTGGGCGGCCCACAACCGTCGTGGGTGGCCCAGAACCGTCGTGGGGGGCCCACAACCATCGTGGGGGCCCACAACTGACGTGGGGGCCCACAACCGTCGTTGGGGGCCCACAACCGTCGTGAGGACCCACAACCGTCGTGGGGGCCCACAACCGACGTTGGGGGCCCATAACCGTCGTGAGGACTCACAACCGTCGTGAGGGCCCACAATTGTCGTGGGGGCCCATCAACCGGCGTGAGGATCCACAACCGTCGTGAGGACCCACAACCGTCGTGGGGGGCCCACAACCGTCGTGAGGACCCGCAACCGTCGTAAGGACCCACAACCGTCGTGAGGACCTACAACCGGCGTGAGGACCCACAACCGTCGTGAGGACCCACAACCGTCGTGAGGACCCACAACCGTCGTGGGGGCCCACAACCGTCGTGGGGAGCCCACAACCGTCGTGGGGAGCCCACAACCGTCGTGTGGACCAACAACTGTCGTGAGGACCCACAACCGTCGTGAGGACCCACAACCGTCGTGAGGACCCACAACCGTCGTGAGGACCCACAACCGTCGTGTGGACCCACAACCATCGTGGGGAGCCCACAACCGTCGTGGGGAGCCCACAACCGTCGTGGGGAGCCCACAACCGTCGTGGGAAGCCCACAACCGTCGTGTGGACCCACAACCGTCGTATGGACCCACAACCGTCGTGTGGACTCACAACCGTCGTGGGGGACCCACAACCGTTTTGAGGACCTACAACCGTCGTGAGGACCCACAACCGTCGTGTGGACCCACAACCGTCGTGTGGACTCACAACTGTCGTGGAGGGCCCACAACCGTCGTGAAGACCCACAACCGTCGTGGGGACCCACAACCGTTGTGTGGACCCACAACCGTCGTGGGGAGCCTACAACCGTCGTTTGGACCCACAACCGTCGTGTCGACCCACAACCGTCGTGGGGAGCCCACAACCATCGTGTGGACCCACAACCGTCGTGTGGACCCACAACCGTCGTGGGGAGCCCACAACCGTCGTGGGAAGCCCACAACCGTCGAGTGGACCCACAACCGTCGTGTGGACCCACAACCGTCGTGGGGAGCCCACAACCGTCGTGTGGACCCACAACTGTCGTGAGGACCCACAACCGTCGTGTGGACCCACAACCGTCGTGGGGGACCCACAACCGTCGTGGGGAGCCCACAACCGTCGTGGGGAGCCCACAACCGTCGTGGGGAGCCCACAACCGTCGTGGGGAGCCCACAACTGTCGTGGGAAGCCCACAACCGTCGTGTGGACCCACAACCGTCGTGTGGACCCACAACCGTCGTGTGGACCCACAACCGTCGTGTGGACCCACAACCGTCGTGGGGACCCACAACCGTCGTGTGGACCTGTAGCTAACGTGGGGACCCACAACCGTCGTGTGGACCCACAACCGTCGTGGGGACCCACAACCGTCGTGTGGACCCACAACCGTCGTGTGGACCCACAACCGTCGTGTGGACCCACAACCGTCGTGGGGACCCACAACTGTCGTGGGGGCTCACATCCTCGTAAGGGCCCCACAACCGTCGCAGAGACCCACAATCGTCATGGGGGCCTTACAATCGTCAAGGGGACGCACAACCATCGTGGGGACCCACAACCGCCGTGAGGGCCCACAGCCGTCATGGGACCCACAACCATCGTGGGGGCCCACAACTGTCGTGGGGGCCCACAACCGTCGTGGGGAGCCCACAACCGTCGTGTGGACCAACAACTGTCGTGAGGACCCACAACCGTCGTGAGGACCCACAACCGTCGTGAGGACCCACAACCGTCGTGAGGACCCACAACGGTCGTGTGGACCCACAACCATCGTGGGGAGCCCACAACCGTCGTGGGGAGCCCACAACCGTCGTGGGGAGCCCACAACCATCGTGGGAAGCCCACAACCGTCGTGTGGACCCACAACCGTCGTATGGACCCACAACCGTCGTGTGGACTCACAACCGTCGTGGGGGACCCACAACCGTTTTGAGGACCTACAACCGTCGTGAGGACCCACAACCGTCGTGTGGACCCACAACCGTCGTGTGGACTCACAACTGTCGTGGAGGGCCCACAACCGTCGTGAAGACCCACAACCGTCGTGGGGACCCACAACCGTTGTGTGGACCCACAACCGTCGTGGGGAGCCTACAACCGTCGTTTGGACCCACAACCGTCGTGTCGACCCACAACCGTCGTGGGGAGCCCACAACCATCGTGTGGACCCACAACCGTCGTGTGGACCCACAACCGTCGTGGGGAGCCCACAACCGTCGTGGGAAGCCCACAACCGTCGTGTGGACCCACAACCGTCGTGTGGACCCACAACCGTCGTGGGGAGCCCACAACCGTCGTGTGGACCCACAACTGTCGTGAGGACCCACAACCGTCGTGTGGACCCACAACCGTCGTGGGGGACCCACAACCGTCGTGGGGAGCCCACAACCGTCGTGGGGAGCCCACAACCGTCGTGGGGAGCCCACAACCGTCGTGGGGAGCCCACAACTGTCGTGGGAAGCCCACAACCGTCGTGGGGAGCCCACAACCGTCGTGTGGACCCACAACCGTCGTATGGACCCACAACCGTCGTGTGGACTCACAACCGTCGTGGGGGACCCACAACCGTTTTGAGGACCTACAACCGTCGTGAGGACCCACAACCGTCGTGTGGACCCACAACCGTCGTGTGGACTCACAACTGTCGTGGAGGGCCCACAACCGTCGTGAAGACCCACAACCGTCGTGGGGACCCACAACCGTTGTGTGGACCCACAACCGTCGTGGGGAGCCTACAACCGTCGTTTGGACCCACAACCGTCGTGTCGACCCACAACCGTCGTGGGGAGCCCACAACCATCGTGTGGACCCACAACCGTCGTGTGGACCCACAACCGTCGTGGGGAGCCCACAACCGTCGTGGGAAGCCCACAACCGTCGTGTGGACCCACAACCGTCGTGTGGACCCACAACCGTCGTGGGGAGCCCACAACCGTCGTGTGGACCCACAACTGTCGTGAGGACCCACAACCGTCGTGTGGACCCACAACCGTCGTGGGGGACCCACAACCGTCGTGGGGAGCCCACAACCGTCGTGGGGAGCCCACAACCGTCGTGGGGAGCCCACAACCGTCGTGTGGACCCACAACCGTCGTGTGGACCCACAACCGTCGTGTGGACCCACAACCGTCGTGGGGACCCACAACCGTCGTGTGGACCTGTAGCTAACGTGGGGACCCACAACCGTCGTGTAGACCCACAACCGTCGTGGGGACCCACAACCGTCGTGTGGACCCACAACCGTCGTGTGGACCCACAACCGTCATGTGGACCCACAACCGTCGTGGGGACCCACAACTGTCGTGGGGGCTCACATCCTCGTAAGGGCCCCACAACCGTCGCAGAGACCCACAATCGTCATGGGGGCCTTACAATCGTCGAGGGGACGCACAACCATCGTGGGGACCCACAACCGCCGTGAGGGCCCACAGCCGTCATGGGACCCACAACCATCGTGGGGGCCCACAACTGTCGTGGGGGCCCACAACCGTCGTGGGGAGCCCACAACCGTCGTGGGGGGCCAACAACCGTCGTGAGGACCCACAACCGTCGTGGGGAGCCCACAACCATCGTGGGGGGGCCCCCACGACGGTTGTGGGCCCCCAACGCGGTTGTGGGCCCCCCCACGATGGTTGTGGGCTCCCCACGACGGTTGTGGGTCCTCACGACGGTTGTTGGCCCCCCACGACGGTTGTGGGCTCCCCACGACGGTTGTGGGCCCCCACGACAGTTGTGGGCCCCCACGATGGTTGTGGGTCCCATGACGGCTGTGGGCCCTCACGGCGGTTGTGGGTCCCCACGATGGTTGTGCGTCCCCTCGACGATTGTAAGGCCCCCATGACGATTGTGGGTCTCTGCGACGGTTGTGGGGCCCTTACGAGGATGTGAGCCCCCACGACAGTTGTGGGTCCCCACGACGGTTGTGGGTCCACATGACGGTTGTGGGTCCACACGACGGTTGTGGGTCCACACGACGGTTGTGGGTCCCCACGACGGTTGTGGGTCCACACGACGGTTGTGGGTCCCCACGTTAGCTACAGGTCCACACGACGGTTGTGGGTCCCCACGACGGTTGTGGGTCCACACGACGGTTGTGGGTCCACACGACGGTTGTGGGTCCACACGACGGTTGTGGGCTTCCCACGACAGTTGTGGGCTCCCCACGACGGTTGTGGGCTCCCCACGACGGTTGTGGGCTCCCCACGACGGTTGTGGGCTCCCCACGACGGTTGTGGGTCCCCCACGACGGTTGTGGGTCCACACGACGGTTGTGGGTCCTCACGACAGTTGTGGGTGTCCCACAACCGTCGTAGGGGGCCCACAACCGTCGTGGGGGCCCACAACCGTCATGGGTGGCCCACAACAGACGTGGGGGCCCACAACCGTCGTGGGGGGCCCACAACCGTCGTGGGGGGCCCACAACCGTCGTGGGGGGCGTACAACTGTCGTGAGAACCCACAACCGTCGTGTGGACCCACAACCGTCGTGGGGGACCCACAACCGTCGTGGGGAGCCCACAACCGTCGTGGGGAGCGCACAACCGTCGTGGGGAGCCCACAACCGTCATGGGGAGCCCACAACCGTCGTGGGGGCACACAACCGTCATGGGTGGCCCACAACCGACGTGGGGGGCCCACAACCGTCGTGGGGGGCCCACAACTGTCGTGGGGGCCCACAACCCTCGTGGGGGCCCACAACCATCGTGGGGGGCCCACAACCATCGTGGGGGGCCCACAACCGTCGTGGGGGGCCCACAACCGTCGTGAGTACCCAGAACCGTCGTGGGGGGCCCACAACCATCGTGGGCGGCCCACAACCGTCGTGGGGGCCCACAACCGTCGTGGGGGCCCACAACCATCGTGGGGGCCCACAACCGACGTGGGGGCCCACAACCGTCGTGGGGGCCCACAACCGTCGTGTGGACCCACAACCGTCGTGAGGACCCACAACCGTCGTGAGGACCCACAACTATCGTGGGGGGCCCACAACCATCGTGGGCGGCCCACAACCGTCGTGGGTGGCCCAGAACCGTCGTGGGGGGCCCACAACCATCGTGGGGGCCCACAACTGACGTGGGGGCCCACAACCGTCGTTGGGGGCCCACAACCGTCGTGAGGACCCACAACCGTCGTGGGGGCCCACAACCGACGTTGGGGGCCCATAACCGTCGTGAGGACTCACAACCGTCGTGAGGGCCCACAATTGTATTGGGGGCCCATCAACCGGCGTGAGGACCCACAACCGTCGTGAGGACCCACAACCGTCGTGGGGGGCCCACAACCGTCGTGAGGACCCGCAACCGTCGTAAGGACCCACAACCGTCGTGAGGACCTACAACCGGCGTGAGGACCCACAACCGTCGTGAGGACCCACAACCGTCGTGAGGACCCACAACCGTCGTGGGGGCCCACAACCGTCGTGGGGAGCCCACAACCGTCGTGTGGACCAACAACTGTCGTGAGGACCCACAACCGTCGTGAGGACCCACAACCGTCGTGAGGACCCACAACCGTCGTGAGGACCCACAACCGTCGTGTGGACCCACAACCATCGTGGGGAGCCCACAACCGTCGTGGGGAGCCCACAACCGTCGTGGGGAGCCCACAACCGTCGTGGGAAGCCCACAACCGTCGTGTGGACCCACAACCGTCGTATGGACCCACAACCGTCGTGTGGACTCACAACCGTCGTGGGGGACCCACAACCGTTTTGAGGACCTACAACCGTCGTGAGGACCCACAACCGTCGTGTGGACCCACAACCGACGTGTGGACTCACAACTGTCGTGGAGGGCCCACAACCGTCGTGAAGACCCACAACCGTCGTGGGGACCCACAACCGTTGTGTGGACCCACAACCGTCGTGGGGAGCCTACAACCGTCGTTTGGACCCACAACCGTCGTGTCGACCCACAACCGTCGTGGGGAGCCCACAACCATCGTGTGGACCCACAACCGTCGTGTGGACCCACAACCGTCGTGGGGAGCCCACAACCGTCGTGGGAAGCCCACAACCGTCGAGTGGACCCACAACCGTCGTGTGGACCCACAACCGTCGTGGGGAGCCCACAACCGTCGTGTGGACCCACAACTGTCGTGAGGACCCACAACCGTCGTGTGGACCCACAACCGTCGTGGGGGACCAACAACCGTCGTGGGGAGCCCACAACCGTCGTGGGGAGCCCACAACCGTCGTGGGGAGCCCACAACCGTCGTGGGGAGCCCACAACTGTCGTGGGAAGCCCACAACCGTCGTGTGGACCCACAACCGTCGTGTGGACCCACAACCGTCGTGTGGACCCACAACCGTCGTGGGGACCCACAACCGTCGTGTGGACCTGTAGCTAACGTGGGGACCCACAACCGTCGTGTGGACCCACAACCGTCGTGGGGACCCACAACCGTCGTGTGGACCCACAACCGTCGTGTGGACCCACAACCGTCGTGTGGACCCACAACCGTCGTGGGGACCCACAACTGTCGTGGGGGCTCACATCCTCGTAAGGGCCCCACAACCGTCGCAGAGACCCACAATCGTCATGGGGGCCTTACAATCGTCAAGGGGACGCACAACCATCGTGGGGACCCACAACCGCCGTGAGGGCCCACAGCCGTCATGGGACCCACAACCATCGTGGGGGCCCACAACTGTCGTGGGGGCCCACAACCGTCGTGGGGAGCCCACAACCATCGTGTGGACCAACAACTGTCGTGAGGACCCACAACCGTCGTGAGGACCCACAACCGTCGTGAGGACCCACAACCGTCGTGAGGACCCACAACGGTCGTGTGGACCCACAACCATCGTGGGGAGCCCACAACCGTCGTGGGGAGCCCACAACCGTCGTGGGGAGCCCACAACCGTCGTGGGAAGCCCACAACTGTCGTGTGGACCCACAACCGTCGTATGGACCCACAACCGTCGTGTGGACTCACAACCGTCGTGGGGGACCCACAACCGTCGTGAGGACCCGCAACCGTCGTAAGGACCCACAACCGTCGTGAGGACCTACAACCGGCGTGAGGACCCACAACCGTCGTGAGGACCCACAACCGTCGTGAGGACCCACAACCGTCGTGGGGGCCCACAACCGTCGTGGGGAGCCCACAACCGTCGTGTGGACCAACAACTGTCGTGAGGACCCACAACCGTCGTGAGGACCCACAACCGTCGTGAGGACCCACAACCGTCGTGAGGACCCACAACCGTCGTGTGGACCCACAACCATCGTGGGGAGCCCACAACCGTCGTGGGGAGCCCACAACCGTCGTGGGGAGCCCACAACCGTCGTGGGAAGCCCACAACCGTCGTGTGGACCCACAACCGTCGTATGGACCCACAACCGTCGTGTGGACTCACAACCGTCGTGGGGGACCCACAACCGTTTTGAGGACCTACAACCGTCGTGAGGACCCACAACCGTCGTGTGGACCCACAACCGTCGTGTGGACTCACAACTGTCGTGGAGGGCCCACAACCGTCGTGAAGACCCACAACCGTCGTGGGGACCCACAACCGTTGTGTGGACCCACAACCGTCGTGGGGAGCCTACAACCGTCGTTTGGACCCACAACCGTCGTGTCGACCCACAACCGTCGTGGGGAGCCCACAACCATCGTGTGGACCCACAACCGTCGTGTGGACCCACAACCGTCGTGGGGAGCCCACAACCGTCGTGGGAAGCCCACAACCGTCGAGTGGACCCACAACCGTCGTGTGGACCCACAACCGTCGTGGGGAGCCCACAACCGTCGTGTGGACCCACAACTGTCGTGAGGACCCACAACCGTCGTGTGGACCCACAACCGTCGTGGGGGACCCACAACCGTCGTGGGGAGCCCACAACCGTCGTGGGGAGCCCACAACCGTCGTGGGGAGCCCACAACCGTCGTGGGGAGCCCACAACTGTCGTGGGAAGCCCACAACCGTCGTGTGGACCCACAACCGTCGTGTGGACCCACAACCGTCGTGTGGACCCACAACCGTCGTGGGGACCCACAACCGTCGTGTGGACCTGTAGCTAACGTGGGGACCCACAACCGTCGTGTGGACCCACAACCGTCGTGGGGACCCACAACCGTCGTGTGGACCCACAACCGTCGTGTGGACCCACAACCGTCGTGTGGACCCACAACCGTCGTGGGGACCCACAACTGTCGTGGGGGCTCACATCCTCGTAAGGGCCCCACAACCGTCGCAGAGACCCACAATCGTCATGGGGGCCTTACAATCGTCAAGGGGACGCACAACCATCGTGGGGACCCACAACCGCCGTGAGGGCCCACAGCCGTCATGGGACCCACAACCATCGTGGGGGCCCACAACTGTCGTGGGGGCCCACAACCGTCGTGGGGAGCCCACAACCGTCGTGTGGACCAACAACTGTCGTGAGGACCCACAACCGTCGTGAGGACCCACAACCGTCGTGAGGACCCACAACCGTCGTGAGGACCCACAACGGTCGTGTGGACCCACAACCATCGTGGGGAGCCCACAACCGTCGTGGGGAGCCCACAACCGTCGTGGGGAGCCCACAACCATCGTGGGAAGCCCACAACCGTCGTGTGGACCCACAACCGTCGTATGGACCCACAACCGTCGTGTGGACTCACAACCGTCGAGGGGGACCCACAACCGTTTTGAGGACCTACAACCGTCGTGAAGACCCACAACCGTCGTGTGGACCCACAACCGTCGTGTGGACTCACAACTGTCGTGGAGGGCCCACAACCGTCGTGAAGACCCACAACCGTCGTGGGGACCCACAACCGTTGTGTGGACCCACAACCGTCGTGGGGAGCCTACAACCGTCGTTTGGACCCACAACCGTCGTGTCGACCCACAACCGTCGTGGGGAGCCACACAACCATCGTGTGGACCCACAACCGTCGTGAGGACCTACAACCGGCGTGAGGACCCACAACCGTCGTGAGGACCCACAACCGTCGTGAGGACCCACAACCGTCGTGGGGGCCCACAACCGTCGTGGGGAGCCCACAACCGTCGTGTGGACCAACAACTGTCGTGAGGACCCACAACCGTCGTGAGGACCCACAACCGTCGTGAGGACCCACAACCGTCGTGAGGACCCACAACCGTCGTGTGGACCCACAACCATCGTGGGGAGCCCACAACCGTCGTGGGGAGCCCACAACCGTCGTGGGGAGCCCACAACCGTCGTGGGAAGCCCACAACCGTCGTGTGGACCCACAACCGTCGTATGGACCCACAACCGTCGTGTGGACTCACAACCGTCGTGGGGGACCCACAACCGTTTTGAGGACCTACAACCGTCGTGAGGACCCACAACCGTCGTGTGGACCCACAACCGACGTGTGGACTCACAACTGTCGTGGAGGGCCCACAACCGTCGTGAAGACCCACAACCGTCGTGGGGACCCACAACCGTTGTGTGGACCCACAACCGTCGTGGGGAGCCTACAACCGTCGTTTGGACCCACAACCGTCGTGTCGACCCACAACCGTCGTGGGGAGCCCACAACCATCGTGTGGACCCACAACCGTCGTGTGGACCCACAACCGTCGTGGGGAGCCCACAACCGTCGTGGGAAGACAACAACCGTCGAGTGGACCCACAACCGTCGTGTGGACCCACAACCGTCGTGGGGAGCCCACAACCGTCGTGTGGACCCACAACTGTCGTGAGGACCCACAACCGTCGTGTGGACCCACAACCGTCGTGGGGGACCAACAACCGTCGTGGGGAGCCCACAACCGTCGTGGGGAGCCCACAACCGTCGTGGGGAGCCCACAACCGTCGTGGGGAGCCCACAACTGTCGTGGGAAGCCCACAACCGTCGTGTGGACCCACAACCGTCGTGTGGACCCACAACCGTCGTGTGGACCCACAACCGTCGTGGGGACCCACAACCGTCGTGTGGACCTGTAGCTAACGTGGGGACCCACAACCGTCGTGTGGACCCACAACCGTCGTGGGGACCCACAACCGTCGTGTGGACCCACAACCGTCGTGTGGACCCACAACCGTCGTGTGGACCCACAACCGTCGTGGGGACCCACAACTGTCGTGGGGGCTCACATCCTCGTAAGGGCCCCACAACCGTCGCAGAGACCCACAATCGTCATGGGGGCCTTACAATCGTCAAGGGGACGCACAACCATCGTGGGGACCCACAACCGCCGTGAGGGCCCACAGCCGTCATGGGACCCACAACCATCGTGGGGGCCCACAACTGTCGTGGGGGCCCACAACCGTCGTGGGGAGCCCACAACCATCGTGTGGACCAACAACTGTCGTGAGGACCCACAACCGTCGTGAGGACCCACAACCGTCGTGAGGACCCACAACCGTCGTGAGGACCCACAACGGTCGTGTGGACCCACAACCATCGTGGGGAGCCCACAACCGTCGTGGGGAGCCCACAACCGTCGTGGGGAGCCCACAACCGTCGTGGGAAGCCCACAACTGTCGTGTGGACCCACAACCGTCGTATGGACCCACAACCGTCGTGTGGACTCACAACCGTCGTGGGGGACCCACAACCGTCGTGAGGACCCGCAACCGTCGTAAGGACCCACAACCGTCGTGAGGACCTACAACCGGCGTGAGGACCCACAACCGTCGTGAGGACCCACAACCGTCGTGAGGACCCACAACCGTCGTGGGGGCCCACAACCGTCGTGGGGAGCCCACAACCGTCGTGTGGACCAACAACTGTCGTGAGGACCCACAACCGTCGTGAGGACCCACAACCGTCGTGAGGACCCACAACCGTCGTGAGGACCCACAACCGTCGTGTGGACCCACAACCATCGTGGGGAGCCCACAACCGTCGTGGGGAGCCCACAACCGTCGTGGGGAGCCCACAACCGTCGTGGGAAGCCCACAACCGTCGTGTGGACCCACAACCGTCGTATGGACCCACAACCGTCGTGTGGACTCACAACCGTCGTGGGGGACCCACAACCGTTTTGAGGACCTACAACCGTCGTGAGGACCCACAACCGTCGTGTGGACCCACAACCGTCGTGTGGACTCACAACTGTCGTGGAGGGCCCACAACCGTCGTGAAGACCCACAACCGTCGTGGGGACCCACAACCGTTGTGTGGACCCACAACCGTCGTGGGGAGCCTACAACCGTCGTTTGGACCCACAACCGTCGTGTCGACCCACAACCGTCGTGGGGAGCCCACAACCATCGTGTGGACCCACAACCGTCGTGTGGACCCACAACCGTCGTGGGGAGCCCACAACCGTCGTGGGAAGCCCACAACCGTCGAGTGGACCCACAACCGTCGTGTGGACCCACAACCGTCGTGGGGAGCCCACAACCGTCGTGTGGACCCACAACTGTCGTGAGGACCCACAACCGTCGTGTGGACCCACAACCGTCGTGGGGGACCCACAACCGTCGTGGGGAGCCCACAACCGTCGTGGGGAGCCCACAACCGTCGTGGGGAGCCCACAACCGTCGTGGGGAGCCCACAACTGTCGTGGGAAGCCCACAACCGTCGTGTGGACCCACAACCGTCGTGTGGACCCACAACCGTCGTGTGGACCCACAACCGTCGTGGGGACCCACAACCGTCGTGTGGACCTGTAGCTAACGTGGGGACCCACAACCGTCGTGTGGACCCACAACCGTCGTGGGGACCCACAACCGTCGTGTGGACCCACAACCGTCGTGTGGACCCACAACCGTCGTGTGGACCCACAACCGTCGTGGGGACCCACAACTGTCGTGGGGGCTCACATCCTCGTAAGGGCCCCACAACCGTCGCAGAGACCCACAATCGTCATGGGGGCCTTACAATCGTCAAGGGGACGCACAACCATCGTGGGGACCCACAACCGCCGTGAGGGCCCACAGCCGTCATGGGACCCACAACCATCGTGGGGGCCCACAACTGTCGTGGGGGCCCACAACCGTCGTGGGGAGCCCACAACCGTCGTGTGGACCAACAACTGTCGTGAGGACCCACAACCGTCGTGAGGACCCACAACCGTCGTGAGGACCCACAACCGTCGTGAGGACCCACAACGGTCGTGTGGACCCACAACCATCGTGGGGAGCCCACAACCGTCGTGGGGAGCCCACAACCGTCGTGGGGAGCCCACAACCATCGTGGGAAGCCCACAACCGTCGTGTGGACCCACAACCGTCGTATGGACCCACAACCGTCGTGTGGACTCACAACCGTCGAGGGGGACCCACAACCGTTTTGAGGACCTACAACCGTCGTGAGGACCCACAACCGTCGTGTGGACCCACAACCGTCGTGTGGACTCACAACTGTCGTGGAGGGCCCACAACCGTCGTGAAGACCCACAACCGTCGTGGGGACCCACAACCGTTGTGTGGACCCACAACCGTCGTGGGGAGCCTACAACCGTCGTTTGGACCCACAACCGTCGTGTCGACCCACAACCGTCGTGGGGAGCCACACAACCATCGTGTGGACCCACAACCGTCGTGTGGACCCACAACCGTCGTGGGGAGCCCACAACCGTCGTGGGAAGCCCACAACCGTCGTGTGGACCCACAACCGTCGTGTGGACCCACAACCGTCGTGGGGAGCCCACAACCGTCGTGTGGACCCACAACTGTCGTGAGGACCCACAACCGTCGTGTGGACCCACAACCGTCGTGGGGGACCCACAACCGTCGTGGGGAGCCCACAACCGTCGTGGGGAGCCCACAACCGTCGTGGGGAGCCCACAACCGTCGTGGGGAGCCCACAACTGTCGTGGGAAGCCCACAACCGTCGTGGGGAGCCCACAACCGTCGTGTGGACCCACAACCGTCGTATGGACCCACAACCGTCGTGTGGACTCACAACCGTCGTGGGGGACCCACAACCGTTTTGAGGACCTACAACCGTCGTGAGGACCCACAACCGTCGTGTGGACCCACAACCGTCGTGTGGACTCACAACTGTCGTGGAGGGCCCACAACCGTCGTGAAGACCCACAACCGTCGTGGGGACCCACAACCGTTGTGTGGACCCACAACCGTCGTGGGGAGCCTACAACCGTCGTTTGGACCCACAACCGTCGTGTCGACCCACAACCGTCGTGGGGAGCCCACAACCATCGTGTGGACCCACAACCGTCGTGTGGACCCACAACCGTCGTGGGGAGCCCACAACCGTCGTGGGAAGCCCACAACCGTCGTGTGGACCCACAACCGTCGTGTGGACCCACAACCGTCGTGGGTAGCCCACAACCGTCGTGTGGACCCACAACTGTCGTGAGGACCCACAACCGTCGTGTGGACCCACAATCGTCGTGGGGGACCCACAACCGTTGTGGGGAGCCCACAACCGTCGTGGGGAGCCCACAACCGTCGTGGGGAGCCCACAACCGTCGTGGGGAGCCCACAACTGTCGTGGGAAGCCCACAACCGTCGTGTGGACCCACAACCGTCGTGTGGACCCACAACCGTCGTGTGGACCCACAACCGTCGTGGGGACCCACAACCGTCGTGTGGACCTGTAGCTAACGTGGGGACCCACAACCGTCGTGTGGACCCACAACCGTCGTGGGGACCCACAACCGTCGTGTGGACCCACAACCGTCGTGTGGACCCACAACCGTCGTGTGGACCCACAACCGTCGTGGGGACCCACAACTGTCGTGGGGGCTCACATCCTCGTAAGGGCCCCACAACCGTCGCAGAGACCCACAATCGTCATGGGGGCCTTACAATCGTCGAGGGGACGCACAACAATCGTGGGGACCCACAACCGCCGTGAGGGCCCACAGCCGTCATGGGACCCACAACCATCGTGGGGGCCCACAACTGTCGTGGGGGCCCACAACCGTCGTGGGGAGCCCACAACCGTCGTGGGGGGCCAACAACCGTCGTGAGGACCCACAACCGTCGTGGGGAGCCCACAACCATCGTGGGGGGGCCCACAACCGCGTTGGGGGCCCACAACCGTCGTGGGGGCCCACAACCGTCGTGGGTGTCCCACAACCGTCGTGGGTGTCCCACAACCGTCGTGAGGACCCACTACCGTCGTGAGATCCCACAACCGTCGTGAGGAGCCCACAACCGTCGTGTGAACCCACAACCGTCGTAGGGAGTCCACAACCATCGTGGGGGGCCCACAACCGTCGTGGGAGGCCCACAACCGTCGTGGGGGGCCCACAACCGTCTTTGGTGTCCCACATCCGTCGTGGGTGTCCCACAACCGTCGTTGGGGGCCCACAACCGTCGTGGGGGCCCACAACCGTCATGGGTGGCCCACAACAGACGTGGGGGCCCACAACCGTCGTGGGGGGCCCACAACCGTCGTGGGGGGCCCACAACCGTCGTGGGGGGCGTACAACTGTCGTGAGAACCCACAACCGTCGTGTGGACCCACAACCGTCGTGGGGGACCCACAACCGTCGTGGGGAGCCCACAACCGTCGTGGGGAGCGCACAACCGTCGTGGGGAGCCCACAACCGTCATGGGGAGCCCACAACCGTCGTGGGGGCACACAACCGTCATGGGTGGCCCACAACCGACGTGGGGGGCCCACAACCGTCGTGGGGGGCCCACAACTGTCGTGGGGGCCCACAACCCTCGTGGGGGCGCACAACCATCGTGGGGGGCCCACAACCATCGTGGGCGGCCCACAACCGTCGTGGGGGCCCACAACCGTCGTGGGGGCCCACAACCATCGTGGGGGCCCACAACCGACGTGGGGGCCCACAACCGTCGTGGGGGCCCACAACCGTCGTGTGGACCCACAACCGTCGTGAGGACCCACAACCGTCGTGAGGACCCACAACCATCGTGGGGGGCCCACAACCATCGTGGGCGGCCCACAACCGTCGTGGGTGGCCCAGAACCGTCGTGGGGGGCCCACAACCATCGTGGGGGCCCACAACTGACGTGGGGGCCCACAACCGCCGTTGGGGGCCCACAACCGTCGTGAGGACCCACAACCGTCGTGGGGGCCCACAACCGACGTTGGGGGCCCATAACCGTCGTGAGGACTCACAACCGTCGTGAGGGCCCACAATTGTCGTGGGGGCCCATCAACCGGCGTGAGGACCCACAACCGTCGTGAGGACCCACAACCGTCGTGGGGGGCCCACAACCGTCGTGAGGACCCGCAACCGTCGTAAGGACCCACAACCGTCGTGAGGACCTACAACCGGCGTGAGGACCCACAACCGTCGTGAGGACCCACAACCGTCGTGAGGACCCACAACCGTCGTGGGGGCCCACAACCGTCGTGGGGAGCCCACAACCGTCGTGTGGACCAACAACTGTCGTGAGGACCCACAACCGTCGTGAGGACCCACAACCGTCGTGAGGACCCACAACCGTCGTGAGGACCCACAACCGTCGTGTGGACCCACAACCATCGTGGGGAGCCCACAACCGTCGTGGGGAGCCCACAACCGTCGTGGGGAGCCCACAACCGTCGTGGGAAGCCCTCAACCGTCGTGTGGACCCACAACCGTCGTATGGACCCACAACCGTCGTGTGGACTCACAACCGTCGTGGGGGACCCACAACCGTTTTGAGGACCTACAACCGTCGTGAGGACCCACAACCGTCGTGTGGACCCACAACCGTCGTGTGGACTCACAACTGTCGTGGAGGGCCCACAACCGTCGTGAAGACCCACAACCGTCGTGGGGACCCACAACCGTTGTGTGGACCCACAACCGTCGTGGGGAGCCTACAACCGTCGTTTGGACCCACAACCGTCGTGTCGACCCACAACCGTCGTGGGGAGCCCACAACCATCGTGTGGACCCACAACCGTCGTGTGGACCCACAACCGTCGTGGGGAGCCCACAACCGTCGTGGGAAGCCCACAACCGTCGAGCGGACCCACAACCGTCGTGTGGACCCACAACCGTCGTGGGGAGCCCACAACCGTCGTGTGGACCCACAACTGTCGTGAGGACCCACAACCGTCGTGTGGACCAACAACCGTCGTGGGGGACCAACAACCGTCGTGGGGAGCCCACAACCGTCGTGGGGAGCCCACAACCGTCGTGGGGAGCCCACAACCGTCGTGGGGAGCCCACAACTGTCGTGGGAAGCCCACAACCGTCGTGTGGACCCACAACCGTCGTGTGGACCCACAACCGTCGTGTGGACCCACAACCGTCGTGGGGACCCACAACCGTCGTGTGGACCTGTAGCTAACGTGGGGACCCACAACCGTCGTGTGGACCCACAACCGTCGTGGGGACCCACAACCGTCGTGTGGACCCACAACCGTCGTGTGGACCCACAACCGTCGTGTGGACCCACAACCGTCGTGGGGACCCACAACTGTCGTGGGGGCTCACATCCTCGTAAGGGCCCCACAACCGTCGCAGAGACCCACAATCGTCATGGGGGCCTTACAATCGTCAAGGGGACGCACAACCATCGTGGGGACCCACAACTGCCGTGAGGGCCCACAGCCGTCATGGGACCCACAACCATCGTGGGGGCCCACAACTGTCGTGGGGGCCCACAACCGTCGTGGGGAGCCCACAACCGTCGTGTGGACCAACAACTGTCGTGAGGACCCACAACCGTCGTGAGGACCCACAACCGTCGTGAGGACCCACAACCGTCGTGAGGACCCACAACGGTCGTGTGGACCCACAACCATCGTGGGGAGCCCACAACCGTCGTGGGGAGCCCACAACCGTCGTGGGGAGCCCACAACCATCGTGGGGAGCCCACAACCGTCGTGGGGAGCCCACAACCGTCGTGGGGAGCCCACAACCGTCGTGGGAAGCCCACAACCGTCGTGTGGACCCACAACCGTCGTATGGACCCACAACCGTCGTGTGGACTCACAACCGTCGTGGGGGACCCACAACCGTTTTGAGGACCCACAACCGTCGTGTGGACCCACAACCGTCGTGTGGACTCACAACTGTCGTGGAGGGCCCACAACCGTCGTGAAGACCCACAACCGTCGTGGGGACCCACAACCGTTGTGTGGACCCACAACCGTCGTGGGGAGCCTACAACCGTCGTTTGGACCCACAACCGTCGTGTCGACCCACAACCGTCGTGGGGAGCCCACAACCATCGTGTGGACCCACAACCGTCGTGTGGACCCACAACCGTCGTGGGGAGCCCACAACCGTCGTGGGAAGCCCACAACCGTCGTGTGGACCCACAACCGTCGTGTGGACCCACAACCGTCGTGGGGAGCCCACAACCGTCGTGTGGACCCACAACTGTCGTGAGGACCCACAACCGTCGTGTGGACCCACAACCGTCGTGGGGGACCCACAACCGTCGTGGGGAGCCCACAACCGTCGTGGGGAGCCCACAACCGTCGTGGGGAGCCCACAACCGTCGTGGGGAGCCCACAACTGTCGTGGGAAGCCCACAACCGTCGTGTGGACCCACAACCGTCGTGTGGACCCACAACCGTCGTGTGGACCCACAACCGTCGTGGGGACCCACAACCGTCGTGTGGACCTGTAGCTAACGTGGGGACCCACAACCGTCGTGTGGACCCACAACCGTCGTGGGGACCCACAACCGTCGTGTGGACCCACAACCGTCGTGTGGACCCACAACCGTCGTGTGGACCCACAACCGTCGTGGGGACCCACAACTGTCGTGGGGGCTCACATCCTCGTAAGGGCCCCACAACCGTCGCAGAGACCCACAATCGTCATGGGGGCCTTACAATCGTCGAGGGGACGCACAACCATCGTGGGGACCCACAACCGCCGTGAGGGCCCACAGCCGTCATGGGACCCACAACCATCGTGGGGGCCCACAACTGTCGTGGGGGCCCACAACCGTCGTGGGGAGCCCACAACCGTCGTGGGGGGCCAACAACCGTCGTGAGGACCCACAACCGTCGTGGGGAGCCCACAACCATCGTGGGGGGGCCCACAACCGCGTTGGGGGCCCACAACCGTCGTGGGGGCCCACAACCGTCGTGGGTGTCCCACAACCGTCGTGTGGACCCACAACCGTCGTGTGGACCCACAACCGTCGTGGGGACCCACAACTGTCGTGGGGGCTCACATCCTCGTAAGGGCCCCACAACCGTCGCAGAGACCCACAATCGTCATGGGGGCCTTACAATCGTCGAGGGGACGCACAACCATCGTGGGGACCCACAACCGCCGTGAGGGCCCACAGCCGTCATGGGACCCACAACCATCGTGGGGGCCCACAACTGTCGTGGGGGCCCACGACCGTCGTGGGGAGCCCACAACCGTCGTGGAGGGCCAACAACCGTCGTGAGGACCCACAACCGTCGTGGGGAGCCCACAACCATCGTGGGGGGGCCCACAACCGCGTTGGGGGCCCACAACCGTCGTGGGGGCCCACAACCGTCGTGGGTGTCCCACAACCGTCGTGGGTGTCCCACAACCGTCGTGAGGACCCACTACCGTCGTGAGATCCCACAACCGTCGTGAGGAGCCCACAACCGTCGTGTGAACCCACAACCGTCGTAGGGAGTCCACAACCATCGTGGGGGGCCCACAACCGTCGTGGGAGGCCCACAACCGTCGTGGGGGGCCCACAACCGTCTTTGGTGTCCCACATCCGTCGTGGGTGTCCCACAACCGTCGTAGGGGGCCCACAACCGTCGTGGGGGCCCACAACCGTCATGGGTGGCCCACAACAGACGTGGGGGGCCCACAACCGTCGTGGGGGGCCCACAACCGTCGTGGGGGGCCCACAACCGTCGTGGGGGGCCTACAACTGTCGTGAGAACCCACAACCGTCGTGTGGACCCACAACCGTCGTGGGGGACCCACAACCGTCGTGGGGAGCCCACAACCGTCGTGGGGAGCGCACAACCGTCGTGGGGAGCCCACAACCGTCATGGGGAGCCCACAACCGTCGTGGGAAGCCCACAACCGTCGTGGGAAGCCCACAACCGTCGTGTGGACCCACGACCGTCGTGTGGACCCACAACCGTCGTGGGGAGCCCACAACCGTCGTTTGGACCCACAACCGTCGTGTGGACCCACAACCGTCGTGGGGACCCACATCCGTCGTGGGGGGCCAACAACCGGCATGGGGCCCCACAACCGTCGTGTGGACCTATAGCTAACGTGGGGACCCCCAACTGTCGTGGGTGCTCACATCCTCGTAAGGGCCCCACAACCGTCGTAGAGCAACCCGTCCTTTTAAAAATAACGTCACTTTTGGCTCGTATGCGCACTATGGCCAAATTTGGACGTAATTTGAAATGAAATCGACTCACAAAAGTGACGTACTGTTCCGTTTTCTGTTTGAGTCGTCCGGCTTACTCGGGAAGCTTAGAAAAGGATTCTTTCCATTAACGTTTTTCATAACGTTTTTAAACTTTATGAGAATTTCCTGCCCACCTAACCTATCAGAGGACCCTTAACTTACTGTTGTTGAAGAAAAAAAATCAAAATTTATTATCATTTCTTTTTCCATTTCAAATTACGTCCATATTCGGCCATACAGGCAAACGGCCAAAAGTGACGTTCTTTTTAAGAGGACAGGTTGCGTAGAGACCCACAATCGTCATGGGGGCCTTACAATCGTCGAGGGGACGCACAACCATATGTGCGTCCCATACCTGAGCTCAGGTATGGTGGCTCAGGTATGGAGCCACCATACCTGAGAGGATATCATTGACGTCCATTAGTTCCCCCTACAGGAGGCCGGAAGTGTTGAGGGCGGTATGAGAGAGCAGACTCTTGCGGATGTGGTTCATTACCCTTATTAGTTTTTCAAAGTCTGCAGAGGGGGTGTGTGTGTGTACTGTCCACCTTTCAGCGGGTAACTGAAGAGTATTTCCAAGTAGCTGGTGTGGTCATATCCCCCCCCCCCCCTCAGTTCCCCTCGTCAGGGACATGTCGCATCCATCATGGGTCTGGAGGACTGCTTTGAGAGTTTTGACATACCACTCACCTCAGCCAGAAGGTTTGCGTTTTCTCGCTAGGGAATGAAAGAATATATGCAATAAACGAGGGAAAAGTAAACACATTATATAAATTTATTTCTTTTATTAAACACTTAAGCGATTTACAACGATAATAATAATAATAATAATAAAACTTCTTGGTGTGTTAGCTAGCAGACAGATTGGGGAAAGGCTTTCATTCAGTCCGTCGAAGCTTCTTGTCATCCTAGTCAATCATTCAATCTGTAGAAAGGGTTTTGGTAGTAGACAAGCAGATTGGGAGTCATTCATCCTCTCCATCGAACCTTCCCACCACGCTAGTCAACCAGCCAATCTGTAGAAAGGGGAAAAAGGTTATAAGTTTTTGTTGTCAATGTTGTAAAAATAAATACAGACATTATGTTCATCATTCAATCTTAACAAAGTATTATTCACCGCACTATCATCCTAGCCAATTTCGTCACACAACGTTTCACACTCAGCATCAGTACCATTTAAGCAGAATGTTTGCTTACACACAGGCATTTTCATCTGAGCATAACTGAATTTCAAAACTTTTTCATCATTCTTGTGAAATTGACCATATTTAAATGCTTCATCAAAGTGAAGCAGGGCCGCCTCTAAGCCTAGTCTGGAAAAATGATAGGCAAAATAAACGGTGAAATTCCCACAGAAGTAACTATTCAAGGATTGAATCCTTTTCTTCATAATATATAGGGTATAGTCTTGGAAGTAGGACATAAACTCTTCGAAATATCTTGAATAAGATCCTATTGCAGGATTGGCGTAGCTGTATAGTATAACTATCTCGCCTCTACCTTCATCCTTATTTACATAGAATGTTATCCAATGCCCCATTTTATTACAAGAACCAGACTCCAGAGTGTTGATTATGAACACCGCGGGTCTTTTTTTATGTATTTTTGTCAGTATTTTCCTTACGCCATCAGCTAGGAAACATCCTAGATAGTTTACCTTATCACCTAAATTACTTCTGATAGCCTCATTTATTTCCAAACAATTCATATTAATATTTATCCTCGCGTATCGCAAATAACGCGACGGTCTGCGTTAATGCTGATCACACCTGTTGTAGACCCATAAACTAGAATGACTATTTCTAGCCACACCGCGTTTAAATTCCAAAGGTATCCGCAGATTACCACTTTTTTCAATCGGGATGGTGTCATCTATATCCTCAGGTTGTAAATTAAAGGCCAGTATGGTTCCACCATTCACATATGTGTCATAAGATAATATATTGTCTTTATCGAAGCCTAAGGCTTGTAATGCTGTGTAATACAACTTGGCGCAGTTATGAGGAAAGTCGCACCCAATATTGACAATATTAGTGCTATTCTGCAATATTAATACTTTACTAAGCTCACAGTTTTCCAAATAAAGCGGGTTGCGATTATATGCACCAGACACTGCCTCCATATCAAGGATGATCATATATAAATGTTCTGGTATAACAGTCCCCCACGGTTGGTCCATTGTTATCGAGCGCTGACCTGTGCCCAATATATACGTTTTGTATAAAGTTTTATTAAAAGTATACGTAATAGGAGAGTTGTTCTGCACCATGGCTTTATTAACGGCTACTAATCCTTCAGGGTACGGCAATACCCGATCCACCCATAGACGTGTAGACTTGAGTAAGTAAGTAATTATCAAAAGAAGGCACCAAACCGGGAAGGCTATGTAGCACCATCAAATACGCAAAATAATCAGAGGGCGCTAAATATCACCAAGGATGCCAATACGAGAACAAAAACGCATAAGGCGAACGATATCAAAAGTATCCGAGTCACCAAGAATTCTATCGAGGGACAGGTGACCGCGAGGGGCGGTCGGAAAGCAAGACATACGCTCGTCCTGGAAGTCAGGACATTCAAGAAGGACATGCACGACCGTAAGAGGGACAATGCAACTAGGACAATAAGGAGCAGGGCGGCGCTCCATCAAGTGACCATGGGTTAAGTGAGTATGGCCAATACGCAACCTCGCCAGAGCTGTTTCCCACCGCCGGTTACGGTGGAAGGAGGACTGCCACGAGGAAACACAACATTTAAGAGTACGTAGCTTGTTACCAGTAACAGACAACCAAGAAGCCTGCCAACGGGTAAGGACTGAGGAATGGATAACCGGGTAAAAGTCGGAATACGGAATGCCCTTACGAGAGATGGGACAAGAGCGGACAGCTTCCTTGGCGGCAGCATCCGCACGCTCATTTAAAGACACACCAATATGGCTGGGAACCCAACAAAACTCAACCGACTTAAATTTACTATGAACGAGAAACAGCCAATGCTGGATCTCGACAACCACTGGATGAACCGGATTAAAGGACCTGAGAGCCATGAGGGCACTACGAGAGTCAACAACAACTACAAAGGAAGACTGACAACGAGAAAGTAGGAGACGAAGAGCATAGAGAATAGCATAAAGTTCCGCTGTAAAGATGCTAGTCTCCGGAGGCAAGCGACACATATAAGTGCGATCAGGAAAAACAACAGAGTAGCCAACACCGTCCGCTGACTTAGACCCATCGGTGAAAACAGAAACGGAGCGGGAGTGAGAAGAAAAGTGCTCGAGGAAAAGGCGTTTTAGAACCGTAGGAGGGGTAAAAGCTTTAGTGATACGGGTCAAGGAAGTACAAAACCGCGGAAGAGGGACCCTCCACGGGGGCAAAGAAGGAACAACACGAGGAGAAACATCAGAAATACGAACGGAAAGAGAATCCTGCAGGCGAGATAACCGGACAGAAAGAGGGAGGTGGTGAAGAGGAACAGGAACCGCAGGAGGGGTAAAAGTTAAAGCACGACAGAGGCGAGAGGAAGGATGTTGCAAGGACCGCGCAAGATAGCGAAGACAGTAGCGATCACGGCGGTCCTGGAGAGACAGGAAGCCAGTGTCAACATACAAGCTAAGGACGGGAGTCGAACGAAAGGCACCAGAACTGAGGCGCAACCCAGTATGGTGCAAAGCATCAAGACGGCGAAGAGTAGAAGGAGAAGCAGACGAGTAAGCAGGGCAACCATAATCGAGCTTAGACAGGACGAGAGAAGAATGTAAAGCAAGGAGAGTGCGCCTATCTGCCCCCCAAGAAGTATGGGACAAGACCCGAAGGAGGGTAAGGGCCTTAGAGCACTCAACACGGAGGTAAGAGATATGGGGAGACCAAGACAAACGAGTGTCAAGGAATAACCCCAAAAGCTTCGCGGAATCTTTGTATTCAAGGGGATGACCATAAAGTGACAAAGAGGGACGAAGAACAACCCGTTTCCGCGTAAATGTCATGGCACAAGTCTTAGAAGTAGAGAACTTGAAGCCATGATCAGTGGCCCAAGACGACACGGCATCAATTGCAAGTTGAAGCCGGCGTTGAAGGAGAGGCGAATCATCACCCTGACAACAAAGGGTAAGATCATCGACATAGAGAGCGGAGAAGACACCAGAAGGAAGAGAGGAAAGAAGACCATTGAGGGCAACCAGAAAAAGAGTAGTGCTCAGAACACTACCCTGGGGCACACCTTCGTATTGCTGAAAAGAGGGAGAGAGAGCGGTACCAAGGCGCACCCGAAAGGAACGACGAGAGAGGAAGCTGCGGAGAAAGAGAGGGAGATGACCACGAAGGCCAAAAGAATGAAGTTGAGATAGGATATGATAACGCCAAGTGGTGTCGTAAGCCTTTTCCAGGTCAAAAAGGACGGCAACAACGGAGGTCTTCGCAGCAAAAGCAGTACGAATATAGACCTCCAAGTTCACCAGGACATCTGTCGTGCTGCGGCACTTGCGGAAACCAAATTGAGAAGGGGAGAGGAGGTGATGGTGTTCCAGGAACCACATCAGACGAACGTTAACCATACGTTCAAAAAGTTTGCAGACACAACTTGTGAGAGCAATAGGGCGAAAGTCCTTAGGGGAAGTACCCAGAGACCCCGGTTTGCGAACAGGGAGGACAACGGCATCGAGCCAGTCCTCAGGGACTGACGACGACTCCCAGATCCGATTATACAGACTCAGTAAATACTGAGACGTGCTCGGAGGGAGATGGCGAAGCATCTCATAATGAATACCATCGGAGCCTGCCGCCGTAGAACCGCAGAGGGCTAGAGCAGAACGAAGTTCAGAGAGAGAGAAGGGATCATTATAGGGAAGCTGAAGATGAGTGCAGAAATCTAAAGAACGAGACTCAAGGACAGGTTTACGAAGAAGGAAAGATTGGGGAAGATGAAGACCAGAGCTAACAGAAGAAAAGTGGGAACCCAGTTCGGAAGCGACCTGCAACGGGTCCGCCACAAGAGTACCATGGAGGTGAAGGACCGGTGAAACATCGGGAACGAACTTACCCGCTATCTTGCGGATACGCTTCCAGATCTGGGCCAGAGGGGTTTCGGACGTAATTGTTGAGACATAAGATGCCCAACATTCACGTTTAGCCGTACGGATGGCCCTACGGGCCACCGCACTCGCTTTCCGAAAGAAAAGAAAAGAATCGGTCGTCTGCCTACGGCGGTGCCTCTTCCAGGCTGCACGCTTACAGCGGACAGCCCGAGCACAGTCCGCATTCCACCAGGGAACGCACTTCCGTGGACCCCGAGAGGAAGAGCGAGGAATAGAGCGGAGGGCAGCGTTGAAGACAGTGTCATGAAAAAGGAGGAGAGCGCGAGAGAGAGGCAGAAGGGAGAGGTCAGAGAGAGCAGCACTGAGGGTAAATAGGGTCCAGTCTGCCTTAGCAAACTGCCACCTAGGGAAAGAGAGGGAAGGGCGAAAAGAGAAAAAGGAAACAAGGATGGGGAAATGATCACTTCCATGGAGGTCATCAAGAACCTGCCACGTGAAATCTAAGTAAAGAGAAGAAGAGCAGAGAGAAAGATCAAGACAAGAAAGGGTGCGAGTCCGAGAGTCCAAATGAGTGGGCTCACCAGAATTCAGAAGAGACAGGGAAGAAGATAGGAGAAACGGCTCAAGGAGGCGACCCCGGGTATTCGTCAGAACGTCACCCCAAAGAGAATGACGACAATTGAAGTCACCCAGCAGGAGCACAGGCTCCGGCAAGGAGTCTAGGAGGTGTTTCAAATCAGGAAGAGAGAGCGGGACACTCGGGGGGAGATAAATGGAACAAACTGTGTACCATTTCCCCACAAAGATACGAGCAGCAGAACAATGGAGAGGCGAAGGAAAAAGTAAAGGAACAAAGGGAACATCTGCACGAATCAAGAGAGCAGAAGAATTAGAAGCCCCAGCAATGGCTGGGGGGGGGGAGAGAAAGGAATAGCCACGAAAACGACCAGGACGAGCACCAAGCATTGGCTCCTGGAGACAGACACAAAGGGGCGAAAAACCGCGAAATCAGAAGTTGGAGTTCGAGGAAATTGGCGTAATAACCTCGAACGTTCCATTGAAGAATGGACAACGACGGGAAGAGAAAGGACAAAAACAGAGAACAAGGAAGAAACAAAGGCGAAAGAGCAACAGAGCACGTTAAAGAATATCAGGGTCGGGATCAGGGTCAGCAAAGTCAGGGTTAGGGGGCATGGGTAAACTGAGCAAAGACGGAGGGAAGGAAACGGGAGAACAGATCAGAGGTGGGCGGGCGGGGTCCGGAGGAGGAGGAGGAAGAGGAGGAGACAACGGAAAGGAGCAGTCAAGGACAGCAGTAGGAAGAGGGGGAGTAGGAAGAGGGGGAGTAGAAAGAGGGGAGCGCACCCCAGCAAGAGCAGCAACCGAAAGGGAAGCAGGGGCCAAAGAAACCTCCATAGCAGGAACAGGGGGCGCAAGCACTGAAACGGGAGTGGAAGGAGCAACAGAGCCAGAAGGAGGACCTGAGGAAGAAAGCGAAGCCTTCTTACCCGCCGGGGAAGAGGAAGGAGAGGAGCCAGGCTTACGCTTCTGACTTAAAGAGACCGGTGTCCCAGCAACTACGTACCGGGCAACGGATTCCAGTGTCTCAACAGGAGAAGCCGAACGAGAGCACACACGACGGCCGTTAGGAGAGCGATGGACATCCGCCCGCACCGACAGGCGGCGGGGAGAGCCGATAGATGGAGGAAGAGGATGGGAAGGAGGATCGGAGGGGGACGAGGAAGGAGACACAGAAGACACGACAGACCGGGTAGAAGGAAGGGGAACCCCAGACAGAGGACCAGGAGGAGGATCCTTCGGGAGAGAACCCAAAGGGACAGAGGAGGGGGCAGTGGGCGCATCAGGGTCCAAGGCCCGGAAACGGTTGTGAGTCTGAGGAAGGCGGGAAGGACGAGGAGAGGAAGAGCGCAACACGCGAGCATAAGAGATATTAGCATAAGGCGGGAGCCGGCGAACCTGGCGCCTCGCCTCAGGAAAAGATAAACGCTCCCGGTGCTTCAAGTTGAGGACGGCTGCCTCAAGCTTGTAATGGACACACGCACGGGAGAAGGTAGGATGGGCCTCACCGCAGTTGAGGCAACGAGCCTGGGGAGAAGCGCACTCCGACTTAGAGTGACCTTCGCCACCACACAAAGGACAGAGAGAGACAGTCCCGGAGCAGCGGAGGGCACCATGCCCAAACCTCCAGCACTTGTTGCAGAGCCGAGGAGAAGGAATGTACTCCTGGACAGAGCACCTGGCACCAGCAAGAATGACAGAGGGTGGAAGGGTCCTACCATCAAAGGTAATCTTCACAACCCGGAGGGGTTGACGGCGACTACCACGAGGGGGACGAGTAAACGTGTCCACCTGGAGAATAGAATGGCCCTGGGCAGCGAGGATATGTCGAATATCGTCGTGGCAGTCGCGTAGGTCCCGAACACCGGTCGCAACATGGGGCGGGAGCAAAATAGTGCCAACACTGGCATTCAACTGGACGTTCTTCGAGACCCGAACGGGGGTCTCGCCAAGGCAGGATAAGGCAGCCAAGCGGGAAGCAGCATCCTGAGAAGGAGCAGCAACGACACGCGTACCGAGACGAGTGGGGTTAAAAGTAATGGAGGCATCCACGGAATCAATGAGATGTCGATGAAGGGAGAAATCGTCAGGAGGCGCAGAATCAAGAGGGAGGAGATCAAAATATTTGGCCCACGAAGCGGGACCAAACAAGGCTTGATAGGTAGCAGAACTGGAAGGAATCGAGCGAGGGCGGCCGTGACGAGAACGGCGGTGAGAACCCCCAGAGAGAGAGGGGTTAAAAGGCGCAGTAGTAACAACTAGAGAAGGAGCCGCGCCAGGGGACGAGGTAGTCACCACTGGGGGCTTGGGGCTCGACCCAACCACAGAGGAGGGAGGGGAGCCAGGGGAAGGAGTCAGAGAGGCCAAAGGAGGAGCAAGGTCGGGGCCCAATGCAGCGGAGGCTACAGAGCCCGGTCTTCCAATACGGACCGACTCGGGGGCTTGGTCGCCCACCCCACGAGCCTGAGAAGGTAAACCAGAAGAAGCCGAAGCAGGGGTAATCATCTTGACGAAAGAAGAATTCACTCACGAATGTGCCCCCACACCCACCATGGAGCCACAATTAGAGGCAGGACACCCAACAAGAAGCTATCGCCGATCTTGTCGGGGCCTCCTAGGGGTGCGTCGTGAGTATACGCCCCACAAACGCCACCTTAAGAAACCGACAGTCCGTCGAGATCGGGTTCAGTGACGAAGTGGGGATTGACAATAAAAGGTTCCCCTCGCTCTCGACGTCGGGTACTGCAGTTCTACGGGTGCAAGAGTATGCCTCCTCAAGCACCCGGGCGTCAAAATAGAAGAAGTCCAAGGGAAGAACCAGAACGAGCAAAAGGTCGGCAGGAAACGGCAAGCAGATAGGAGAAGAGGGGGGAGAAAAACGAAACAGAAGGAAAAGGAAAGGAAAAGATGCCCAGCAGAATTGGAGAGGACGGCAGCAGGAGCACAAGGCTAGAAAAGGACAGGACTGTCCCAAGGAGCATCACACTCCGGCAGCCGCCCACCAAGCCCCCACACGGCGACAACGAGCTGAGCGGGGAGGGGGTCGCCTCAGGAAAAGATAAACGCTCCCGGTGCTTCAGGTTGAGGACGGCTGCCTCAAGCTTGTAATGGACACACGCACGGGAGAAGGTAGGATGGGCCTCACCGCAGTTGAGGCAACGAGCCTGGGGAGAAGTGCACTCCAACTTAGAGTGACCTTCGCCACCACACAAAGGACAGAGGGAGACAGTCCCGGAGCAGCGGAGGGCACCATGCCCAAACCTCCAGCACTTGTTGCAGAGCCGAGGAGAAGGAATGTACTCCTGGACAGAGCACCTGGCACCAGCAAGAATGACAGAGGGTGGAAGGGTCCTACCATCAAAGGTAATCTTCACAACCCGGAGGGGTTGACGGCGACTACCACGAGGGGAACGAGTAAACGTGTCCACCTGGAGAATAGAATGGCCCTGGGCAGCGAGGATATGTCGAATATCGTCGTGGCAGTCGCGCAGGTCCCGAACACCGGTCGCAACATGGGGCGGGAGCAAAATAGTGCCAACACTGGCATTCAACTGAGCGTTCTTCGAGACCCGAACGGGGGTCTCGCCAAGGCAGGATAAGGCAGCCAAGCGGGAAGCAGCATCCTGAGAAGGAGCAGCAACGACACATGTACAGACGAGTGGGGTTGAAAGTAATGGAGGCATCCACGGAATCAATGAGATGCCGATGGAGGGAGAAATCGTCAGGAGGCGCAGAATCAAGAGGGAGGAGATCAAAATATTTGGCCCACGAAGCGGGACCAAACAAGGCTTGATAGGTAGCAGAACTGGAAGGAAACGAGCGAGGGCGGCCGTGACGAGGACGGCGGTGAGAACCCCCAGAGAGAGAGGGGTTAAAAGGCGCAGTAGTTACAACGAGAGAAAGAGCCACGCCAGGGGACGAGGTAGTCACCACTGGGTGCTTGGGGCTCGACCCAACCACAGAGGAGGGAGGGGAGCCAGGGGAAGGAGTCAGAGGCGCCAAAGAAGGAGCAAGGTCGGGGCCCAATGCAGCGGAGGCTACAGAGCCCGGTCTTCCAATACGGACCGACTCGGGGGCTTGGTCGCCCACCCCACGAGCCTGAGAAGGTAAGCCAGAAGCAGCCGAAACAGGGGTTATCATCTTGATGAAAAGAAGAATTCATTCACGAATGTGCCCCCACACCCACCATGGAGCCACAATTAGAGGCAGGACACCCAACAAGAAGCTATCGCCGATCTTGTCGGGGCCTCCTAGGGGTGCGTCGTGAGTATACGCCCCACAAACGCCACCTTAAGAAACCGACAGTCCGTCGAGATCGGGTTCAGTGACAAAAGGGGGATTGACAATAAAAGGTTCCCCTCGCTCTCGACGTCGGGTACTACAGTTCTACGGGTGCAAGAGTATGCCTCCTCAAGCACCCGGGCGTCAAAATAGAAGAAGTCCAAGGGAAGAACCAGAACGAGCAAAAGGTCGGCAGGAAACGGCAAGCAGATAGGAGAAGAGGGGGAGAAAAACGAAACATTAGGAAAAGGAAAAGATGCCCAGCAGAATTGGAGAGGACGGCAGCAGGAGCACAAGGCTAGAAAAGGACAGAGGACTGTCCCAAGGAGCATCACACTCCGGCAGCCGCCCACGAAGCCCCCACACGGCGACAACGAGCTGAGCGGGGAGGGGGTTAGAGTATTGTAAAACTTATCGCGAGAAGGAAGGTGTGGTTCATCTAACACAGACATAGAGGATAAATAATCATAGCAGAATGATTGTTTACCCTTCAGCAGTTTTGGGATGGCTGCTTTATTTACCCCTTTTAACATAGCCAAAGTGAATGTGGTAGGTTTCCCACTATCAATATGATCCTTGACTATTCTTCCTAGCGAGCCGTTGAGAAGGGCTAAACTATCCAAAAATCTTAAGTTGTTCACATCAACTTTCATAAATTTAAATCCATCCCTAGCTAATATATCTATTTCACTTCCTGGTCTATCTCTCATCTCGTTTAGGATTACTTCTAAATCATAGGAAGCGTTGTGGGAAAAAGTGTATAGGAACTTGTATGAATTTATACACTGCAAATTACATCTATCACAGTAAGCTGCTTGATAATTGTGGAATCTTACTGTGTGGTCGTGATGACGGACTTTGATTACATCTTCTCCGTTAAAAGGTTCATCACAGAGTTCACAGGCAGTTTTTTGTCTCAAATATTGCTTGCTGTTGCTGCGACATGTGAAGTTCACAGGATACTAACCCCTTCTTAATTCTAGCCCATGATACTTCTAGCGTGGTTACAAAATGATTGACCGCACCTTTACCCAAATAAGTATCTTTCTCAACAATATTCATCTGTCTGTCAATGATGATGTACGCATACGCCACTGCGTTGTGACGTGATTCTATCATTCCCTTAGGGTTCGAGCGATCTAACATGCACTCAAAGTCATAAAAGCACATGTGACTTGGACCATATCCCCGTCCATAGTTACGGAAAGTAATCTTCCTCTCTGGTGGGTAAAATTTGAGAGTCTGATGTACTTTGCATGTACTTTCGGGACTCTGCATGCGATCTGCTGGGAGTGATATCATACAACAATGACAAAAGCTGTGATGACTTGGGATGCGATCTGGATTGCTGACCATATCCTTAACTAATACTAAGTGTTGAGCTTCCAACATCAGCAATGGTATGACATCTGTATATCCCCCTCTTCTCTTCCTAGCTAGTGTGATGTAGTGTCGTTGTCGCATAGCACTTTCATCTCTTTCTAGTGAATAGATGAATATACTGACTTTATTCATTTTCTGTACCTCGTGAATATCCTCAAACGTCACTGCAGAATTGACATCTGCTGGCCAATTAATGTGTCTGAGACACCATCTCGCTTCTCCACACTGTTTACGAATATTATCTAGATGCATCCCCTTAGCTAAACATTTATAAGCTGCAACACACTGCATAAGGCAAATATCAGCCTCTCCCTCTGGATTGAAAATCAACTGCTTTCCGCGCAAGCCTTCAGGATAGTCTACATGCGAGCCTAATCTTATTGGGTGTTCAATCTGACCACAGTTAATGTAAAACCCGGTGAGCCACTCAACCAAGACATTGGACCCCTCCTTCTCTTCAAGGTACTGGGTTATTTTCCCTGTCAATTCGTCAGCCCAAAAATCAATAAATGTATCTACTTCCTCTAGAGTTATTGTTTGCCCCTCACCTCGTATGGGAAAGCCATCGTTATTTATAGGATCCAATAGATTCTCCTCCTCCTCACCGTCTTGCTGTACATTTAAATTCCGCACAATTAGAGTGATGTCTGGGTAAATTAGGAGGGATGGGTGTTGTGGGGAGAAAAGGGATCGAATCTCATTAATGAAAAATTCACTATATGTTCTCAGATAGAGTCCTGGGGAGGTGTTAACATGTACTGGTTTGGAGAATGAAAGCCGAACATAGCCGCCATTATAGTTATCAATTCGATCCAGTAGCTGAGGTTGAATTTCTAGGGCAGGTGGGGGAGAGGGGGAGAGCGCTGGTGGGGGTGATGGGAGAGGACAAGGGGGGGGTGGGGGTGGTGATAGCCCCCCTCCGAGATGAATGGGCGACACTGCACGGTCAGCTATTATACCAGACGGTGCTAACCAGTCAGAATTGACAGACGCTGACGAGTCATGGTCAAGGTCTGCTGAGCTGTCGTCTGAGTCAAGGCTATTCTCACGGACTGAGAATGCTGTTGTTAACACTAGTGTTCTCCTCACTGCTGCTGATGCTGCTGTTGCTGCTGCTGCAGCTGTCGCTGATTGATTGGGGTATGGGGCTGGGGGAGGAACGGGGGGTTGAGTGAGCGTGTGAACGACCCCTTCCTTCCCTGTGAGCCGAGGGGTGCGAGCCGGATATGGGTAATGTCCACTCTGCTGAGTTGGGTGTGTCACTCTCACTGTCGCTCTCAGCGCTGCTGGATACCAAATCTATGCACAGCGGTGTGACATCTGTAAAAAAAAAGAAAAACATATTATCTCTAGAAAGAATGAAAGCATATATATATTGAGGTGAGGGAACAGACTAGTGGGAATTAATATGTTTAGGAAATAGGCTGAAATAAGACAGTAATAACTTACTTATGTCCTGGTGAGGGGGTTGAGCTGCTGTGAGGCTATGAATCCTTAACGTTGTGTTAACTGGGCGTGATAATGTCTCATAGCCCTCCATCTGCTGGCGCTGCCGTCCTTGTTGAAGGGGCGGTGGATGCTTGCGAGTGACGTCAGCTCTCCTTAGCTGGGTGTGGGACGGATGGGATACCGAATCGATGACGTCTATCTGTTCACTCCGTCGATTAAGGTAAGGATTATAACCTGAAATGGAACAAAATGATATTCAGCATGGGTGAATGTGGAAAATATGTTTATTATGCATGTGTGTTTGCTTGCTTGCAACTGGATGTAATACAGATACGAGAAGTATATTTATATATGTTACCTACGTTTATGTGAAGTTTCATTCCGGCGATGACCTCCTCGAGGGGCAGGTGAGCAATAAGGACACTTCACGGTTTTGTAAACTGAAATTGGAAAGAACATATTTAACTGTGTGGAATGTAATAGCCCGAAAGAGTAAATATTCTCACACTATAAGAGAGATAATAGTTTACACACGCGATATTTCACCTGTGGATGCCATAAAATGAACTGTGGAATATTAAATAAGAATAACACTCACGGTTGTCACAGAAAATCTGCTGACGTCGCTTGCATTTGATGTTGTAATGGCCTAGGGGCGGTTTTTCACAGCTTGCGCATTGCAGCCGACATAGTTGATTTGGTGATGGAATATAAAACACACCGCATTTCATGCAGGCTGTTGAGGTTCGTCTTTCCATGACGCGGAGCTGTATGGTGAGTGTGTGTAGCGAATGAAGACTCGCAGTGAACTAACGGCGCGTTTGTGTGTGAGGGGAGGGAAACGATCCCGGTCAAATGAGAAGTGATTGATGGTTGGCAGGTGAGGGCCTGCTAGCGGAAGTAAGAACCTCGCCCCTCCTTAACGAATCCGCAGTGGATCGAGACCCATGCTGGGGTGAACATCTCCAGAGAACTCTGAAGACATCGAAAAACCATTAAAGCAAATGGACCACATCCGCAAGAGGCTGCTCTCTCATACCCCCCTCAACACTTACGGCTTCCTGTAGGGGAAGCTAATGGACGTCACTTATCCTCTCAGGTATGGGGGCTCTCCTCTCCCTACACAACATAACCTACATACTCCTCCTCTTCCTCCTCCTCCTCTTCCTCCCTACATGACTGCATACCAACCACTTAGCTTCCAGCCCCTACCCAACATGACACTCAAGTGACGCCTGGCCAGATGCCATGCGTCATAACATCCGGGGAAACCTTTGAGATGATGTACACATACCCACATACTTATCTTCCCCTCTTACCTACATGACCCACAACATCCCTTACATTTTACCCCTATGACCCAAAACGTCCCCCTGGACGCAAACCGTCCCATTCTACGGACTCCCACACCACTTTTGACTATGACCGAGTTCGATCCCTGAGGTTCTCCTCAGGTTTGGGACGGTTGTAGTCCTCAACTTCGTGACAGAAGCATTATCAACTGTGGACAGTGGCCAGCAGCATTATCATCCGTGTACAGTGCCAGCAGCATTATCACCCGTGGACCTCGTAGGGTTCTCCTCGGGTTTGGGACGGTCGTAGTCCTCAACTTCGTGACAGAAGCATTATCAACTGTGGACAGTGGCCAGCAGCATTATCATCCGTGAACAGTGCCAGCAGCATTATCACCCGTGGACCTCGTAGGGGGGCCTCGTAGCCTGGTGGATAGCGCACAGGACTCTTAATTCTGTGGCGCGGGTTCGATTCCCGCACGAGGCAGAAACAAATGGGCAAAGTTTCTTTCACCCTAAGTGCCTCTGTTACCTAGCAGTAAATAGGTACCTGGGAGTTAGTCAGCTGTCACGGGCTGCTTCCTGGGGTGTGTGTGTGGGGTGAAAAGTGCCAGCAGCATTATCAACTGTGGACAGTGGCCAGCAGCATTATCAACTGTGGACAGTGCCAGCAGCATTATCACCCGTGGACAGTGCCAGCAGCATTATCACCCGTGGACAGTGCCAGCAGCATTATCAACTGTGGACAGTGCCAGCAACATTATCAACTGTGGACAGTGCCAGCAGCATTATCAACTGTGGACAGTGCCAGCCCCATTATCAACTGTGGACAGTGCCAGCAGCATTATCAACTGTGGACAGTGCCAGCAGCATTATCATCCGTGAACAGTGCCAGCCCCATTATCAACTGTGGACAGTGGCCAGCAGCATTATCATCCGTGGACAGTGCCAGCAGCATTATCACCCGTGGACAGTGCCAGCAGCATTATCAACTGTGGACAGTGCCAGCAGCATTATCAACTGTGGACAGTGCCAGCAGCATTATCAACTGTGGACAGTGCCAGCAGCATTATCAACTGTGGACAGTGCCAGCAGCATTATCAACTGTGGACAGTGCCAGCAGCATTATCACCCGTGGACAGTGCCAGCAGCATTATCAACTGTGGACAGTGCCAGCAGCATTATCAACTGTGGACAGTGCCAGCAGCATTATCACCCGTGGACAGTGCCAGCAGCATTATCAATTGTGGACAGTGCCAGCAGCATTATCAACTGTGGACAGTGCCAGCCCCATTATCAACTGTGGACAGTGCCAGCAGCATTATCAACTGTGGACAGTGCCAGCAGCATTATCAACTGTGGACAGTGCCAGCAGCATTATCAACTGTGGACAGTGCCAGCAGCATTATCATCCGTGAACAGTGCCAGCCCCATTATCAACTGTGGACAGTGGCCAGCAGCATTATCATCCGTGGACAGTGCCAGCAGCATTATCACCCGTGGACAGTGCCAGCAGCATTATCAACTGTGGACAGTGCCAGCAGCATTATCAACTGTGGACAGTGCCAGCAGCATTATCAACTGTGGACAGTACCAGCCCCATTATCAACTTTGGACAGTGCCAGCAGCATTATCAACTGTGGACAGTGCCAGCCCCATTATCAACTGTGGACAGTGCCAGCCCCATTATCAACTGTGGACAGTGCCAGCCCCATTATCAACTGTGGACAGTGCCAGCCCCATTATCAACTGTGGACAGTGCCAGCCCCATTATCAACTGTGGACAGTGCCAGCCCCATTATCAACTCTGTAGAGTGTTAGTCCGATTATTACCAGAAACACTATGCATGCATGTTTGAAAAAATATTCAAAAGTTATATTCTTTGAAAAAAAAAAGTGTATATAGTGGAGTTACTTGATGATGGAGGCATCATCTCGGTGCTTCCAAAAGGGGGTCTTGAATCATCAAGACACTTAGTTAATTCGATAGCATCAAAGGTTAAATTACTGACAGCGTGTTGTTTTCTATTGGGTTAAAAAGATGTGATTGAGGTGATCCAGAACTCAGGTTTGAATTCCTGAATTGCTCCAGTTATTTGCACAAAGATATATTTTGCCATTGTGTTTTCCTATGGCATGATATATCTTTGATTGTGTATGCCCCAGAATCTTTCGTATTATTTGTAACCCAATTTTAATCATTACAAAAGTCTTTATATAATACTACACGCATGTGCATGAGAATAAAATCCATATGAACATTTAACAGCATACCTTCATTGAGATGTGGACTGTTGAAAGCTCTTCGCATTCACGAAGCCAGTCCTCTTCAGCCACATTGTGCTGATCAGGTCTGTGTGTGATTGTGACAGCCTCCAGTGGTCTGTTAAGTCTCCTCAACATCTGAGGAGTCTGCAGCCGAGTCTTCTCTTCCTCTCCAGGTGTTGTCATAACCACAACACTGATATCCTCCTGCTCCAACAGCTTCATTGCCCCCTGGTTCTGCAGAACCAGACCATAGAATTGGTCCTGGAATTGTTCGTGGTCAGTCAAGTCTCCCCGTTGTTCCCAGTACTTCCCCAGTTGGAACAGTTCCTCTAAACAGTTAGTAGCGAGGCTTATGAAGCTGCTCTTCTCTTCCTCCAACATGGGCAGTAATTTTCTGCTCATGCTTCTTGGGTGAGCTTCGTATGGTCTTGTTACAACTGTTCCCACCGCTGATACCTGGGTACCTTTCCTGATAAGGGCCTCCTTATCAGGAGGCCCTTATCAGGATTGATGAATTGTGGAGGTCAACCACAATTGATCGGGAACTGAGCAGCAGCCGTGGCATTGTGCTGGATGCAGCAGCTTGGACACATCAGCTGACCATTCTTGACAGCTTTTTCAATGCACTCAGCGCAGAATATGTAGCCACACGGCACTAAGCGAGGCCGTAACAGATTTTCATAATTATTAAAACAGACTGAACATTGTTCTGGCGGGTTATCCTGTGGGAAAGAAAATTTGTTTAGGTTAGATGCATATTTTTTTTTAATGCTAACCCCATTTATTTTAAATGACACTGAAAACTGATCTAAAAATCAATTCACTAATGTCTGCCATCAAACTTATGCATAAAATTTACAAAACCTTTTACATAATGCTTTGTAACAAGTCCTCCAATCAAATTAATCTAAGAATTAACAATTTCAAATAATGTACAGATTAGAAGTAAATTCCTTTGGTACACATTGACAAGTTGAACATACGTTGCCATTTACAAAGAAAGTATAAAATCTCTTCAACATTATAGCCATTCACTGTTACCTGAAACCATACTTATTAGCTCGCACTGTCATGGAGACACTAATATTCGCTCGTCTCTCCATAACTCGCCTACTGTATCTGTGCTTAGAAATCTATAGTTGTTGATAACAAATATAAGAATTTTCCGTTTAAAATGATCTTCGACCTAATTGATCAACAAATCAACAATTAGAACTAACGAAATCCGGTTCCAGATAGTACTCAGCTCCTTTACTTCATTTATATGAAGTGTCAAGTGTGCTCTACATCTTTAAACTACGTCCTCAAAAGTTTGCTCTTCATCTTCAAACTCTGCAGTGCAATGCTAATCCTGACTAAGCATTTCCTGTAAATAGTAACAGAATACAGGGGCAAAAATATATTTTTGACATTCCAAGAGTGCAACTTGGTCGAAGCAAAAATGCACTGCGAATCAAGGGTCTTAACTGTGGAATGACCTTCCTATTAAGATTACAATTGCCATTTATCTTGCTCAGTTTAAAAGAAAACCTAAGACCTATTATGTGAGATTTTTTGAAATTCCTACTGATGTTACGTTAATGTAACTACCTCGCTTGGGAGGCAGACCTCAAACAGAAAGGACTACTAAGATACAGATTTTACTTTGTGATGAGACCATAGGAAAAAACGGGAGTAACCTCAAGGATTGCACATATGGTGGAATTCCATCCACTTAGGTCGCTGACTCCTTCTAGTGATAAAAACCAAATAAGGGTAACCGACGGATTCTCGTTTCACATTTTTTAGGAAGTGTGGCGGTATGAATTAATTCAAATTCAAGAGCAGACATATAAATTCATAAGTAGAAATGAATTCATAAGTAGAAATGAATTCATAAGTAGAAATGAATTCATAAGTAGAAATGAATTCATAAGTAGAAATGAATTCATAAGTAGACATATATATTCATAAGTAGGAATGGTGTTGCAAAACATTGATAGTGGGACAATATTTTCGTGGGGTAGAACGAAAGACCGTTACTTATGAACTATAACAAATTTATTCAACAAAAGACTAGCACTACTAAAATGAGTTAAGTTACTTTACTGTCTTCTAGTGGCAAGATAGAAACAGCTAATTCAACAGCCTGGTAGAACCACGGACTCCTATCCATAATCTCGGGCTGAATAATGACCGTAACTAAACAGTTGTGCCCACTGATGGCACAAGCTTACAGCCAATATTTCTCACGGCCCTCCCCACGAGATAAATAATATAATTACAATCTTGTCGACTCTCGCAGCCCTCCCTGCGAGGTACCAAAAGTAACTAGGTGGGTAATCCAACACTGATAACCCTCTGTCAAAATCTTACATTAACACTTGTTTCTCAAGACACCAACAACAATAGTAAAAGTACACTAATTGAATTCGATAACAATTATGTTAATTGACTGTCCACAAACAGCAACAATTCAATTACGTTAATCCACTCGTGTCTCAACGACACTAAACTGACAACGATAACTGGAAGGCCCTTAATTACACCACACTCGATACGTCAAGCATTCTCTGAGTAATTCTCAATTACTGTCACACCAACAGCCTATTAATCCAGACGAGTTACGTTAGACCATCTGTCGCCCTACCAACAGTTGTGTCTATGGTCTACGACAAAGTTACATTAACAAGGGTTCTATTACTCTACTTCACTATATCAATCTACACCCTGCAAAGGCGGGCAAAATCAACACCGAATTCATTTGGTGGCGAGTGCTAAACCCCATGAATCAGATACGAGTGCTTAATCCACTGTCCTGAAGATAGATACAATTAGTCCAACGAGAAATGCTTGCTCAATTGACTACACCCATGACAGGCAGTCAACCCTTAACGTTAATTAATTACTTGAAAACCCTAAGCCACTAATTAGCCATCCTGATGATAGTTAATTAGTCGTTAACGTTTCGTTAACACTACTTTAGTCGCCCTCCCGATAATTCCTCACCACTGCATGAACGCACTATGACTGATGCTAATTACACAAATTAGCAAGAGGTGATCAACTAGCTGTCTCGCGGACATGTAATTGCACCAAAATATTACGTTATTATGAACACTGTTTCAACAACATCAGTACAACATTAAGCAATACGTTCCCTGTTGACGTTAATGATTTCAAATTCTCACGGAATCCTTCACGAGCTAACCACATACTACACCAAGGACATTTTCAGCAGATTACACAACATCGTACACCTTTGTAGCTCTGCTGCAATTGAAAGCCGCATTTCCATAGTAAATTATGTCAATAATAATTCACAGCAGTAACCACACATACAACACAAGACTATTATAATGCGCTGGCCAATATATATATATATATATATATATATATATATATATATATATATATATATATATATATATATATATATATATATATATATATATATATATATATCAAATAACTACCAAGGGAAATCTCCCATTACACACCTCACTGCCGGGACTGGTTACTCTGAAAAGGTAACACATACTTGGCACACAGCGGACAGAGCATGAATGAATAAATTGCACTTTCCTCCACCCTTGGAAATACAGTAATATTACGTCACAACTCCACACAACTAAATGTGTATCTCATGAACTCGTACACATGTCCTCTCTCTTAGTTGCGCTCTCTCCTCAACTTGAATGACGTTAAATCCAGGTGTAACTCACGCGTCTGCAATTCTAATCACCTCATGTGTTACTGGACAATGTCAAGAGGGATCACTGGCTTTGAAGCAAGCTTTTGAGTCTGATACGCCAATACAGAATTCAGGTTACTTTATTCTCGAGACCGGTCTCATTCACACACCACATCTATTTATTCATTCCCACCCCACTGAAGCAGCAGTAAGTAATTAACAATAGAAGGCACCAAACCTGGGAAGGCTATGTAACACCATCATATGTGCGAGATAATCAGAGGGCGCTAAACATCACCAAGGATGCCAATACGAGAACAAAAATGCATAAGGCGAACGATATCAAAAGTATCCGAGTCGCCAAGAATTCTCTTGAGGAACAAGCGACCGTGGGGGACGGTCGGAAAACAAGACACACGCTCGTCCTGGAAGTCAGGACATTCAACAAGGATATGCACAACCATAAGAGGGACATGCAAAGTGGACAATAAGGAGCAGGGCGGCGCTCCATTAAGTGACCGAGTTATTCGGGTATGGCCAATACGCAACCTAGTAGAGCCGTTTCCCACCGCTGGTTACAGTGGCAGGAGGAAGGCCACTGGGACACACGACTCTAAGAGTACGCAGTGTGTTACCAATAACAGAAGATCAACATCTCTGCCAACGGGCAAGGATGGAGGCATGAATAACTGGGTAAAGTCGGAATAAGGGATACTTTTACGAGAGATGGGACAAGTGCGGATAGTTTCCTTAGCGGCAGCATCCGCACGCTCATTTAAAGAGACGCCAACATGGCTGTGAACCCAGCAAAATGCACCTGACTTAAATTTACTGGAGATAAGAAACAGCCAATGTTGAATCTCGACAACCACCGGGTGGACCGGATTAAAGGACCCTAACGCCATGAGGGCACTACGAGAGTCAACTACCACCACAAAGGAGGATTGACACTGGGAAAGTAGGAGACGAAGAGCATAGAGAATAGCATAAAATTCTCCTGTGAAGATGTTAGCCTCCGGAGGAAGGCGACACATATAAGTGTGGTCAGGAAAAACAACAGAGTAGCCCACACTGCCAGCAAACTTAGACCCATCGGTGAAGATGGGAACGGAGTGGGAGTGAGAAGAAAAGTGCTCAAGGAAGAGGCGTTTCAGAACTGTAGGAGGGGTAAAAGCTTTAGTGATTCGGGTCAGAGAAGTACAATATTTGGGAAGGGGGACCCTCCACAGGGGCAAGGATGGAACAATACGAGGAGAAACATTGGTAATATGAGCTGAAAGAGAATCCTGTAAGCGAGACAAACAGACAGAAAGAGGAAGGAGGTGAAGAGGAACAGGAACTACAGGAGGGGTAAAAGTCAAAGCACGATAGAGGCGAGAGTGAGGATGCTGTAAGGATCGCGCATGATAGTGAAGGCTGTAGCGATCACGGCGGTCCTGGAGAGACAAAGCCAGTGTCAGCGTACAAGCTGAGGTTAGGAGTTGAACGAAAAGCACCAGAGCTGAGGCGCAACCCAGTATGGTGCAAAGGATCAAGACGGCGAAGAGTAAAACGGGAAGCAGAAGAGTATGCAGGGCAACCATAATCGAGTTTAGACAGGACGAGAGAGGAATGCAAATAGAAGAGCGTGCGTCTATCCACTCCCCGAGAAGTATGGGACAAAACCGTAAGTAGGTTAAGGGCCTTAGAGCATTCAACACGGAGGTAAGAGACATATGGCGACCAAGACAAACGAGTGTCAAAGAATAACCCCAAAAGCTTTGCGGAATCTTTGTACTCAAGGGGATGACCATAAAGTGACAAAGAGATGAAGAACGACCCGCTTCCGAGTAAAAGTCATGGCACAAGTCTTAGTACTAGAGAACTTTAAGCCATGATTGGTGGCCCAAGATGACACGGCATCAATCGCAAGTTAAAGCCGCCGTTGAAGGAGAGGCGAATCACCACCCCGACAGCAAAGAGTAAGATCGTCAACATAAAGAGCAGAGAGAATGCCAGAAGGAAGGGAGGAAAGAAGATCAATGAGGGCAACCAGAAAAATAGTACTACTTAGAACACTACCTTGGGGCACACCTTCATACTGCTTAAAAGAGGCAGAGAGAGTGGCACCAAGCCTGACCTGAAAAATACGACGAGAGAGAAAGCTTTGAAGGAAGAGAGGGAGATTACCACGAAGGCCAAAGGAACGAATTTGGGACAGAATATGATATCTCCAAGTCGTGTCATAAGCCTTTTACAGGTCAAAAAGGACAGCAACAACGGAGGTCTACGCAGCAAAAGCAGTACAAATATAGACCTCCAAGTTCACCAGGACATCAGTCGTGCTGCGGCACTGCGAAAAAACAAATTGAGAAGGAGAGAGGTGGCGATGGTGTTCCAAGAACCACATCAGACGGACATTTACCATACGCTCAAAGAGCTTGCAAACACAACTCGAGAGAGCAATAGGGCGGAAGTCCTTAAGGGATGTACCGAGAGACCCTGGTTTCCGAATAGGGAGTACAATGGCATCGAGCCAGTCCTCAGGGACGGACGACGACTCCCAGACCTGGTTATACAGACTCAGTAAATACCGAGACGTGCACGAGAGGGAGATGGCGAAGCATCTCATAATGAACGTCATCAGAGCCCACTGCTGTAGATCCGCAGAGGATCTGGGCAGACTGAAGTTTAGAAAGAGAGAAAGGATCGTTATAGGGAAGGCGGAGATGAGTGCGGAAATCTAAAGGATAAGATTCAAGAACAGGCTTATGAAGAAGGAATGATTGAGGAAGATGAGAACCAGAGCTAACAGAAGAAAAGTGGGAACCCAGTTCCGTCGCGACCTGTACAGGATCCGCCACAAGAGTACTACGGAGGTGGAGAACCGGCGAGATATCCGGAACGAACTTGCCTGCAATCTTGCGGATCTTCTTCCAGATCTGCAGCAGAGGAGTATCGGACGTAATGGTGGAAACATAAGATTTCCAACTCTCATGTTTAGCTGTACGGATGGTCCTACGAGCCACCGCACTTGCCTTCCGAAACAGAATAAAAGAATCAGCCGTCTGCCAGCGGCAGTGTTTCTTCCAGGCTATCTTGAGGTTATCTTGAGATGATCTTGAGATGATTTCGGGGCTTTTAGTGTCCCCGCGGCCCGGTCCTCGACCAGGCCTCCACCCCCAGGAAGCAGCCCGTGACAGCTGACTAACTCCCAGGTACCTATTTACTGCTAGGTAACAGGGGCATTCAGGGTGAAAGAAACTTTGCCCATTTGTTTCTGCCTCGTGCGGGAATCGAACCCGCGCCACAGAATTACGAGTCCTGCGCGCTATCCACCAGGCTACGAGGCCCTGTCCGCTGTTGGCTGCACGCTAACAGCGGACAGCCGGAGCACAGTCCGCATTCCACCAGGGAACGCACTTCCGTGTGCCCTGGGAGGAAGAGCGAGGAATAGAGTGGAGGGCAGCATTGAAGACAGTGTCATAAAAAGAAGGAGGGCGCGAGGAAGAGGCAGAGAGGAGAGGTCAAAGAGAAGCACGGAGGGTGAATAGGCACCAGTCAGCCTTGGCAAACTGCCACCTAGGGAAGGAGAGGGGAGGGGAGGGTGGAAAGAGAAAAAGGAAACGAGGATGGGGAAATGTTTATTGTTTTGGAGGTCATCAAGAACTTGCCATGTGAAATCTAAGTAAAGGGACGACGAGCTGAAAGAAAGATCAAGACAGGAAAGGGTGCGAGTTCGAGAGTCCACATGAGTGGGCTCACCAGAACTCAGAAGAGAGAAGAAGCGAGAACGAACGGTTCGAGAAGACTGCCTCGGGTGTTTGTCAGAACATCACCCCAGAGGGAATGTCTACAGTTTAAATCACCCAAAAGGAGCACCAGCTCTGGCAAGGAGTCCAGGAGGGGCTTAAGACCAGGAAGGGAAAGCGGGACATTTTGGGGAAGATGAATGGAACAGACTGTATACTATTTACCCACAAAAACACGGGCAGCAGAACAATGGATAAGTGACGGAAGTAGGGGGACGAAGGGAATATCAGATCGAATTAAGAGAGCAGTAGAGTTATGGGGAGGGAGGAAGAAAGAAAGGAATAACCACGAAAGTGACCAGGACGAGCACCAAGCATTGGTTCCTGGAGACAAACACAAAGTGGTGAAAACTGTGTAATTAGAAGTTGGAGTTCATGGAAGTTAGCATAAATTCCACGAATATTTCACTGAAGAATAGACGTTACCAAAGAGACAGGACAGTAACAGAACAAAAAAAAAGAAATAAAGGTATAGAAGAACACAGTTTATTAAAGAATATCAGGGTCAGGAGCAGGGTTGGCAAAATCATGGTTAGGGGGCATGGGTAAACTTAGTAAGGATAGAGGGAAGGGAGCAAGAGGACAGACCAGAGGCGGACTGATGGGGTCCGGACGGGTAGGAGACAGCTGAAAGGGGCAGGCAAGGACAGCTGGAGGAGGGAGGGCAGACAGCAGGGAGTGCGCCTCAGCAAGGGGCAGTAACCGAGAGGGAATCTGGGGCTAAAGAAACCTCCATATTTGGGACAGGGGGGTTCGACCATCGAAATGGGAGGGGATGTAGTGAGAGTCAGAGAGAGGGGGTGAGGAAGAGAGTGAAACCTTCGTACCCGCTGGAGAGGAAGAAGGAGAGGAGCCAGGCTTACGTTTCTGACTCGAAGAGACAGGCGTTCCAGTAACAACGTACCGGGCGACAGACTCAATGGTCTCAGCAGGAGAAGAGGAGTGGGAGCGAATAGCACGAAGATTGCTGGGAAGATGATGGATATCAGCCTGGACAGACAGGTGGCGTGGAGGGTCAAGAGACTGGGGGGAGGGTCGGGAAGAAAGAGTGGGGAGAGATGCGGAAGAAGACAAAGGAGATATGGTGGACTGGAGAGGAAGGGGGGGAACTTCAGATGGAGAACAAGGAGGGAGACCATCTGGGACAGGAGGCAAAGGAATAGGGGAGGAGGTGGTGGGTGTGGTCGGGTTTAAGGCCTAGAAACGGTTGTGAGACTGAGGAAGGTGGGAAGGATGAGGAAATGTAGAACGCAACACGCGAGCATAGGATACGCCCGCGAAAGAGGCGAGACGACGAACTTGGCATCTCGCTCCTGGAAAGACAGACGATCACGGTGCTTCAATTTGAGGACGGCTTCTTCGAGTTTGTAGTGTACACACGAGCGTGAGAAAGGTAGGGTGGGCCTCACCGCAATTGAGGCAGCGAGCCTGGGGAGAAGTGCACTCGAACTTAGAATGACTATCGTCTCCACACATGGGGCATAGACACACAGTACTGGTGCATTTGAGGACACCGTGCCCGAACTTCCAACACATGTTGCAAAGTCTAAGGGAGGGAATGTACTCCTGAACGGAGCATCTGGCACCCAGCAAGAATAAGAGAGGGCGGGAGGGTCCTACTATCAAAGGTGATTTTTACAACTCGAAGGGGCTGACGGCGACGACCACGAGGGGGTTGAGTAAACGTGTCCCCCTGGAGGACAGAATGGCCTTGGGCTTCGAGGATATGTTTAATGTCCTCATGGCAATCTTTGAGGTCCCGAACACCAGTTCCAACATGGTGAGGGAGGAGAACAGTGCCAACACTGGCATTTAACTGAGCGTTTTTGGAGACCAGAACAGGGGTCTCTCCAGTGCAGGACAAAGCGGCTAAGCGAGTAGCTGCATCCTGAGAAGGAGCAGCGACGACACGCGTACCGTAACTGGTGGAGTTAAAAGTAACAGAGGCATCTACTGAATCAACAAGGTGTTTATGGAGGGAGAAATCGTCAGGAGGAGTAGAATCCAGATGGTGGAGATCAAAGTATTTAGCTCACGTAGAGGGACCAAACAAGGCGTTGAAAGTATTATTACGGGAAGGGATCATGCGAGTGCGGCCATAGCGGGAACGGCGTTGAGAACCCCCGGAGTTAAATGTGTTAAACCCCCGGTTAAAATGTGCAGTAGTCACAATGAGAACGAAGCCGTGCCAGGGGACGAGGTTGTCACCACTGGGGGCTGGGGACTCGACCCAACCACAGAGGAGGGAGGGGAGCTGAGTGGAGTAGTCAGGTCGTCGGGGCCCAATACAGCAGGGGCTACAGGGCCTAGTCTTCCAACACAGTCCGACTCGGGGGCTTGGTCGCCCACCCCACGAGCCTGAGAAAGTACAAGGGAAACATTATCAGCCATGAAAACGAAGGAAAACTTTCATTCACGAATGTGCCCCCACACCCACCATGGATCCACAATTAGAGGCAGGACACCTAACAAGAAGCTATCGCCGATCTTGCCGGGGCCCCCCAGGGGTGCGTCGTGAGTATCCCACAAACGCCACCTTAAGGAACGTGAGTCCGTCGAGAGCGGGTTCAGTGACGAAAGGAGGATTGACAATATAAGGGTTCCCTCGCTCAAGACGTTGGGTACTACAGTTCTACGGGTGCAGGAGTATGCCTACTCAAACACCCAGGCGTCAAAACAAAAGAAGGTCGAAAGAATAATCATAACTGGTAAAAGCTCGGCAGGAAATGACAATTTGATAGAAGAGGGGGAGAAAAATTTAACACGAGGAAAGGGGTTTGGCAAAATTGGTAAAGGCAGCAGCAGGAGCATAAGGCTGCAAAAGGAGAGGACTGACCCCATGGAACATCACACTCTGGCAGTTGCCCACCAAGACCCCTCACGGCGACAACGAGCCAGATAGTGAGGGGGATGAAGCAGCAGTAGACTGAAGCTGAAGTGGAAGCTCTCCCACTTCCTTCACGTGGTCAGACTGGACCACAGGTGGCTGGCCCAGTGTGACGACACGATGGGGCCCCAAGATGTGGGCGAGAAGTACCCGAGACTTAGGCTTGGCTCAGCCTAGCGAGATGGTGCGGTAACTCTCCTCAACTCATGACGGTATGCATACACCCTCAACATGGTGCAGTTCGGCACTGCACGGCGACGGCTTCGATAAAGTTAAGTCGTGTAATCAAGATTAAATACTACACAAGAAAGCCTTCCTAAGTTCGGCTCTCACAGGTACCTTCTGACTAAGGCACGATTGACGACGGATGTCACTACCAAACGCAGGTATAACAACCACCACAGTCCATTTCATCTGTGCAGCTGGCTCTTACGCAGTAGCCGACGCTCTCATGTAAAAGTCCACTTCTATATAACTCGATGATACCACTCTTCCACGATACCGATTCTTACTCTAGCGGTTCCAGGACGATGGCACGACGATAGAGTCTGCATAGACTTTTGTGTCTATGCAGGTGGTATTTCTGATGCTTGACCGAGCATGGAAAATCAGGCCTCCTTAAACAACTGACATGGCAAGAACGCCTCTTGGTGGGAAACGAGGTGCCCACCTAAGCCATGCACCATTCAGCCCTTCCTCACCAATCGGAGAAGCATCTTCAGAGGCCTGGTGCCCTGACGAATCACGACTCATCTAAGATGACGCTACCTGCATCATGGCTCGAGGGGGCTGGTGGTTGGGTGATCGGCTTATGACCAGTAATCCCCCCTCTCCTCTTAAACTTGTACAAAAATTCACCTGAAAGAATCTCTTATAACTTTCTCTACCGACCAGCTATAGCAACCCTATAGCATTGTTGGATCATTGGAGTGGAGTGACCGGTCACACGGGAGTGACGGTGAAGCGGCCCATACCATGACCACACGGTTCCTGCCCTGCTTGACTCCCAGTACTCCCCATCCCAGTCAGCCACCAGCGAGTATCCTCCAAAACCATCATTATTCTCGTAGTCTCCACCTACCAGACTCTTCCCTTGCTCACCTCTTTAACACACATCATTTTACTGTTGTGGAAGGTGTGGCCCCACTGGCCAGTACACAACAGCATAAACTGTCTGGCCAGCGGGGTGTCAACAGGGCTCAGATGAATGATGACCCGACCTCCTCTTGACACCACCCCGCCCGAGGTCTTTGAATGCCATGGTGCAGGTGGGCTTCAGTACGCTCACAGCATCACTTCCTTGCACAAAATGGAGTAAATCATGTTTATAACTGTATAATAAAATGTTTTATACGTTATTAAACTTTAGAAATGTCCGTAACGCTACTTTTACGTGTAATAGCGTTACTTGTAGGGTGAGCGTTGGAGGGCTAAGTCAATAAGAATGAGTGGAGGTATAGCTGGCTTCTTGCAAGGATATCCTGGTAGAGAGGCGGCCATATTGGTCTTGATTAACAGCCATTACAAGGCCAGCCTCCACCTGCCTCTTGACAGGTTCACTCATCTGGCGAAGATTCCTCAACCTTCGGAGAGGATTCGCAGGTCAGTCCTGTTGAGATCGGGTTCAGTGATGAAAGGGGGATTGACAATAAAAGGTTCCCCTCAGTCGAGACGTTGGGTACTACAGTTCTATCGGGTGCATGATTATGCCTCCTTAAACACCTGGGCGTCAAAACAAAAGGCCAAAAGAATGATCAAAATAGGCACAAGGTCAGCGGGAAATGACGAGAAAGGAGAAGAGGGGAGAAAAACGAAACAAAAGGAAAAAGGTGTCCAGCAGAAGTAGAGAGACAGCAGCAGGAGTACAAGGCTACAAAAGGCGAGAGGACTGTCTTAAGGAGCATCACACTCCGGCAGCCACCCACATCACTGCGTGGGTGGCTGCATGGGCAGTGTCTCCTCACGGCAACAACCAGCTGGACAGGGAGGGGGTATCTTGCCAAGACTACCATGTTCATTTAGAATTTAACGCCACTCAAACTATCTTGCCACCTTTACCTCTCTAGAAACTTCTTGCTTCAGATATCACTGCTCTTGGCAGAGTTCTTCCTTCTGGTGTGGGCTCTCTTTAGATTTTTTCTGAAGATGTTGACTGTAGTTTTGTGTTTAAACTTTATTACTATGGAACCAATAGTTCTTTCGTGTTTCCTAGGAGAATGATGGACATAACTTTGTTTACAACAGATGCAATGGCTTCCTGCAGATTGATTTCGTGTGTTCAAATTCTCAGGTGTCATGTATGTTGCATACCATTTTTCAAGGTCCTCCTGATATGTATACCAGTTGACTTAATTCCACCTGGTTGTGCAGGTATTGTGGGAGGACGTTCTATGTTTAGTGTTGTGACAGTAGCATAGTGGTCACTGGTGGTCACAGGTGATCACCGGTTCTACCTCTCACTTCGCCTGATGCTTGAGTGCTATTGAGATTAATGTAAGATCAAGGGGACCTCCTTGAATGTGAGTGGGTTACTCAGTGTTGAGAAGTGTAATCTCAGGTACTTCTCGTAGAGCTGCAGCTAAATGGCGCCCATCTGCATTGGCTGGCCCAGTCGCACCTAACTATGATGAGCATTAAAATCCCCAGCAATAATTTCATTTTCATGCGTGGCCAAGGCAAGCACTGCCTCTGCTTCTAGTTTACGTCTAAGGGACTTGTAGACGTTGTATGTGTGAATATGGCTAATATTAGCCATATTCACTGTTACTGCTAATACCTATACTCCATCTCCACATAAAACTGGGTCCATTTCCTTCCTGAGTATGGTGTTTCTGACTAGGATCATAACCCTCTTTGTCTCCCCTGTTCATTCGGTATAATAGTGCTGATATCCAGCTAAACTGACAGACTTCGTGGCTGGGGAAAACATTTCTTTCTAAACGATTACATCTGCTTTCGTACTGATTGTAGCTTCCTGAAGGGTGTGGTTTTTATTTACAAAACGTTGTATGTTCCACTCCAGTATTCGTAATGGCCTGACGACGGTTTCGGTTCGTGTTGCCTGCTCTAGTAGAACTCTTCAGAATCTAGGTCTATATTTTCCACCTCGCAAGTCATATCGCTGCAAATCGGACTGCACTGATTGTTCATGGCCGGTTCTTGTGTTGTCAGAATCTCTGCCATCCAGTATTCCGTTGTTGATGATACTGCATATTGGGTTGCATTGATAGTTCATAACCGCGCCTTGTGTAGTTGTTGGAACCTACGCATCTCTGCTGTTCATTACTTCTTTGTTGGTGGTGTTGCATATCAGACTGCATTAGCTAGTGTCTGTCTTGTGTTGTACGATTGTTGATCTTGAGTGGTCACTGCTTCTTGCAGTTGCTTTTGTGAATGTTGGTGGTTTGGTGTCTTTTCTACCCAACTGTTATTGGTATTATGTATGTTCATGTCGCGTTTTTTTCCTCTTGTGCTTCGTCTTGTCTCATACTATTTCTTGTGTAACCGTTGTCTGCTGCACGATCTTGTCCATTATTACACAAGTGATTTCTTGAGTGAGGTTGTGAGGCGTTGTGCATCTGTAGACAATTGATAATGGTCTCTGCCATAATCTTCACGATGTTTTTCAGTTTGATTTCTAAAACTTGAAATTTGTTGTGTTGTTTCCAAAAGTAAATGCTTTTTGCTTTTGTTCTATTTCTGCAGGATTTGTGTGTATTTTCTGAATTAGAGTTGGTAGATTCGGGAATTTTTTTTCTGTGAGAGTGGGTCTCTGCTTTGGCTGTACACGAGTGTTCCAGACGTTGATGTAAGATACACACACTGGTCTGTGTGTTTATCCAGGCCTGCACCTATTCTTTCCGTGCAGAGCAGGTTGTGCTCCAGGCATGATGTTTGCCGCTACAATTTGGACATTTGGCTGTTGTGGTCTGGTTTACCTTGTGCTTAGCTATACAGTCTTTGGTTGGATGCCTCAGGCTACACACACTGCATCTCTCATGCCGGTGCAGCGTGGTTGTTGGTGACCGTATTTCTGACACCTGAAGCAGCGCAGAGGTTCTGGGACGTATGGTCTCTGTCGGTATATCCCCCAATTCCCAAGATTGAATATTTCTGGCACATGTCCCATGACGGTCTCCAGAACCTGACGTGTCACTGCTTTGTCTGCTTTTGTGCGGCATCGTTCCGCATACAGGATTTGCTCGTGTTTTAGTACTTGATCCGGGATAAAGTCGATAGGGTATCCCAAAAGCACGACTCGTGTGTGTCTTACTGAAGGGTCCAGCTTTTCCAAGCACACAGATTTCACTTGCAGGACTTACTTTTTCCAAGTAATTTGCAGTCTGTTGGTCTCGTGGTGTCATTTTTTCTCCTTTCAGGTTGACTAATGGAAAGTTTGAGCTCTAGTGGTTCCTTTTCCATTGCCGTTACTACTCTATATGCTGTATGAAAGTGGTCTGTCGAAGATGTGCAGGGTCTGACGATGTCTGGTGTGAGAGAGGTGCTGTCCTCTCCTGTTTCATACTGTCGTCTTGTGGCTGGGTTGTGGGCAGAGGCATTGCCTGACACTGGCTGGTGTGTGACTGATGCTGTCCTCTGTAGGTCCATTATGTCTGCTCTCTTGCTGGTAGAAGCACATGATGAGGCCTCGATAGCAGTTTTCTTCGGCGCCTGCTGCACCTTGGTCCACTGTCTCCGTCTGAAAGCTGCCTCCATTGCCTTTGACTTCCCCACGTCGTCTCCACGTAGTGAGGACCGATTCACTGCTCTACCTAATGCCTGAGACACTCCTTGGCCTGGAGAAATTCTTTCCCCTCCAACGGAGGTCGTAGAATGATTACTCTAGGTCTAATGAGGGTTACCTAACACCTAATTGAGCTGTTTGGTCTACCTTCCCCTGAAAAGACTCAGTACATCTAAGGTGCCCCTTTGTGGCGATTCCCACAGGGAATCTTCAGGATATTCAGAATCTTCAGCCTTGCCCTTCAGGATAGGACTAAGTGACCTGGTCAGTGATACGGTCCTCATGAGAAAAAAAAATTGTCATGGGCGACGGGAATGAGGTACGAGAGTTTGGGCCGCCTGCATACTGGGTTGCACAGAATATCAGTCAGCTGGACAGCAGATAATCAACAACGTTGTTTGTCCAATTGTATACGAAATCGGAAATGTTTCTTTCCAAACAAGATATTGTCTGGGTCTGAGTATTTATGTATTTTTCCTCACAAAACCCCAATGATTTGTACTGATAGTTGCTCAGAATCTTAAGTTTTCCCCAGGCCAAATCCATTTTCTGCCAGCTTGAAATGGCGCTGGCAGAGTCCCCCCCTCGTGGTGGTAATTATGGTAGATTCGTCCCAGACTTATCGTAAACCAACTAATGCAAGTAAATGCATGAATGGTAAGAATATTAATTCATGGCTCCATGGGAGTATCCCCTCCCCCCCCCCCCCCCCCCACACACACACAAAAAGACATTTTAGTGTATTTAAAAAACAATTTACTTAAGCCTGTAAAAAGAATGAAAAAACTACATTGAATATAATTGACAGGGATTGTAAACTCTGCAGTAAAAAGTCAGATTCATTATAACATTTAGTCGAACAACTCTTTAATAGCTTGTCACATGGAACATAATTTTTCTCCCTCCTTTGACAGACTGAAGTATCCTAACGTAGTATATGAATACAAGTGCAGTTAGAGAGACTGCACACTTAGGAATGTACGCTACATTGGACACCACAAATACGGAGTAGATATCTTGCTTTTAATTTGCAAGGCAGTATTATGCATCACTCAACACCGTTCGGAGTTGCTAGGAAATAGTGAATTATACAACAATCAAAGGCACCAATGACTGAAGGCGGCTCTCAACATTTGTGGCTGTGTTTATTCAAGGGCCGACACCAGTAACACACATTCAAGTGAATTCAAGTTCGATTATACTATCGTTTGATTTCGGTCCTTTAATCCAGAAGAATTATAAACTTTGTAGACAAGATTTATATGTAGTGTGGCAGCAGTCACCTCGCCCAGTCCTTTGTCGCTCACTATGATTAAGAACGACAATCATCGGGCGAGGTGTACCGATTATCTTGAGGTTATCTTGAGATGATTTCGGGGCTTTAGTGTCCCCGCGGCCCGGTCCTCGACCAGGCCTCCACCCCCAGGAAGCAGCCCGTGACAGCTGACTAACACCCAGGTACCTATTTACTGCTAGGTAACAGGGGCATTCAGGGTGAAAGAAACTTTGCCCATTTGTTTCTGCCTCGTGCGGGAATCGAACCCGCGCCACAGAATTACGAGTCCTGCGCGCTATCCACCAGGCTACGAGGCCCCGATGCTTATAAATATTTTTCCATATACAATAGTATAATTGTGTCCCTAGTAGGCAAATATTCCTATAGAAGTAACATTGTTGACGAAACGTCGAAGAAATCAAATATAATGATTAAGTGATTTTTTAGTGTTCTTCACCCATCAGCAGGGCCGTCTTAACAGCATTATGGGCCCCCTACTGGGCAAACCCCAGTGTGCTGGGGGGGGGGCCCCTACTGGGCAAACCCCAGTGTGCTGGGGGGGGGGCCCTACTGGGCAAACCCCAGTGTGCTGGGGGGGGCCCCTACTGGGCAAACCCCAGTGTGCTGGGGGGGGGCCCTACTGGGCAAACCCCAGTGTGCTGGGGGGGGGGGCCCTACTAAGCAAACCCCAGTGTGCTGGGGGGCCCTACTAGGCAAACCCCAGTGTGCTGGGGGGGGGCCCTACTGGGCAAACCCCAGTGTGCTGGGGGGGGCCCTACTGGGCAAACCCCAGTGTGCTGGGGGGGCCCCTACTGGGCAAACCCCAGTGTGCTGGGGGGGCCCCTACTGGGCAAACCCCAGTGTGCTGGGGGGGCCCCTACTGGGCAAACCCCAGTGTGCTGGGGGGGCCCCTACTGGGCAAACCCCAGTGTGCTGGGGGGGCCCCTACTGGGCAAACCCCAGTGTGCTGGGGGGGGCCCCTACTGGGCAAACCCCAGTGTGCTGGGGGGGCCCCTACTGGGCAAACCCCAGTGTGCTGGGGGGGCCCCTACTGGGCAAACCCCAGTGTGCTGGGGGGGGTGGGAGCCCCTACTGGGCAAACCCCAGTATTCTGGGGGGGCCTACTGGGCAAACCCCAGTGTGCTGGGGGAGGGGGCCCCTACTGGGCAAACCCCAGTGTGCTGGGGGGGGGGGCGCCCCTACTGGGCAAACCCCAGTGTGCTGGGGGGGGGGCGCCCCTACTGGGCAAACCCCAGTGTGCTGGGGGGGGGCGCCCCTACTGGGCAAACCCCAGTGTGCTGGGGGGGGGGGCCCCTAGCAACCTTCCTAACTCGCACAGTGTGTAAAACAACTAGAGTAGAGAATATGAAGGCAAAGTTACACATGGAAATGACAATAACGTGATGCATCAAATGAACAAATTCACAAGGGCCGTGACAAGGATTCGAACCTGCGTCCAAGAGTAATAAAGTAAGGGCGAAGTAAGTTAAAAAAAAACTTCGGTTTCAACTCTTGACCATGTCGTAGCTTATTCGATTAAGGCAGCGTCTGGGATGCTTTTGGACGCAGGTTCGAATCCTCGTCACGGCCCTTGTGGATTTGTTCATTTGATGCATCACGTTATTATGATTTCCGTGTGTAACCTTGCCTTCATATTCTCTTCTACAGCTGTTTTACACACTGTGCGAGTTAGAAAGGTTGCTATCATAATGCTGACATAAGGGCCCACTACGAATCCAGTAATCTATTGCTAGTGTCATTATGTTCCATAGCCCCGGATGTCTCTTGGATTGTTAACTCCTTTACTGTTACAGATATGGGTATTTCCTCTTGTAAAATGTCACCAGCAGCAGCAACAGGCAATGATGATATGGCTGCTGAAACTGGATGATTGATAAACAGGAATGGATGTAGATGATGCTATATCTGAAGGAACAATAGTAGTGGCTGACATTGCAGAAGTGGATGTAGATGTGGATGCTATATCTGAAGGAACAGTACTAGTGGCTGACATTGCAGAAGTGGATGTAGATGTGGATGCTATATCTGAAGGAATGGTATGAGAGGCTGTCGTTGCACCTGTGTTGAGAGCCATGATGTTTATTTCGGAAGTTTTCCTATTTTCTTCTCCTCTGCAGTTCTTCCTCTTCTGTGCTCCACTCAGAACATTACGTTTAATTTCTGCTGAAAGGGTTATTCACTTTGAAATATATTTCTTAAATACTTAATCCAGCACCAGGATGTAGTGTATACTATCTATACTATCACTGCTATATCACCACTATACTATCACAGCTATATTGCCATCACCTCACTATCACTGTCATATGACCACCTCAGTATCACTATTATATTACTATCACTGCTATATCACCATCACCTCAATCACTCAGGTGAGTTGTGATATTACCATACTGGACCATAGTGTGTTGTGATATTACCATACTGGTCCATGGTGTGTTGTGATGTTACGATACTGGACCATGGTGTGTTGTGATGTTACCATACTGGGCCATGGTGTGTTGTGATATTACACAACACACAATATTATTAAGGTCATGTTGCAAGTGTGCTTGCAACATGACCTTAATATTTAAACATCCTGCTTCCATAATGAACATGTCCTATGCACGTGGGGCCCTCAGGCAAGTGCCCATCGGGTCCAGGCGGTAAGACGGCTCTGCTCTTCAGATGATACATATTTACACAATAGAAAAAAATCCATAAGAAAATTACCAAGTCAATACTATTGTATTTAATTACGCATGTATTAGAGAAAACCTGCTCTCAAAATATACTAACAATTATATACATTAACATACACGACAGGAGAGCTCGGGGAGACATGATCACTACCTACAAAATTCTAAGAATCGACAGGGAATAAAGATAAATCTTTAACACTGGTGGTATGTGAACAAGGGGGGACAGGTGGAAACCGAGTACCCAAATGAGCCACAAGGACGTCAGAAGGAACTTTTTCAGTGTCAGTAGTTAACAAATGGATTGCATCAGGCAGTGATGTGGTGGAGGCTGACTCCCTACACAGTTACAAATGTAGATACGATACAGCCCAGTAAGCTCGGGAATCTGTACACTAGATGATTGACAGTCGAGAGGCGGGACCAAAGAGCCAGAGCTCAACCCCAGCAAGCACAACTAGGCGAGTATACTGTTGAGGGTCCTCACACAGCTCTCGTACCCTTGTTAATGCCCCCGTTAAGAATTGTCATTATCTGTTTCACACAAGGACTACAGGGACCCTAGCAAGTCCCCTGATGACTGCCAGAAACACTCTCCCCCGAGGGTGGAAAAGGTGAGGTGCAATGGGGGCTTGCATCCCCCATGATCACCACACACTTATTATGCCTTTGGTTCTTGGGGTACACACCTCTTCACCCAGTGCAACATTAAACTCGCTCACCGCGGCTCCCCCCAGCTATTTCCTGTGGTAGCCGTCAAGCAAATTAGAGAGTAGGTTACCCCACAGTCCTACTCTGGATTAGGTTCCCCCTCAACAGCATCAACACTACTGCGAGCTTCTGGTTAACTATTGGCCTGAGTTTAGAACCGACACACACAACCAGGCAGAAATGTCACGACTGTTTCTGATGAGTTTCGTCTTGAGCTGTAACTGTCAGGACGCTCGCTAACAGGTTCATCAAAATGGAGACCACAAGTAATGGAGGCACTGTGACTACTATCGTCACTAGGATCACCACCAGACAAACTGGCAATTATTGCTTTTGAGCTAGAGGGGTTGACTGATGAAGTCAAGGACGCAAAGGACGAGGCAGAACTATAAAACCACCTTAGAAGAGAAATGCCATCTGCCGAAAGGGTAGAATTAAAGCGCAAACTGAAACGCACTAAGCACAAATTATTGCTCAAAACCAGAGCAGCTAACAAGTATGTCGTAGAACATGTTCCGTCTAGTGAAGATTCTAAACAATATATTTTCAACATGATTCATTGAGGAAGTTAAATCAATTTTTTGTTAGAAATTGTTAAAAATTGGTTAAAGTATGATTATTATTACATATGTAATAAATACTAATTAAATGATAATTCATTAAAAAGAACACTGATCACAAGGTAACTTAGCCTGCATCTGCTCCTCCCTCTCATGTGTGGTTTATAAAACATTGCTGCAGTGTTGGACATTCTTGAATTATTCTAATACTCTGGGGTGGCGCGAGTTCACCAACTCATAGCTGCTATGGCAAAGCATAATAGAGGTGAGTACGGAAACAAAATAACTAACATTTACCGAGAATAATAAATACAACACTGGTAGTACTAGCCTCATTTACCAAGTATTTATTAGCCGCTCTCGGCCATGGTTCTCAGTTTTCACTACATTACAGGGATACTGGTAGTGACACAAATAGTAATAATCCCCAATAATTACGAGATGTTGAGCCAAAATTTAATGTAATTTAAATTCTCTTGGTCAAAATTCACCAGATAACCTCTAACCGCCACTAGACTACAGCTCAAGTTTGATTATTATACGACATCAGTAATCAGTACACCTTAATATATGTAAATCAAAGCATATCCTGACAGCATTAGATTATAAAACCTGTTCTCTAAGGAGCTCCTTATCAAAAGGGGATATATTACAGGAGGGGGGGGGGGGTATTAACAGTTGATTAGTATCACTGAGGCGAAGAGCTGCTCCTGGCCCAAGTCCCGCCACTGCTTCAGATGCTGTCTCCAATGACGTTACTCCCTCACCAGTTGTCCTCCGATGTTGGGTGCACCCTTCAATCCACTCCACTTTCTAATAGCCTCGGTGGGTATTCACTGGCTTCATATTCCAGCTTCCTCACATCCGAGCCCACCACTACTGGGCTTCCTCGTAAGTGTCACAGGTCGCGTTCCCGGGGGCCCTTCCTGAACCCTCTCGGGGCCCTTCTGGAACCCACTCGGGCTAAGCTGTTGTAAAAGCTTTTCGCTCTACTAGCCTACTCGCCATCCTCATGTAGCTGTTGGGAAGTTGCTTCACACACTAACAAGCTACACTAGCTCCTAGAACCACACAACCACTGTCACTACTTGTTGGCCAATATTTAACACTAACCATCTCTGCTGACCAATAGTTTCTCGACTCGACAGCGAACTCTTCATTAATCACTGCCTTGCCGCATCAGTGTAATGTTTCCTGTCACTGCAATTTTCAGTCAAAAAATTGCAGTGACAGGAAACATTACACTGATGGAATTTTACATTACAATTTTTCAGTGAAAATTGTCACTGGCCACTTCTAAACCGGCACTACGTGTGCACTGACCACTGACCGACTCCCTCACTTCTTCGGGACTGCGTTGAAGACCTGGAGGGTGATTACACTGCCCAGTTACTCTTGGGGTTGTGGCTGATGTCCTTGGTCACTTCATTAAGCTGTGGAGCGACCCCTCAATAGGCCCTCCTGAACAGAAGGTAATCCAGCAAAAATCTTTGCGCAATCACGTGAATGTCGTTCCTCGTCCAAGTCTGAGATAACAGTTACATCGTCAGGACCTATGAGCTGTCTCGTAGCTCGGCTCGCCCAAAACAATCGGAAGGTACAGCCCTGCACCTTTCCTACTGATTAGAGGAAGGTGCAGGGCTGTAGCCAATCACGTCTCTCGTTGCATCCCGGGTATGCCAGTATCACCGCCCTAGATGGGAACCAACTCCCCTACAACTGTCACAGAAGCCAAATTTGGAGTACTAGGCTAATACCTTCCCTTGCGAATTCCTCAAAGCTGACGTTATAAACAAAATCGTGCGATTTGCACATTCCCACAAACTTAAACATTCTCTGGGCCATCTAGCACATTTGTAGGGTGGATATCAATGACTTTGGGAAGGCCTGAATTAGACAAATCAAAATATTCAACATGGTGCAATTTCAGAAGCTGTTTCAAGTATCATTTCACCTCTGGCCTGCGTGTGCTGCCAAAGACCATGTTTTCATAACCATATCTTTACATTTAAGTCATTGAAGGCTGGTGCAATCCCCATTTTTCTATTACTCCCTTTCATTTAAGTAAGTGGCTCGTAGTTGGTCAAATTCTTGAACCATCCCTCCGATTCTGATGTTGCAGTTACTGTGTTGTGGTCACTGTACGTCTTTGGCATTCCCCTCTCAATTATTGGCTTAATCTGTGCTAAACTAGTATGTAAATGTCTAGATTTGTCTCTTTGTTGCAAGTTTGCTTAAGTATCCTACAATCTTAACTGTCGAGTGTTCACATTAATGCTATGACATTTGTAGTCAGTTGGATGTTGCAATGTCTGTTCAATAAGAGCAGGTTCCAAAGCCTTTTGAATGGCTAGCATTTTTGTAAGGTAGAACACCTGTTTGAGTCTCTCCAACTAGCTACAAAATTTACTGCCTTAACTGCAGCTCCGGGTTCTTGTCCCTGCTGGTCTACTGATCCGTCAGTGAAGTGAATCTGTCAGGTAAGTTTGCTTCGTATTCATCTGTGCAATGAAACAACAGATCGGGATTAGGCCGATTATTTTTTTCTTAAAGAGCAATGATCTTAAAGTCTGCTGGCAGATGGATTACCAAGGGGCCTACATAAAGAAGTCTGCATGTATTTCGTCGACAACCCACTCAGTGATTGTATTTGTGACCTCTTATGTATGATGTGTTTATTGCACAATGGGTCCACGTGCTGGAGTCTGAAGCTCTTCGGTTCCGAGTTGGTGCTCCAGTGATTATAATTTCAAGTGAACCTATTCTTTGCCTAATCATTATCTTGGCCAATGCATCAAGCCCATTTACCGTTATTTCAACCGATGTTAGTTTAAATTCTAGTCTTAGGCTTAATATTTTCGTTCATCTAGGCGCTCCTGTTATGTCTCACATTACAAAATTTTGAACAACCTCAACCTGTGCCCATTGACCAACCCGTCCTCGACTAAAGTCCATTACATCCAGCGGGCGAACCCACAGATGCACTCCAAAATTTTTACATGCTGTTGATTCAAAACGGAAATTCTCAAAGATAAATTAATATAATATAATAGCAAATTGTGCATATATAGGCATAGGTTAGGTTAGCTGTTTAGGTTCTGTTGATTACTTGTATTTGTAGTACGTGGGTGAAGCATTTACAGCGTTGTGATTCGAACGAAATTCCTCAGTGAAGCACTTGTTCCGGAAGTGTTCTAATGAAATCGGTTGCGATTCGTGTGTACTCCGTTTTTCATTCATAAACAGGAGTGTTTGGCAGGTGCAAGGAATCACTTTTGGGTCTGTTTGGAGGATCGGCTGATTGGCCAGTAGGAAGAATGATTAAGGAAAACGCTGCATAAGCAACTAAGGAACGAACGACGCATTTTTAAAACATTAACACTGTCCAGCTCCTAGACTGCGCCATGTGATTGCTCTTATTGTGATGATAATGCTTAGTCGCCATGTACCATGTGATAATTGCTCAGTCGCAATTATGCCTTCTGATATTGAATTTACGGCTGAATGTAGTTTTAGAATTAATCCCCCGAAGATACCAGAGTTGTGTAACCCGCCGAAGGTTAATGTCGTGAATGCGTAGGTGCCTGTCTGGAGTGTTGTCACCTTGTTTCATTGCCTTAGGTTTCTGTGCAGATATGTTTAGCCCTAAAATGCTGCATTCGGCGGTTACTTTATCTAGTGCTACTTGTGCTTTATTCGAGAGTGAAGGACCTTTGGCGACTAATGCTGTATCAGCATAGCTTTCTAATTTAACTCCTGCAAATGCAATGGTAACTTTTTATCATTAACATATTTAGGTACATCTGCATTTGCGCAGCTATCCTAGATAATATGATGGAAGAGTACAGTGTGTCAAAAAGCTAGCTACGTGATGGTTAAATCCCCATCACACAGGATGGTTAGTCATTTGGGGCCATATGTGCAGTAGCCTGCACTGGCAAATTTTGGGTGCATTATTAGGATATCCTCAAGAACACGTGTGAATAAAGTTATTGCAAATCTTCAGGTACCTCATGCCAAAAGGTCTGAATGGTCTGATAACTGGGCATTCGGTGATGTGTGCAAGATCATACCCCAGTTCCTGTTCACAGTTTGCATCAGGAGTGCTCAGGATTGGGAGATTGTCACCTGTACCACCTGCCACAGGTAAGTAAGTAAGTAATTATCAAAAGAAGGCACCAAACCGGGAAGGCTATGTAGCACCATCAAATACGCAAAATAATCAGAGGGCGCTAAATATCACCAAGGATGCCAATACGAGAACAAAAACGCATAAGGCGAACGATATCAAAAGTATCCGAGTCACCAAGAATTCTATCGAGGGACAGGTGACCGCGAGGGGCGGTCGGAAAGCAAGACACACGCTCGTCCTGGAAGTCAGGACATTCAAGAAGGACATGCACGACCGTAAGAGAGACAATGCAACTAGGACAATAAGGAGCAGGGCGGCGCTCCATCAAGTGACCATGGGTTAAGCGAGTATGGCCAATACGCAACCTCGCTAGAGCTGTTTCCCACCGCCGGTTACGGTGGAAGGAGGACGGCCACGAGGAAACACAACATTTAAGAGTACGTAGCTTGTTACCAGTAACAGACAACCAAGAAGCCTGCCAACGGGTAAGGACTGAGGAATGGATAACCGGGTAAAAGTCGGAATACGGAATGCCTTTACGAGAGATGGGACAAGAGCGGACAGCTTCCTTAGCGGCAGCATCCGCACGCTCATTTAAAGACACGCCAATATGGCTGGGAACCCAACAAAACTCAACCGACTTAAATTTACTGTGAACGAGAAACAGCCAATGCTGGATCTCGACAACTACCGGATGAACTGGATTAAAGCACCCGAGAGCCATGAGGGCACTACGAGAGTCAACAACAACCACAAAGGAAGACTGACAACGAGAAAGCAGGAGACGAAGAGCATAGAGAATAGCATAAAGTTCCGCTGTAAAGATGCTAGTCTCCGGAGGCAAACCTGCCACAGGTAACTAACCCAACCTGATCCTGGCAACCACTGTGTCGCACAGTCTGGTGGACGTTTAGTACTGCCCATAAACATAGGTTTCAGTTTCATATCTGAACAAATAACTTTTTATTCTGGCGCTTTCAGGTTGTTGGGAGTCTAATTTCTCTCCTATCAGACCCGAGTGTTTGGAACAATATAGTTTTGACAGCAGAGATGGGGACACCCAGGTCTAATTTAACTTCATCTTTGTTACACGCTATTTTGGCTGCAATGTCATTATGATGGCTTATATTAATGTGTGCATTATGATGGCTTATTTGTGTGATGGTATCCATGCAAAGTTGAATCGAAACCCTTTACTCTGTGCAGCGATTAGGTCATTTAACAGTGGTAGTATGAGGCTCTTGCCATCGATATTCCAGAAGTTTTCGATTGCTTGAAGACCAGACTTTGATCACTAAATATTTTTCTTCCTCCTATGTTTTTTAATGTACTGGTAGCTAGTTCAAGTGCTGCTAGTTCTGCTTGTGTGGAGTACAGCCAGTTGTTTAACCGGACACCGACAGTCTGTGTGCATGTATTATTTCTATAAAACATTTATGCTGCGGCAATCCGTCCAGTAGAAGATTGGACAGTACCGTCAGGGTCGACAGTGCTCGTGAGATCTTAAACTTTTTATGAAGGAGGCAATTGTTTCAAGTAACTTTTTTGAGAAGAGCAAGTTTCTCGTAACCTTTTTTGGTGACTGGTGTGTATAACACCAGAGTGGTGAGGTACAGATGAAGAGAAATATCGGAGACAAGTAGATTGAATGTAAAAGGAATGTCGAGTTTGATGAGATTGTAGGCATTTTTGCTCAGCCATTAATCACAAGAAGCGCAAGTCTAAGTTGGCAACAGTCATTAGGGTGTTATCACTAAATAATGTCAGAGTAATGCAGGAGATGCAGAGTTTCTCATGACTAAGGCGAAAGTTAGGATGGCAAAAGGACAAGGGCTGAGGAGGAGGACTAAGAGTTCCACTCTCATACAAGTGTTGTCTCGCACCTGGCCTTGCAGCTTTAGTATAGCATATGTGCCTGTGCCTAAGAGTCAATGTCTACAAAATAATTATATTATATAATCAATGCAGTCCGATTTGCAATGTCTACTAGCGAAGTGGAGAATATGGAAGTCGATTCCATAGATAAGTTCTACTAAGACAGGTAACACCAACAGAAATTGATTCTGCATTGATTATTTATGCCAGTTTCTGGTGGTGTCTGAATGCATCTCTGCCATCCAGTATTTCGTTGTTGCTACATAATCAAACAGCATTGATTGTTTATATCTATCTCTTGAATTACAAGATATCATTGATTCTGAGTGGCTACTGCTTCCTGCAGCTGCTTTTGTGGATCGATATGGTCTGATGTCTTTACTACCAGACTCTTATTGGTAGTCTGTCCATGTCGTGTTTGTCCTCTTGTGCTCCGTCTATTCTCATACTGTTGCTTATGTAACTGTGGTCTAATGCACGACCGTGTATTATTACACGTGATTTATCGAGTCTTGTTGGGAGAGTCTGCGTTATCTGTAAGCACTTAATAATGGTCTTAAGCCATGATCTTCACATTGTTTCTCAGCTGGACCTCTAAAATTGTAAATCTTGTGTTGACTCAAAGTAATTGTATTCTGACCAATCCACACTAGAAAATGAAGGGACGACGACGTTTCGGTCCGTTTTGGATCATTCAATCGACTTGAGAATGGTCCAGAACAGACTGGAGTGTCATCGTCCCTTCATTTTCTAGTGTGGATTGGTCAAAATACTTCATTTCCGTTATTGTGAATCATCGGCTGCTAATTGTATTTTGTTACCATGCATTTCTGCAGTGTTTTTGTTTATTATCCTATTTGGAGTTGATTGAGTCGGTAAATTGTGTTCCGAGTACGCGTTTCTGTCGTGGCTGTGCACGAGTGTTCCAGACGTTGGTGTTTGTTTATGTTGTGCTGGTCGTCTGATTATCCTGACTTCAGCTGTCTGTACCTTTTCTTTCCGTGTGGCTCAGGTTGTTCTCCAAGCACGATGTTTGCAGCCATAACTTGGACATTTGGCGGCTGTGGTCTGGGTTGCCTTGTGCTTTGCTATAATGTCTTTGGTTGGATGCCTCAGGCTGTACACTCCGCATCTCTCCTCCTCGGTGCAGCGTGTTTGATGGAGGCCGTATTTCTGACATCTGAAGCCGCGCAGGGGTTCCGAGACGTATGGTCTCTGCACATTCTCCAACTTCCATGACAATGTTTCTGGCGCACATCCCATGACGGTCACAAGTACCTGACGTGTAGCTGCTTTTGTATATTTTAGTGAGCCATCATTCTGCATTCAAGATCTGCTTGTGTTTTAGTATTGGATCTAGTGTTACGTTGACTGGGTATCCCAACAGCACGACTCTTGCGCATCTTTCTGAAGGGTCCAGCTTGAGCAAGCACAAAGATTTTCCTTGCAGGAATATTACCATTTCTAGATAAATTGCAGTCTTTTGGTCTGGTAGTGTTATTATTTATCCTTTTAGGTTGACCGAGATGGGAATTTTGAGCTCGGGTTGCCTCTTCCGTTGCCGTTACTACTCCATATGTTATAGGAAAGTTGGCTGTGCATTATCTTAAATTTGGGAAAATGTGCCGAGTCTGACAGTGGATGGTGTATGACTGGTGTTATCCTCTCTAGGTTCATTATATCTGGTGTCTTGCTGGTAAAAATACTTCGTGTAGCCTTGATAGCAGTTTCCTTCTCTACTTGCTGTTCCTCGGTGCACTATCCTTTGTTGTCAGGAAAAGGCTTCCATTTCCCCTTTCTCCTGAACTTCTCCATGTCGTTTCCCCATAGTAAGGACAGATTCACTGCCCTCCCTAATCTCCAAGTCACTCGTAGGTCTGGAGAAATTTATTTCACTCCAACGGAGGTCTAAAGTGATTTTAACATTGTAATCAGGGATACCTAACACCTAATTGAGCTGTTTGGTCTACCTTTCACAGGCAAGCTCAATGCACCTTGTAAAATGCCCCTTTGTGGCACTACCCACAGGGTATCGCCTCGCCCTTCAGGGTATGACTAAGTGACCTGGTCAGTGGTAATGCCCTCACACAAAATAATAGGTCATGGGAGCCAAGCTACCAGACCACTGTGGTAACTGTGGGTCTCCTGCATAAGGTGCAAACAGCAAATAGTCAACAACTGTATTTATAAAAGAATTGCAGACGAAACCTTCAACGTTCCTTCCAAACAAGATATGATCAGAGTTTTGGTACTAATTTGTTGTTCCTCACAAAACAGCGAGGATTTGATCTCATAACTGCTCAAAGTCTGAAGTTTTCCATAGAACAAACCCGTGTGTCCTCTGCTGTACCAGTGGCGAGTCTCACGGCTTGTGATAGGCTCATCCTAGTAATGTAGGTCATTATGAGCTTTAGCCACAGCCTATAGTTCTTAGTTACCTCTACCTCTCGCCTGATGCTTCACTACTCGTAATTTGTATTATGGCTTCACTCAATTCTTAATGGATAGACCAAGTTATGGTATACTTTTATTAGCGTCTTGGCCTTGACACATACCAAACATCCATGAGCCCTCCCAATTATTAAAGATTCTAGAACATCACGCACTTCCGGCGGCACGCACTCCGGGCCCCACGCACTCCGGGCCCCACACACTCCGGGAGGCCCGACACACACATGCAGTCAACATGTTACATCAACAGCTGTGCAAGTTCACTTCCTCGTATCACTGGAGATTGCTGCGAACCCAAAATGTTTCGTCTGAGAACATTTAATACAAGAACATTAAGTCCAACAGATGCTATGTAGTGATTGTCTATAAGAAGACCTCATCCAGCAGACGACCCCATCGTCATAACCTCGGAGAGCTCAAGAGGTTCCTGCTCATGCTAACACCGCCAGGTGATGAACATTCCTTGACATGAGCGCTATGTGATGAGCATTCCTTCACATGAGCGCTATGTGATGAGCATTCCTTCACATGAGCGCTATGTGTTGAGCATTCCTTCACATGAGCGCTATGTGATGAGCAACTGCAGCCATCGTGTTGGGTTTGAGTGTTGTGAGTGGTGAGCCGGACTACGGTGCTCGGTGCTCACATGGCCACGTGTGCTCTTCGCCCCACAACCAACAACACTGCTCAAATAATGGAGAGAAAAAGGCCTCCAGAGACAACCTATTCTCCCTTGCCAAACTCTCCAGTAATAAACTAAAAATGCCTAAATGACCACAGAAGAAAAATTATCGACTGTGTGCTCACTTCAACCCAATTCCCAGACTGGAATTGGAATTACAATGGACCGGAGTCCATAATTTCCCCAAGTACTTATCTGGAGATAGTACCAAGAAGGTGGAATTTGCTGACTGTGTGGCTATGAGGGCCTCGTAGCCTAGTGGATATGAGGGCCTCGTATCCTGGTGGATAGCGATGAGGGTCTCGTAGCCTGGTGGATAGCGCGCAGGATTCGTAATTCTGTGGCGTGGGTTCGATTCCCACACGAGGCAGAAACAAATGGGCAAAGTTTCTTTCACCCTGAATGCCCCTGTTACCTACCAGTAAATAGGTACCTGGGAGGTAGACAGCTGCTACGGGCTGCTTCATGGGTGTGTGTAACAAAAAGGAGACCTGGTCGAGGACCAGGCCGCGGGGACGCTAAGCCCCAAAATCATCTCAAGATAACCTCATGAGAAGAGTAGCGAGGGCAGCCAAGTAACATTCTTACACATGTCCCCCACTGTGTACACCACCAACAATCTCTAGCAGCTTCACGCCCCAGTACTACAGGTACACATGTCCCCCACTGTGCACACCACCAACAATCTCTAGCAGCTTCACGCCCCAGTACTACAGGTACACATGTCCCCCACTGTGCACACCACCAACAATCTCTAGCAGCTTCACGCCCCAGTACTACAGGTACACATGTCCCCCACTGTGTACACCACCAACAATCTCTAGCAGCTTCACGCCCCAGTACTACAGGTACACATGTCCCCCACTGTGTACACCACCAACAATCTCTAGCAGCTTCACGCCCCAGTACTACAGGTACACATGTCCCCCACTGTGTACACCACCAACAATCTCTAGCAGCTTCACGCCTCAGTACTACAGGTACACATGTCCCTCACTGTGTACACCACCAACAATCTCTAGCAGCTTCACGCCTCAGTACTACAGGTACACATGTCCCTCACTGTGTACACCAACAATCTCTAGCAGCTTCACGCCTCAGTACTACAGGTACACATGTCCACCACTGTGTACACCACCAACAATCTTTAGCAGCTTCACGCCCCAGTACAACAGGTACAAACGTTACCATCATCCTCCTGGTGGTTCCTGAACCTCGGGCAGCTGTAAGTGCTTGACCGCAGTGGTCACCCATCTGTGGTCACAGCCACCGTCTTGTGTAAATAAGGTCACCTGGGTGTGGTCACAGCCACCATCTTGTGTAAATAAGGACACCTGGGTGTGGTCACAGCCACCATCTTGTGTAAATAAGGTCACCTGGGTGTGGTCACAGCCACCATCTTGTGTAAATAAGGACACCTGGGTGTGGTCACAGCCACCATCTTGTGTAAATAAGGACACCTGGGTGTGGTCACAGCCACCATCTTGTGTAAATAAGGTCACCTGGGTGTGGTCACAGCCACCATCTTGTGTAAATAAGGTCACCTGGGTGTGGTCACAGCCACCATCTTGTGTAAATAAGGTCACCTGGGTGTGGTCACAGCCACCATCTTGTGTAAATAAGGTCACCTGGGTGTGGTCACAGCCACCATCTTGTGTAAATAAGGTCACCTGGGTGTGGTCACAGCCACCATCTTGTGTAAATAAGGTCACCTGGGTGTGGTCACAGCCACCATCTTGTGTAAATAAGGTCACCTGGGTGTGGTCACAGCCACCATCTTGTGTAAATAAGGTCACCTGGGTGTGGTCACAGCCACCATCTTGTGTAAATAAGGTCACCTGGGTGTGGTCACAGCCACCATCTTGTGTAAATAAGGTCACCTGGGTGTGGTCACAGCCACCATCTTGTGTAAATAAGGTCACCTGGGTGTGGTCACAGCCACCATCTTGTGTAAATAAGGTCACCTGGGTGTGGTCACAGCCACCATCTTGTGTAAATAAGGTCACCTGGGTGTGGTCACAGCCACCATCTTGTGTAAATAAGGTCACCTGGGTGTGGTCACAGCCACCATCTTGTGTAAATAAGGTCACCTGGGTGTGGTCACAGCCACCATCTTGTGTAAATAAGGTCACCTGGGTGTGGTCACAGCCACCATCTTGTGTAAATAAGGTCACCTGGGTGTGGTCACAGCCACCATCTTGTGTAAATAAGGTCACCTGGGTGTGGTCACAGCCACCATCTTGTGTAAATAAGGTCACCTGGGTGTGGTCACAGCCACCATCTTGTGTAAATAAGGTCACCTGGGTGTGGTCACAGCCACCATCTTGTGTAAATAAGGTCACCTGGGTGTGGTCACAGCCACCATCTTGTGTAAATAAGGTCACCTGGGTGTGGTCACAGCCACCATCTTGTGTAAATAAGGTCACCTGGGTGTGGTCACAGCCACCATCTTGTGTAAATAAGGTCACCTGGGTGTGGTCACAGCCACCATCTTGTGTAAATAAGGTCACCTGGATGTGGATTTGATTTTCACGAACTTACTATTTGTGTGTTGAATTGTCTTCCACTGACGTGTCCATGTCCACAGCGATTAGCCTGTCAGTGCCAGAACAGGTGAAGGCCGAGTCTTGGAGACGAAGATTACCTGACCATCCCTGGCGTGTCCAGCACTGGGCGAGGTGTCCTCAGGTGAGTGGCTAAGTATAGCGGAAATATCTTATTTAACAACTCACTTTTCAACACTTTGTAGAGATTATTTAATGTATCAACTATGCATAACAAAGAACAATTATCTTGATTGGAACGTTTCTAAATCTTTGAAATTTGGGGAGAGAGAAGCCATATTGGCGAGGCAGGTCAAAGGGTTAAGGAAAGATTTCCCTTGAGAGGGTTGAGTACCCATCCAGTTGTATTGTTATGTGCCTCTGATATACAGAGCAATCGCAGCATAATGTATTATGCTTAATACACTGGATGACGAACACGTTACAGTTATGTTAGGTTGATTAACGATCCAACCCATCCTTGCAGGTTAGGTTGGGTTGGTTCGTTAATGCAAGATTCTCAACTAATTAAAAACAACATTGGGACTAGCACTATAGGTCAGTGTTAGATGGAGGAGCTGGTAGGCGGAGGACAACGGTGTGACCCGTTAGATGAATGGTGGATTAACAGGACGATGGTTCACTGGTAGACAAATGGTGGATTAACAGGACGATGGTTCACTGGTAGACAAATATTGGATTAACAGGACGATGGTTCACTGGTAGACGAATGATGGATTAACAGGACGATGGTTCACTGGTAGACGAATGGTGGATTAACAGGACGATGGTTCACTGGTAGACGAATGGTGGATTAACAGGACGATGGCTCACTGGTAGATGAATGGTAGATTAACAGGACGATGGTTCACTGGTAGATGAATGGTGAATTAACAGGACGATGGTTCACTGGTAGACGAATGGTGGATTAACAGGACGATGGTTCACTGGTAGACAAATAGTGGATTAACAGGACGATGGTTCACTGGTAGACGAATGATGGATTGATTAACAGGACGATGGTTCACTGGTAGACGAATGGTGGATTAACAGGACGATGGTTCACTGGTAGACGAATGGTGGATTAACAGGACGATGGCTCACTGGTAGATGAATGGTAGATTAACAGGACGATGGTTCACTGGTAGATGAATGGTGGATTAACAGGACGATGGTTCACTGGTAGACGAATGGTGGATTAACAGGACGATGGTTCACTGGTAGACGAATGGTAGATTAACAGGACGATGGTTCACTGGTAGATGAATGGTGGATTAACAGGGGGCACCGAGGGATAATGGTGTTAATATCACACAATTCGCTCTTGTACACAATAAGACAATTTAGGTTAGGTCAGGACAGTGATGCATCGACATTATTTACACGTTACATGTGTAGTGGGAGGAGGCGGGGGGGGGGGGGGGGGGGAGACAGTCACGACTGCCAGCCGACGAACGGAAGGGCAGACAGTCACGACTGCCAGCCGACGAACGGAAGGGCAGACAGTCACGACTGCCAGCCGACGAACGGAAGGGCAGACAGTCACGACTGCCAGCCGACGAACGGAAGGGCAGACAGTCACGACTGCCAGCCGACGAACGGAAGGGCAGACAGTCACGACTGCCAGCCGACGAACGGAAGGGCAGACAGTCACGACTGCCAGCCGACGAACGGAAGGGCAGACAGTCACGACTGCCAGCCGACGAACGGAAGGGCAGACAGTCACGACTGCCAGCCGACGAACGGAAGGGCAGACAGTCACCACAGTCAGCCGACGAACGGAAGGGCAGACAGTCACCACAGTCAGCCGACGAACGGAAGGGCAGACAGTCACCACAGTCAGCCGACGAACGGAAGGGCAGACAGTCACCACAGTCAGCCGACGAACGGAAGGGCAGACAGTCACCACAGTCAGCCGACGAACGGAAGGGCAGACAGTCACCACAGTCAGCCGACGAACGGAAGGGCAGACAGTCACCACAGTCAGCCGACGAACGGAAGGGCAGACAGTCACCACAGTCAGCCGACGAACGGAAGGGCAGACAGTCACCACAGTCAGCCGACGAACGGAAGGGCAGACAGTCACCACAGTCAGCCGACGAACGGAAGGGCAGACAGTCACCACAGTCAGCCGACGAACGGAAGGGCAGACAGTCACCACAGTCAGCCGACGAACGGAAGGGCAGACAGTCACCACAGTCAGCCGACGAACGGAAGGGCAGACAGTCACCACAGTCAGCCGACGAACGGAAGGGCAGACAGTCACCACAGTCAGCCGACGAACGGAAGGGCAGACAGTCACCACAGTCAGCCGACGAACGGAAGGGCAGACAGTCACCACAGTCAGCCGACGAACGGAAGGGCAGACAGTCACCACAGTCAGCCGACGAACGGAAGGGCAGACAGTCACGACTGGGTGTTACACTTGTACGGGAAGTAATCATTGCTAACAGGTATTGTATCTCACACCCCCTAAACCTTCCTTCATGCTGACACTAACCTGGTAATGCTTATCTCCTCACTAAACCTTAATGGCTTCACACAATCTACTTTAAATGTTCCTTGAAGCGACCTTGAAAAATGCTTTTTTCCTCTGTGAATCCTTATTTGCTTAATTGCTGCAAAGGGGCCTGACGGCTGAGTGGACAGCTTTCGTTATTCCTAGTCGTAAGGTTTCGAGTTCAATCCCCGGCGGAGGCGGAAACAAATGGGTAGAGTATCATTCACCCTGATGATCCTGTTCACCTAGCAATAAATAGGTACCTAACAGACAGCTGCTAAGGGGTGCTTCATAGGGGTGTGTAACAAAAAGGGGGCTTGGTCGAGGACCGGGCCGCAGGGACACTAAACCCCGAAATCATCTCAAGATCAAGATAACCTCATTGAAACTGACTAAACCAATTTGAAACTCTTCCCTAAACGTTTCTCCTCCCGAAATTAAAGTCTAATGTTTGCTGTATCTCTCACTAATTCTTTGTTACAGTATATGAAATGATCAACTGTATGAATCTATTTAAAACATTTGTAATTCTCTCCTAATTTCCTCCCTTCCCCTCATTCCCAGGCATGTTGCAATGATAATTACAGTTGAAAAACCCTACTTACACTACCTAATATACGAAACATTGAAAAAAACGGTATAAAACATTGATAAAACAAACACTTTGGTTTTGAAAGTTTTTAACTTCGTTCGTCACTTATGCCCTTCTTACCCTACTATTTTATCTTGTATTGTACCTCAATAAATGTGTTTTAGTAATATTCTCATACAACGAGACAGGATAGTTGAGGGCGCCAGGCTGTCTGATCTTAGTAATTAAGGGATCTCACCCTTTAGAAGTAAGTAAGTAAGTAATTATCAAAAGAAGGCACCAAACCGGGAAGGCTATGTAGCACCATCAAATACGCAAAATAATCAGAGGGCGCTAAATATCACCAAGGATGCCAATACGAGAACAAAAACGCATAAGGCGAACGATATCAAAAGTATCCGAGTCACCAAGAATTCTATCGAGGGACAGGTGACCGCGAGGGGCGGTCGGAAAGCAAGACACACGCTCGTCCCGGAAGTCAGGACATTCAAGAAGGACAAGCACGACCGTAAGAGGGACAATGCAACTAGGACAATAAGGAGCAGGGCGGCGCTCCATCAAGTGACCATGGGTTAAGCGAGTATGGCCAATACGCAACCTCGCTAGAGCTGTTTCCCACCGCCGGTTACGGTGGAAGGAGGACGGCCACGAGGAAACACAACATTTAAGAGTACGTAGCTTGTTACCAGTAACAGACAACCAAGAAGCCTGCCAACGGGTAAGGACTGAGGAATGGATAACCGGGTAAAAGTCGGAATACGGAATGCCTTTACGAGAGATGGGACAAGAGCGGACAGCTTCCTTAGCGGCAGCATCCGCACGCTCATTTAAAGACACGCCAATATGGCTGGGAACCCAACAAAACTCAACCGACTTAAATTTACTGTGAACGAGAAACAGCCAATGCTGGATCTCGACAACTACCGGATGAACTGGATTAAAGCACCCGAGAGCCATGAGGGCACTACGAGAGTCAACAACAACCACAAAGGAAGACTGACAACGAGAAAGCAGGAGACGAAGAGCATAGAGAATAGCATAACGTTCCGCTGTAAAGATGCTAGTCTCCGGAGGCAAGCGACACATATAAGTGCGATCAGGAAAAACAACAGAGTAGCCAACACCGTCCGCTGACTTAGACCCATCGGTGAAGACAGAAACGGAGCGGGAGTGAGAAGAAAAGTGCTCGAGGAAAAGGCGTTTGAGAACTGTAGGAGGGGTAAAAGCTTTAGTGATGCGAGTCAAGGATGTACAAAACCGCGGAAGAGGGACCCTCCACGGGGGCAAAGAAGGAACAACACGAGGAGAAACATCAGAAATACGAACGGAAAGAGAATCCTGCAGGCGAGATAACCGGACAGAAAGAGGGAGGTGGTGAAGAGGAACAGGAACCGCAGGAGGGGTAAAAGTTAAAGCACGACAGAGACGAGAGGAAGGATGTTGCAAGGACCGCGCAAGATACCGAAGACAGTAGCGATCACGGCGGTCCTGGAGAGACAGGAAGCCAGTGTCAACATACAAGCTAAGGACGGGAGTCGAACGAAAGGCACCAGAACTGAGGCGCAACCCAGTATGGTGCAAAGCATCAAGACGGCGAAGAGTAGAAGGAGAAGCAGACGAGTAAGCAGGGCAACCATAATCGAGCTTAGACAGGACGAGAGAGGAATGTAAAGCAAGGAGAGTGCGCCTATCTGCCCCCCAAGAAGTATGGGACAAGACCCGAAGGAGGGTAAGGGACTTAGAGCACTCAACACGGAGGTAAGAGATATGGGGAGACCAAGACAAACGAGTGTCAAGGAATAACCCCAAAAGCTTCGCGGAATCTTTGTATTCAAGGGGATGACCATAAAGTGACAAAGAGGGACGAAGAACAACCCGTTTCCGCGTAAAAGTCATGGCACAAGTCTTAGAAGTAGAGAACTTGAAGCCATGACCTGTGGCCCAAGACGACACGGCATCAATCGCAAGTTGAAGCCGGCGTTGAAGGAGAGGCGAATCATCACCCTGACAACAAAGGGTAAGATCATCGACATAGAGAGCGGAGAAGACACCAGAAGGAAGAGGAAAGAAGACCATTGAGGGCAACCAGAAAAAGAGTAGTGCTCAGAACACTACCCTGGGGCACACCTTCGTATTGCTGAAAAGGGGGAGAGAGAGCGGTACCAAGGCGCACCCGAAAGGAACGACGAGAGAGGAAGCTGCGGAGAAAGAGAGGGAGATGACCACGAAGGCCAAAAGAATGAAGTTGAGATAGGATATGATAACGCCAAGTGGTGTCGTAAGCCTTTTCTAGGTCAAAAAGGACGGCAACAACGGAGGTCTTCGCAGCAAAAGCAGTACGTATATAGACCTCCAAGTTCACCAGGACATCTGTCGTGCTGCGGCACTTGCGGAAACCAAATTGAGAAGGGGAGAGGAGGTGATGGTGTTCCAGGAACCACATCAGACGAACGTTAACCATACGTTCAAAGAGTTTGCAGACACAACTTGTGAGAGCAATAGGGCGAAAGTCCTTAGGGGAAGTACCCAGAGACCCTGGTTTGCGAACAGGGAGGACAACGGCATCGAGCCAGTCCTCAGGGACTGACGACGACTCCCAGATCCGATTATACAGACTCAGTAAATACTGAGACGTGCTCGGAGGGAGATGGCGAAGCATCTCATAATGAATACCATCGGAGCCCGCCGCCGTAGAACCGCAGAGGGCCAGGGCAGAACGAAGTTCAGAGAGAGAGAAGGGATCATTATAGGGAAGCTGAAGATGAGTGCAGAAATCTAAAGGACGAGACTCAAGGACAGGTTTACGAAGAAGGAAAGATTGGGGAAGATGAAGACCAGAGCTAACAGAAGAAAAGTGGGAACCCAGTTCAGAAGCGACCTGCAACGGGTCCGCCACAAGAGTATCATGGAGGTGAAGGACCGGTGAAACATCGGGAACGAACTTACCCGCTATCTTGCGGATACGCTTCCAGATCTGGGCCAGAGGGGTTTCGGACGTAATTGTCGAGACATAAGAAGCCCAACATTCACGTTTAGCCGTACGGATGGCCCTACGGGCCACCGCACTCGCTTTCCGAAAGAAAAGAAAAGAATCGGTCGTCTGCCTACGGCGGTGCTTCTTCCAGGCTGCACGCTTACAGCGGACAGCCCGAGCACAGTCCGCATTCCACCAGGGAACGCACTTCCGTGGACCCCGAGAGGAAGAGCGAGGAATAGAGCGGAGGGCAGCGTCGAAGACAGTGTCATGAAAAAGGAGGAGAGCGCGAGAGAGGGGCAGAAGGGAGAGGTCAGAGAGAGTAGCACTGAGGGAAAACAGGGTCCAGTCCGCCTTAGCAAACTGCCATCTAGGGAAAGAGAGGGAAGGGCGAAAAGAGAAAAAGGAAACAAGGATGGGGAAATGATCACTTCCATGGAGGTCATCAAGAACCTGCCATGTGAAATCTAAGTAAAGAGAAGAAGAGCAGAGAGAAAGATCAAGACAAGAAAGGGTGCGAGTTCGAGAGTCCAAATGAGTGGGCTCACCAGAATTCAGAAGAGACAGGGAAGAAGAGAGGAGAAACGGCTCAAGGAGGCGACCCCGGGTATTCGTCAGAACGTCACCCCAAAGAGAATGACGACAATTGAAGTCACCCAGCAGGAGCACAGGCTCCGGCAAGGAGTCTAGGAGGTGTTTCAAATCAGGAAGAGAGAGCGGGACACTCGGGGGGAGATAAATGGAACAAACTGTGTACCATTTCCCCACAAAGATACGAGCAGCAGAACAATGGGGAGGCGAAGGAAAAAGTAAAGGAACAAAGGGAACATCAGCCCGAATCAAGAGAGCAGAAGAATTAGAAGCCCCAGCAATGGCTGGGGGGGGGGAGAGAAAGGAATAGCCACGAAAACGACCAGGACGAGCACCAAGCATCGGCTCCTGGAGACAGACACAAAGGGGCGAAAACCGCGAAACCAGAAGTTGGAGTTCGAGGAAATTGGCGTAATAACCTCGAACGTTCCATTGAAGAATGGACAACGACGAGAAGAGAAAGGACAAAAACAGAGAACAAGGAAGAAACAAAGGCGAAAGACCAACAGAGCACGTTAAAGAATATCAGGGTCGGGATCAGGGTCAGCAAAGTCAGGGTTAGGGGGCATGGGTAAACTGAGCAAAGACGGAGGGAAGGAAACGGGAGAACAGATCAGAGGTGGGCGGGCAGGGTCCGGAGGAGGAGGAGGAGGAGACAACGGAGAGGAGCAGTCAAGGACAGCAGCAGGAAGAGGGGGAGTAGAAAGAGAGGAGAGCACCCCAGCAAGAGCAGCAACCGAAAGGGAAGCAGGGGCCAAAGAAACCTCCATAGCAGGAACAGGGGGCGCAAGCACTGAAACGGGAGTGGAAGGAGCAACAGAGCCAGAAGGAGGAGCTGAGGAAGAAAGCGAAGCCTTCTTACCCGCCGGGGAAGAGGAAGGAGAGGAGCCAGGCTTACGCTTCTGACTTAAAGAGACCGGTGTCCCAGCAACTACGTACCGGGCAACGGATTCCAGTGTCTCAACAGGAGAAGCCGAACGAGAGCACACACGACGGCCGTTAGGAGAGCGATGGACATCCGCCCGCACCGACAGGCGGCGGGGAGAGCCGATAGATGGAGGAAGAGGATGGGAAGGAGGATCGGAGGGGGACGAGGAAGGAGACACAGAAGACACGACAGACCGGGTAGAAGGAAGGGGAACCCCAGACAGAGGACCAGGAGGAGGATCCTTCGGGAGAGAACCCAAAGGGACAGAGGAGGGGGCAGTGGGCGCATCAGGGTCCAAGGCCTGGAAACGGTTGTGAGTCTGAGGAAGGCGGGAAGGACGAGGAGAGGAAGAGCGCAACACGCGAGCATAAGAGATATTAGCATAAGGCGGGAGCCGGCGAACCTGGCGCCTCGCCTCAGGAAAAGATAAACGCTCCCGGTGCTTCAAGTTGAGGACGGCTGCCTCAAGCTTGTAATGGACACACGCACGGGAGAAGGTAGGATGGGCCTCACCGCAGTTGAGGCAACGAGCCTGGGGAGAAGCGCACTCCGACTTAGAGTGACCTTCGCCACCACACAAAGGACAGAGAGAGACAGTCCCGGAGCAGCGGAGGGCACCATGCCCAAACCTCCAGCACTTGTTGCAGAGCCGAGGAGAAGGAATGTAATCCTGGACAGAGCACCTGGCACCAGCAAGAATGACAGAGGGTGGAAGGGTCCTACCATCAAAGGTAATCTTCACAACCCGGAGGGGTTGACGGCGACTACCACGAGGGGGACGAGTAAACGTGTCCACCTGGAGAATAGAATGGCCCTGGGCAGCGAGGATATGTCGAATATCGTCGTGGCAGTCGCGTAGGTCCCGAACACCGGTCGCAACATGGGGCGGGAGCAAAATAGTGCCAACACTGGCATTCAACTGGACGTTCTTCGAGACCCGAACGGGGGTCTCGCCAAGGCAGGATAAGGCAGCCAAGCGGGAAGCAGCATCCTGAGAAGGAGCAGCAACGACACGCGTACCGAGACGAGTGGGGTTAAAAGTAATGGAGGCATCCACGGAATCAATGAGATGTCGATGAAGGGAGAAATCGTCAGGAGGCGCAGAATCAAGAGGGAGGAGATCAAAATATTTGGCCCACGAAGCGGGACCAAACAAGGCTTGATAGGTAGCAGAACTGGAAGGAATCGAGCGAGGGCGGCCGTGACGAGAACGGCGGTGAGAACCCCCAGAGAGAGAGGGGTTAAAAGGCGCAGTAGTAACAACGAGAGAAGGAGCCGCGCCAGGGGACGAGGCAGTCACCACTGGGGGCTTGGGGCTCGACCCAACCACAGAGGAGGGAGGGGAGCCAGGGGAAGGAGTCAGAGAGGCCAAAGGAGGAGCAAGGTCGGGGCCCAATGCAGCGGAGGCTACAGAGCCCGGTCTTCCAATACGGACCGACTCGGGGGCTTGGTCGCCCACCCCACGAGCCTGAGAAGGTAAACCAGAAGAAGCCGAAGCAGGGGTAATCATCTTGACGAAAGAAGAATTCACTCACGAATGTGCCCCCACACCCACCATGGAGCCACAATTAGAGGCAGGACACCCAACAAGAAGCTATCGCCGATCTTGTCGGGGCCTCCTAGGGGTGCGTCGTGAGTATACGCCCCACAAACGCCACCTTAAGAAACCGACAGTCCGTCGAGATCGGGTTCAGTGACGAAGTGGGGATTGACAATAAAAGGTTCCCCTCGCTCTCGACGTCGGGTACTGCAGTTCTACGGGTGCAAGAGTATGCCTCCTCAAGCACCCGGGCGTCAAAATAGAAGAAGTCCAAGGGAAGAACCAGAACGAGCAAAAGGTCGGCAGGAAACGGCAAGCAGATAGGAGAAGAGGGGGGAGAAAAACGAAACAGAAGGAAAAGGAAAAGATGCCCAGCAGAATTGGAGAGGACGGCAGCAGGAGCACAAGGCTAGAAAAGGACAGGACTGTCCCAAGGAGCATCACACTCCGGCAGCCGCCCACCAAGCCCCCACACGGCGACAACGAGCTGAGCGGGGAGGGGGCCCTTTAGAAGTAATGACTACAGGTTGACCTTGCCTTTTGCTAAGCCGATAATTGTAGACAGCTGGCTGGGGTGTGTCCTTCAGACAAGCAGCTGCCTACTGTTTTAGGGAGAGAGCCTGAGGCTATCTTACCGGGTAGGCAGGGCTTAGCTCCAGGATCCCTCACAAATACCCATGGAAGTGTACTTTTGAGAGGAGACAAAATTGAATGTTGAGCAGAACAGTAGTGGAGACCGCTGGTCGTGAGTCCCACAGCCAGGCCAGGCTTACACAGGCCGGGTGGGGAACTCAACTGTAACCATCCCACCCTCTCACCTCTCTATCAAACTTTGGCTCAGTCTTGGGTGAGAGCTTGTGAGGTGACGTATAGTGTGTTTTCCAACTTAGGTGTTGTGTGATTTTCAGGGGCAGTCAGCCGTAGAACTGTCAATTTCCTGTATGGTGATTCACATTTGTGTATTCATGTTGATATTGAACATGTTATGATATAGTTGAATTGTATTACCCATTTAAGTGAAGACCTAATAGTAAATATAAATGATTAATTTGTTGCTGTAAATTGGCTTTAATTCCGATCCCGGGATCTTGAGTTTCCTATGATAGGTTGCAGGTTGGAAAGGGAGGGGGGAGGGGAAGAGTTCTCGGATGCTTATGGATTTGAAGGCTTGATTATATACGAGTACAAACTTACAGTTGATACATGAACAACTCTGATATTGTGTTGTACAAACAAGTTCCATTCCTTGTATTACATAGGTTTACAAGAATGGATGGTGGCGGTGGAAAGTATTAGTCTCTCGAGTTTACTGGTAGCTGATCAGGTACAATGCCTTGTTTTTGTGGTACCTTGGTGATCAATCCTCGAGGTTACAGGGTGTTGACCTGGAGCGTGTAGTATGAACTCTGGGGAACTCTTGAATAGTTAATATAATGACCGGGCTAATGGACAGAAGAGCTATTAGTTTCCGTTTTTCGTTACAGTAACATCTTGCATCTAACCAAAAACATTTGGTTTTCTATAATTTCACCTTTTTAATGTTGCATGCATTCATTGCAGCATGACTTAACCACGTTTTAAATTCTCGGTATTGCTTTGCAATACCGAGGATTTTCAACCCAGGACGGGAGGCATCCTTTACATCCTCAATAACCCCTACAATGGTCCTCTGCTGTTATTATTTAATCTTAGTCTGAGGCATAGTATCTTACCTGACAGCTAGACACTGACTCATAATACCCAAGCCAAATTAACAACAATTCAGGCCCACATCAGAAAATTAATGAGAGTCGAGAGAGAGTCGAAGCGATACTCGGGGGACTTCCAATCAAAGATATTAGACAATTGCACCACCACATGGTCAAATAAATTGCAACCTGGAATGTCTTTGATTACCCAGAGCCGAGGTTCGAATCCTGCTCACAAACACCTAATTTTCTCATTGATACATCACATTAATGTGTTTCTTGGTGCCTTCAGACCCATCTCTGACATCCTGTAAGTTTAAAGTTCTTGAAAACATTATACACGACAGGTTAATGATTCAAATTAGATTCCAACTTGCTACTAACCTGTATGGTTTCCTTCCTGGAAGAAGCATTCAGACTTGCTTTACTGAATATTTTATTTGACAGGGACCATATTCTCGGGCGACATTTATTGACCTCCAAACTGCTTTTGATTCATCAAAAAGGGGAAATAATCTTAGAACAATTAACCTCTTTTGGAGATAATGTTATACTCGACATACCTCAAGGGGTACCCTTGTATCACAACTGCCTCAGTTCTTTCAAGGGGGCTCAAAAGTAAACATTTTGCACCATTTGAGTCGAGTTCGTCGAAAGGAGGCGGGCTTAGCCCATCACTGTTCAATGTGCTAAAACGCCAAACAAACTTATATTCCCACACTAGCTGATGAAGCTGTCATCAGTTATGTCTGACATTTGTATTGTTTCGAATACCCAAACGAGACTGCAAGCTCTACGCGATTCACTCGCTGCTAAAAGCATCGAATTCAGTTTTGTATATAATTTAATCCATCGCTCTTTTCCCTAAAATGAATCAATGTCCCTCAAGCTTTCAAAGTCAACAACCAAAACAAATATAGGCAGCACAAATACCTTTGAGTAGGTATCAGTGACAATGTAAACGACCATCTTAAGTTAAAAGACAAATCACTGAAAATACTTTCTGGTAAGAAATTGGTATTAATGTTAAATATGGTAGACTGTTCAACACTTGTTAGTTCATTGCATTTATCTTCCTCGCCTCTGTTTGAACAAATTGGAAGTAATACATAATGAAGCCATGAGGGTGTTTCTTGGTACCCCAAGATGCACATGAATCATTAACTTGAGGGAAGAACTGAAGCTTCCAATTATACTAGAGAATCTTACAAGTCAACTCAACCTTTTCCCTTAAAGTCATGAGACCTTACATCTCCAGCCTTGCTCGGAGACAAAGTATTCTGTACCGTTAACTCCGTATTAAGTGGTGCAACATACCAACTCACTCCTTGTATGATAAATGACCGAGTAAAATCCCAACAATCTAATCAAACTGAACATTCCTTTTAAATGCAATACACCTGCAACTGATATTCCTCTTCATCTGTTCCCACAATTCAAGTACCATATACACCTGCCACTAAGAAAGGTAATGAGAATCTGCTCTTTCCAAAGCTGTCACACTTTAAATAATTGCCTCTCGTCATAACTTAAGATCCCATGAGTACTGTCTACACCGATGACCCAGTCCAATCATCTACAGGACGGACTGCAGCAGTATGCAGGTACAGGAACAATACTTCCACACAGTAAGTGTCAGGTTAAACAACTGGCTGACCTCTGTACAAACTGCTGCTGCACTACAACTAGCTCTCAGTATATATAAAGTCACAGGAGGTGGTGACATAATTGTGTTTCAAAGTCTGCTCTTCAAAACTTTTCCAGCATGATCGACAGTAAGAGCTTCATAATTGCACTTATAAATAGTCGCAGAATAAAGGGTTCAGAATCTCATGTATGGATACCATCTCACAAATATAACCCACCATAATGACTAACATTACAGACAAATTTGCGTGTAACAAGGAAGTTGAATTAGACCTAGGTGTCCCCCATCTCTTGTCAAAACTATATTGTTTAACACTCGGGTATAAGAGAAATTACCGACTCCCAACGATCTGAAAACACCAGGATAAAAACCTGTTTTGTTTAGATCAGAAACCTATGTATATGGGCAGCACAAAACGTTCCCAAGACTGGGCGACGTTACTGAAAATCAGAGTCAGGCCAAACCGACTTGCACAAGACGTTAACATACTGAGAAGCTGCACATTTATCACAATATATTATAACACCTGACAGACTGAAAAAGCCATCGACACACTGGCTTGACTGCTAGAAGTAAATTATGAATGACCTTCCACGTCCGATAAAATACTTCTTTGACAACTACAAAATAAAAGATTCCTCCAACAATACACTGACTATTTGGACCCTAATGCTGGAGTGCCACAAGGCTGTGTACTCGCGCCAACATTACACCTCACACTACAGAGGGAAGGAAGGGGAGGAGCGCGGCCCTGCTGATGAAGGATTAGGGTTTCCAGGAGATTGATATCCCAGGCTGCGAGGAGTTCAGAGACTACATAACAGTCGCCATGACGATGGCAGGACCAAAGATAGTAACTGATACATAACCCTCCATTAAATGACAACCATTGCAGTTCCTACCATAACTGAAAGGGCAGACTGTCGCCTGTTAAAAATCGATTCCGACTTCCAATCATAGGGACTCCACCCATTAAAAGATACAAGAACCATATGGTGGCACAGCGAGCGAGCTAAACTATTGGACATGACAAACATTTTAATCCAACATGTAATCAACACGTAAAGATTAACCAGCGTGACTTTACCTCGAATTCACTGAACGATTCACATACATGGGAAATAATGTTCGAAGACCCATGTGAATGAGTGAACACTGTCTTTACGTTTAAATATATGGTGAAAGAAAGGATAACTTACTCAGGGAAGGGACCAGAAAGCCAAAGCCTGCAATATCTAAATTGAAATTACAAGGAAACAAAATTTATAATATAACACAGGTAGAAAAGCTCAAAAAGAAAGACTGCACAGACGTTATTGATTACATCACCCAGAAGAGTAAGGAGGTGGCACAAGTTTGTCCTGGTATGAGAGAAAGGATTTTCACTTGTGTTAAGTTGGGCGAGTGAGTATGACCAGATGTATATCAGCGTGGAATCCACAGGAGTGCACATCCATCCGTGCACTCTTCTGTATTCTCTGGTCTGGGACCAAGGTCTGCCTTCCTGGGTTTCTATGGGCTGGACTCTGGCTGGGCTGGCCAAGGATATTGCAAGAGTTGTTGCACGCCCAGATCACCAGAGGAGACTATGCAAGTCATCAGTGGCACTCAGTTGTTCCCATCATAGGGAGAGAACTTAGAGGGTTAGTTTCGTGCACCCAGGTCTGAAGTGTTCGCTCACACGTTAAGGCAGGTCTAACCTTCCTTGTTACTAGTCCACGACACCATGAATCCTTGACATTTCTTTATGGAATTGCCATTTGTCACGGTAAAATCTCTAGGAAGAGATTCGGCCTACTCCATTATCACCTATTCTACTCATTCACATCTATTTAATCAAGAACTGCAGCCAAGAACAACTACTTCCGTACATCTAGACAATACCACCAGTCTACCTACCCCATCGGCCGTCACCCCACCTCACACCTGGGTCGCTGGGAGACCACCTCCGAAACAAGCAGTTTAACAGCCGGTTAATAGTTAAAGAAGTCACCAACGCCATCTGCCCGGCCATTATTCTGTATAAATTGGGCGTTTTTGCTCAACATGAGTTAGATTACTCCTGTGTGCTTAGCTGAGTAGACCTGTTAACCCATCTCTGTGGTGTAACGGATTTAGACTCGCCCATAGTATCCTGCACCTTTATTTTGCATCTAACCGTAACGTAAATTTGATTGTTCATCCTGTTTGTTTTGCACACTTTGTATTAGAGCCAAGCCTGGATATTTTTGTAATTTGTTTAATTTATTTTTAAAGTAAAGTATATTTTAAATGTTTTTTTCCCTCTGCTTTATCCTACAGTTTACCTCACTGTGAAGACACCTTTGCAGTTTAACTTTTATTTTTTAATATTTTGTGACTGGTATTAGAGACTGCACGGCCACCAATGTTTCCCGTCACACATTCGTTTACACATTTGTCTGCTATTCGTCTTATTAGGTCACTAGATAATTGGGCAAAGCAAAACTAGACCAAATTATGTTTTTTTTTCACAGCCAGGATTGTGCAGCAAGCACTACTGACAGAACTCATCAATAGCATCAACTGAGAGAAAACATGAAACCAGGAAGTCTGTTCTATCCTTGTTTGTATGTGATAATGATGGAACTAGTACTCTGAGCAGACCTAGATGAATTATGGACTTTGACTATAGATTTCAAAGAGTACACAGGACTAAGATTCTTACAGCAGGCACCCAAGGACACAGCAGAAAAAGTATATTTCTGTCGATTGAAAGAATAAAAGATTGAATAAAAGATTGTCGATTGAACAGAAATAATGGATAAGGCAAACAGGCTGGAGACAACGATAGGCCCAGACCAAGAGAAGGAGCATCCCCCAGTGACATTAGTATGCTTCATTCCCAGCAAAACCATAGACCCCTTGAGTAGTATGGGGTCCCTGCTTTAAAACCTTTTATCCTGTGGTCATAGGAGCTCTGCCAAATATATAGTCTTCTCGCAATAATGAGGGACACTTAGCACTAACAAACCAGGTAAACTACGTTACGCAGTTCTGGAGACCCAGAAACGTTCACCTCTAACACTTCACAGGGCCTGCCACCTGACCACAATATCTGTTGATCTGTAGAAATGCTGCAGCGTTCCAGAGCTACCAATACCTTGTGCAAGATGCGGATGATGGCCACGTAGCTGCCAAGTGGTCAGCCTCCCGAAACTGTGCCCGACGGTATATTAAGCTTGATAGGCTTTGCCCCGACACTTTCTCCTCATGCTATAACTTTCCTCTCGCAGAACAGTCTTCTAACCCCAGCTGAAGCATCACCCTCTTGGGTAATTTTTGTTTATAACTGATTGGACTGGTGGGATAGAAGAGACTAACAGAAGGGTGGATGGAGAGGGGAGGCAAGAGGATTGAAATGTACCCAAAAATTTTAGATTAACATTAACCATGTTACACTACCTACTACTAAATGGTCAAATTACTGACCAAAAGAATGGTTTACCACTCTTAAGTGGTTGATGCACAAATTACATTAGAATATACCTATTAGAAGATCACTGCTTCATGGTATAGTGAGTTAAATTATTAAAATTATTAAACCCTTCACCTATTGTACTTGTGGGAATATATACACTACATTATGACCACTGCGATTCAAGAGAAGTTTTACCAAGTAACTTTAATCCCTCCATACCTGCAGTGCCGTTGTACGAGACCAATTTCTTGGGTCTGGTTGACCATTCCTGCAGTGCCGTTGTACTGGTGCACTCTCGTACATATCTGAAATTACAAATTATATTAAATACCTCAAAATAATAAAATGAACACATCTTCATGTAAAGTTTGAGAAATATCCCGCTAAACAATCGATCAGATCAGACTTTGGTTGATCTAAAAAGCCAACTTACCACTGAATGGCAAAATCCAACCTCAGACTTGACTCGTCCACAGGCCGTTCTCAACAACGGCCAAGTGGTCGTTAACCCGGGCAGCCAAACATGACCGTTCTCAACAACGGCCAAGTGGTCGTTAACCCGGGCAGCCAAACATGACCGTTCTTAACAACGGCCAAGTGGTCGTTAACCCGGGCAGCCAAACATGACCGTTCTCAACAACGGCCAAGTGGTCGTTAACCCGGGCAGCCAATCATGACCGTTCTCAACAACGGCCAAGTGGTCGTTAACCCGGGCAGCCAAACATGACCGTTCTCAACAACGGCCAAGTGGTCGTTAACCCGGGCAGCCAAACATGACCGTTCTCAACAACGGCCAAGTGGTCGTTAACCCGGGCAGCCAAACATGACCGTTCTCAACAACGGCCAAGTGGTCGTTAACCCGGGCAGCCAAACATGACAGTTCTCAACAACGGCCAAGTGGTCGTTAACCCGGGCAGCCAAACATGACCGTTCTCAACAACGGCCAAGTGGTCGTTAACCCGGGCAGCCAAACATGACCGTTCTCAACAACGGCCAAGTGGTCGTTAACCCGGGCAGCCAATCATGACCGTTCTCAACAACGGCCAAGTGGTCGTTAACCCGGGCAGCCAAACATGACCGTTCTCAACAACGGCCAAGTGGTCGTTAACCCGGGCAGCCAAACATGACCGTTCTCAACAACGGCCAAGTGGTCGTTAACCCGGGCAGCCAAACATGACAGTTCTCAACAACGGCCAAGTGGTCGTTAACCCGGGCAGCCAAACATGACCGTTCTCAACAACGGCCAAGTGGTCGTTAACCCGGGCAGCCAAACATGAACGTGAAGAACGCTTCACACATAACTTGTCCTCAATCTATGCTCCTCCGTGCACTGACCCACAACAGTTCATACATTTTAACACTAGATTCATTTAAAATAGTTTTTCATACGTGAACTATTATTATACATAGTTATTTATTACGCGAGGGAGACTGGTTGGAATACACTCGGGAGCTATAATGTCCAACAACTATCAGACCTATACACTATATAAATATACATTAATATTTACTTGTATTGGACAAAATATAGTGCTTAGTTACACAGGAGGTTAATGTTAATTATGGCGTCTCTGGTGTTGGCTGCAGCGTGGACGACATTGAGTCAGGATGCCTAGTTGCATTCACATTGGATGGTCGGAGGGGGGGGGGGAGGGGTGAAGAGTGATACTTGCTAAATTAAAAGTCTTTGGTCCGAATTTCAAAGCCTGAAGTCTGATAATTCACAAGAAACACCTTGTAACTGCCAGAATTAAACTTTAATTGTAAACTTTTTCCACCTGCTTTTGGTCGAAGGTTCAATTTCACTATAAAGTTAACACGCCGTTGTTATGGAACAGTTAATCACGTAGCAGTCGTTTTAGAATTTAATTTTGTTTTAATAAGCTTCATGAAAAGTCTTGAGCAAGGTAAAAGTTTCTACTAATAAACAAAGGTATATTACACTATAATATTTACTAACAAGTAAACCAGAGCTAATTGAATTATTTTAAATAAAGTTTTAATATTTTGTAGCAATGGTTATTTAAAAAGTCAGCAAATATTGTTCTACCAACAGAAAACAATGTGATAAAATAACTAAACATATAGAGTAACTTGCCTGTAAGCCTGGCGCAGGTAACCTGATCTACAGCACTGTCCAGGTGACTAATTAGTAACACCAGTGAGGCGGGCGGTGAGCTGTACCTCTCCCCACGACGGCCCTGTTATATCTGTAAGACTAGATTCCATTCAGCTTGTACAGGAGTGAGTAACACTACGGCACTGAGAGCTGGCCACTTGCTCTGGGTGTGTAAAAATGACCTGCCAGCTTGGAATATCCTAAAAACCTTCTAGATAACATGACGCATGAACGGAAAGCATCATTCATTGGAAGCCTACCAGCCATCCAGAAGGAGTGGGAAAGGAACAACAATTCTAATATACAAGGGGCGGAGGCTATAGTCAGGGATGAAACTGAGGCTGAAACTCAGGAAGTTGTAAACTCTGACTCAGTAGGCCAGGATGTAGATGACAGTAAACTAGAAAGTGTACCAGACAGCACTGACAGCTCGATAGGTACAGACACCACGACGGTTCTCGATAGAGCAATTCAGAACAGAAGGACAGACTTATGCAAATTTTATGCAAAGGGCATATGCAGACATAGATATGCTGGTAATAAGAAAGGATTAGAATGCAGTTACCAACATCCCAAAAAATGTTTAAATATGCTTAGGAAAGGTGAGTGTCGATTTGGATCAATATGTAGGTTTTTCCATCCTGACATGTGCCAAACCTCACTGGAGGACAGAAAATGCTATGACCTTAGCTGCCCACACTTTCACGTGAAAGGCACGGAACGCTACATAAAGAGTGGCAAGCAGGATAATGAATTTGGAAGAAACTATAAATTTTTTATACCAGACCGGCAGAGAATTCAAAAGGAGCAGCATGGAGAGTATGGAACTGGATGCCAGATCCACTTGCATTCCAGAATTACGGATACAATTACCCACCGAAAGGGAACTACAACTACGACAGAAAACTGCCCTACAACAATCAGTACTGGTCAGAACAAACTCATTATGTCCACGATTAATGGACTTGCCGAAAAAGTCTCCCATTCAAACTATCACTAATAGAGTAACCTCATTCATCTTTGCCAACATACAAGGACTGAAAACAAGAACAAACAACAAAGTACAGTTCATAAATGGCCTCCTCACGGAGTCAAATGCAGTATTTGGAGCTTTCACAGAAACCCATGCAGGGGAATTGTTGGACAGTGAGATCTGGATTCCAGGATATAACCTATACAGGTGTGATAGGAAAATTAGGTCACATGGAGGAGTGGGTCTGTATATTAGGGAAGACCTTGTATGCTCGGAGCTCCTAAACGTTACAAATGAGGTGGTAGAGGTATTGGGATTAAAAATAGAGAAAATAAATTTAGTGATTATACTAATATACAAACCGCCAGATGCAACGGCTGAGGAATTCACAGAACAGATAAGCAAAATAGAGAATAGCCTTGATAATTTGGAGAACCCGATACCTGATATTATCTTCCTAGGTGACTTCAACTTGCCTAGTCTCGGGTGGAAAATAGCAAACAATAATATTATACCAGGAAATCTATCAGGACCTAACCAACCACAGATTAGAGAACTACTTATATTCTGTGACAAATTTTCACTCAATCAGCAGATATCGGAGCCAACGAGAAATGAAAATATTCTTGATCTGGTCTTTACGAACAATGAAGACATTATCAGAGACATTACGATATCAGATACCACATACTCAGATCACAAACTCATTGAAGTGCAAACTACCATCAATACTCAGAATAGACCTAAAACGTTGATAAAGCGAGAGGGGGCTATTCAGTAAATTCAATTTTAATAATAAAAGGATAGACTGGGAGATAATAAACAGGGAACTTACAAACATTCCATGGGGAACTGTTCTAAATAATACAAGTCCTACAGAAGGAATAGAAAAACTGACTTCAGGAGCGTATCAAGTCTGTCTGAAACATGTTCCTTTGAGGAAAGCCAGAGAGAGATCTAACGTATAAAGAGAACGCAGACGACACTATAAACGCAGGAAAAAAATAACGGAACTGCTTATGCAGACACGAATTTCCCGTCAAAGAAGGAATAATTTAAATAGGGAGATTGAAGAAATCGAGCGGAAATTGAAACACTCATATGAAACTGAAGAAAGGCAGTTAGAACAGAAAGCAATTCAGGAAATAAAGAAAAATCCAAAATATTTCTTCTCATATGCGAAATCAAAAGCAAAAACCACTGCCAGTATTGGACATATTCGTACAAGTGAAGGTTCATACACGGAGGATGACAAAGAAATTAGTGAAATCCTAAAAAAGCAGTATGAGGACATGTTTAGCACTCCAATAAACAACATCAAGGTGGAAGATCCAGACAATTTCTTTATGTGGGATATTCAAACCCCTGTAAATATAACTGATATAAACACGAGCGCACTAAATTTTGAAAAAGAAATTGAAAACATGCCCATGCACTCGGCCCCAGGTCCAGACTCATGGAATTCAATATTTATAAAGAAATGCAAAGTGCCGGTAGCACAGGCACTCAGTATAGTGTGGAGGAAGAGCTTGGACACGGGGGAGATACGAGATGCACTTAAAGTAGCAGACATAGCCCCTCTACACAAGGGAGGGAGCAAAGCATTGGCAAAAAATTATAGACCAGTTGCACTAACATCGCACATCATAAAAGTATTTGAGAGAGTGATTAGGAGTCAGGTCACCAATTTCATGGAGACCAATGACCTTCACAACCCAGGCCAACATGGATTTCGAGCGGGAAGATCGTGCCTCTCACAGCTACTTTAGCACTACGACAAAGTCACTGAGGCATTAGAAGAGAAACAGAATGCTGATGTGATATACACGGACTTCGCAAAGGCTTTCGATAAATGTGACCATGGCGTGATAGCACACAAAATGAAGTCAATGGGAATAACCGGTAAAGTAGGACGCTGGATACTCAGTTTTCTGTCAAACAGGACTCGGCGAGTAACTGTCAACCATATAAAATCTAGTCCAAGTGCAGTGAAAAGCTCTGTACCTCAGGGTACAGTCCTTGCACCGCTGCTTTTCCTTATTCTCATATCAGATATAGACAAAAATACAAGTCACAGCTTCGTATCATCCTTTGCAGATGACACAAAAATCAGTATGAAAATTACCTCGGCTGAGGACATTGAAAACCTTCAAGCTGATATTAATAAAGTTTTCGACTGGGCATCAGAAAATAACATGATTAACAGTGATAAATTCCAGGTACTCAGGTACGGTAAAAATGAGGACCTTAAACATAATACAGAGTACAAAACACAATCAAATGTACCCATAGTAGGAAAACAGCATGTAAAGGATTTGGGAATAATAATGTCTGACGACCTAACGTTTAAGGAGCATAACCAAGCAAATATTGCGACAGCCAGAAAAATGATAGGATGGATTACGAGAACTTTCAAATCCAGGGATCCTATCACAATGGTTGTACTCTTCAAGTCACTTGTGTTGTCCCGTCTTGAGTACTGCTCAGTACTCACTTCCCCCTTCAGAGCAGGAGAGATTGCTGAAATAGAGGGAATACAGAGAACATATACGGCACGCATAGATGCAATAAAGCACCTAAATTATTGGGATCGTCTCAAAGCCCTCCAAATGTACTCACTAGAAAGAAGACGAGAGAGATATCAAATAATATACACCTGGAAGATACTGGAGGGCCAAGTACCAAATCTACACAGTAAAATAACAACGTACTGGAGTGAACGACATGGAAGAAAATGTAGAATAGAACCAATGAAGAGCAGAGGTGCCATAGGCACAATCAGAGAACACTGTATAAACATCAGAGGTCCGCGGTTGTTCAACGTCCTCCCAGCAAGCATAAGAAATATTGCCGGAACAACCGTGGACATTTTCAAGAGGAAACTAGATTTATTCCTCCAAGGAGTGCCGGACCAACCGGGCTGTGGTGGGTATGTGGGCCTGCGGGCCGCTCCAAGCAACAGCCTGGTGGACCAAACTCTCACAAGTCGAGCCTGGCCTCGGGCCGGGCTTGGGGAGTAGAAGAACTCCCAGAACCCCATCAACCAGGTAACCAGGTATCAACCAGGCCCGCCGCGCCTCTTGACTACCTTGGCCTGTGGTGGGCGGTGAGCAGCACCTCTCCTCACGACGGCCCGCGCCACACTGCCCGCCGCGCCTTTTGACTACCTTGGCCTGATGGGTCAACTACCTGTGACGTCATTCACCTCACCTCACATGAGGCCGCCTCACTTACAAAGCAACAAGTCACTTCAACAATATTAATATAGTTTATTTCTATTAATGTGAAGAATGAGCAAGTGTGAGTATGTATTAAGGGCACATACTTCACTACTGGACATTAAACCCACTACCACACTCACCTAGTAGCTTGGAGGCTCCATAACGCCTTCTGTAATTGTTATGTTGGGGTCTAGGCCAGGGGCCAGGTACAGCAATCGGTAATGGTGTTCAGCCTCGTGTGTGTGTGTGTGTGTGTGTTGGGGTCTAGGCCAGGGGCCAGGTACAGTAACCGGTTATGGTGTTCAGCCTCGAGTGTGTACTCACCTAATTGTGCTTGTGGGGGTTGAGCTCTAGCTCTTTGGTCCCGCCTCACAACTGTAAATCAACTAATATACAGGTTCCTGAGCCTACTGGGCTCTATCATATCTTCACTTGAAGCTGTGTATGGAGTCAGCTTCCACCACATCACTTTCTAATGCATTAGATTTCACTACTACTCTTCACTGAAAAAATCTTTCTAACGTCTCTATGGCTCATTTGGGCACTCAATTTCCACCTGTGTCCCCCTACTGCGTGTGCCCTTGTGGTAAATAGTCTGTCTTTATCTACCCTACCAATTCCACTGAGAATCATGTATGTGTTGATCATGTCCCCTCTAACACTTCTGTCATGACCTACAAGAGGCAGCTACTTTTGAGCCACGGCGCACCTACTATTTAACCACACGAAGCAGCTACTATTGACCTACGTGAGGCAGATATTATTAACGCATACGAGGCAGCCACTATTGACCCTTGGGAGACAACTACTATTGACCCCCACGAGGCAGTTTCAATTGACCCAAACTAGGCAGCTACTATTGACCCACAAGAGGCAGCTACTTTTGACCTACAATAGGCAGCTGATATTGACCCCATACGAGACAGTTGATATTGACCCACACGAGGCAGCTACTATTGATCCATAGGAGGCACCTACTATTGACTCACACGAGGCAGCTGATATTGACCCATACGAGGCAGCTGCTATTGACCCACACGAGGCAGATACTATTGAGCCACACGAGGCAGCTACTACTAACCAACACGAGGCAGCTACTATTGGCCCAAGTGAGGCAGCTACTATTGATCGACACGAGGCAGCTACTATTGACCCACAAGAGGCAGCTACTATTGACCCAAGTGAGGCAGCTACTATTGACCCACACTAGGCAGCTACTATTGACCCACAAGAGGCAGCTACTATTGTCCCACACGACGCAGCTACTATTGACCCACGCCAGGCAGCTACTATTGACCCAAGTGAGGCAGCTACTATTGACCCACACGAGGCAGCTACTACTGACCCACACGAGGCAGCTACAACTGACCCACACGAGGCAGCTACTATTGACCCAAGTGAGGCAGCTACTATTGACCCACACTAGGCAGCTACTATTGACCCACAAGAGGCAGCTACTATTGACCCACACGAGGCAGCTACAATTGACCCACGCGAGGCATCAACTATTGACCCATATGAGGCAGCCACTATTGATCCACATGAGGCAGCTTCTCTTCACCAATACGAGGCAGCTACTATTGACCAACACGAGGCAGCTACTATTAAGAACATAAGAACAAAGGTAACTGCAGAAGGCCTATTGGCCCATACGAGGCAGCTCCTATTTATAACCACCCAATCCCACTCATATACTTGTCCAACCCGTGCTTTTTTTTTTTTTTATTTTTTTTTTATTTTTATAAATTACACAAATACAAGAACACACAAAACAACGCAAACCTGTACACATCAAGCACACCAATGAAGGAACAGTACACAGGAATAAACAGTCTGTACACTAAACAATAACAGTAACCGCAAAACAAACACAAGCGCTGAACAAAATAAAAACGCATTGAAGCAATGGGCTAAACAGTACAGGGAATAAGTGCTAAAACAGTACATGGAAACAATAGGCTAAACAGTTCATATCTACATAGCAACACAGAACATGGCCAAGAAAATTACATGAAAAATAAATTAACAATAAAGTACATAAATAACATTTAAACACACCTGGAACCAATAACATAAACATACACAGATGTGGATATAGAATCACGTGCACAAAACCACGCCTACCACACACACAGAAGAACAATGGAGCATAGGACCATGCACGCGCTACCCAGGAAAATGATATACACGAAATAAGAAGAAATTATGTACACACACACTGAACACTCTAAACAACAAGACAAACACACTCATACCACCCACACCACCACGGCACACCACACTGCACCCAAGCACGCAAAATAATGGGTTTCAGGCCAAAGCGAAACACGACCACAAAAGGAACAGTAGAAAACAGTACAGCAGAAAACCCAGGCCCACGCAGGAGCCAAAACCCCCCTCAAAACCACACACCCACACGCATACGGACACAACCGGCACCCGGAGGTACGGAAAACACACCACACACACACAGGAGCAGCAGCATCTCAAGGGGGGAGACACACAAATACACGCAACCCCCGCCAAGGACACCCCAAGAAGCGGAAAGGGAGCGCATAGCAAAGCGAACCCCGAAACCCCCCAACCCCTCTAAACCCCCCCATCAACACCCCAACCCCACCCAAGACGAGAACATCACCTTGCCACCAAGGCACCCGCCGACCCAAAGGCAACCCCACGAACATAGGCATCTGTGAACCACCGACCAAACTCCTCCGGAAAAGCGCGCTGCAACCACCACCAGGTAAACCGCATGCGCCCCCGTAAAAATCCTAACATTCGGGCAATCCCAAAACCCTCCCGCCTCCCAACCCACACACAAAACACATAATCAGCAACCAAAACACACAATGTATTACGCACCCGCTGCGGATAAGCCGGAAAATACAAAAACAAAAACTGCAAAACATCACCCCGACAACCCGGACCACAAAACACCTCCAGGACATCCCGAAACCAGTCCACCAACCCCTGTAACCGGACACAAAAATAAAATACATGCACCTGCGATTCACATAAACCACAGTGAACACACGCCCCAGAATCACGCAAGCCAAGCATACACAACCGCTCATTTGTCGCCAGCGACAAATGCAGAACCCGAAACAGCAATTCACGCTGCTGAGGCGCCAAGAACCGTGCCCCCAAACACGACCAGATACCACCCCAATCCCAACACGGGAACAAGCCCTCCACTCGAGGCCGCACCCGGGGCAACAACACCCCATACACAGCCTTGCACGAGAAAGACAGAAACCCAGGATGGCGGCAGAGCTCCCGAAGAATCCCCACGGCCCAAGAATAAACAGGGGGGGTAAACAAGGCCACCTCCTGACAAACCCCCAAATCAACCAAAAAACTGAAGCGAAGCGAGCAGAAAAACACACCCAGCGTATTCAACCCCCCACCGAGAGCCAGCCCCCGACGCAACGAGACCCAGAAGAGGGCCTTGGCCTTCGTGAAGACGTCAGGAATGCCAACACCCCCCTCTCTCACCCCTAACACCAACGTCGAACGGCGCACCGGTTGATAACGCCCACACCATACATATCTATACACCACACTCTCCAAACTCAAGGCCTTCCGACGATCCAACGGGAAACATCGAGCCACAAACCAGACACGCGACAAGACCTTACACGCAACAAGCAGTCCCCTCTGATAAATCGTCAAGGGACGATGCGACAAAAGGCCAACTGCAACACCAACCGACCGAGAGACAGCACCCCAATTCCACTCCAAGGAGTGGTCATAGGAGGCAAACCAAGTAACCCCAAGAACCCGAATCGAGGAGACCACCGGAAACCACGACCTATCCCACACCAGGCGGGAGGCCCACTCACCGATCCCCATCAACCCTGACTTCGCCCGATTAAGAACGGCCCCCGTAGCGGACTCAAACCGCAGGAGAACGTCCTGGACAGCTTCAACAGAATCCTCCGAAGCTACAAATAGAATGGTGTCGTCAGCATACCCGCAAACGGGTAGCCGGAGACCGGACGGCAGACAAGGAGGCACGATCAAGGAACACGCTTTCACCGCCCGGAAAAGAGGTTCCTGAAAAATCACATACAAAAGCATGGACATGGGACACCCCTGACGAACGGAACGGCAAATAGGAAAAAATGAGCTAAAAAACCCATTCACACAAACGCGACTGCGACTCCGGACATACAACAAACGGACCCACCCCACAAACACCACCGAAAAACCAAGCCTCTCCATAGCACTAAAAACAAACTCTATAGACACCCGATCAAAGGCCTTGGACCAGTCCAAGCTGATCATAGCCGCCGAAAGCCGATACTCGGACGCATAGAGAAGCACGTCACGAAGTAAGGCATTGCAATGCATCAGGGCACGGCCAGGTACACCACAAAATTGTTCCACAGAGACCACCGACGCAACGACACCCCGACATCGACGCGCTAAAACCTTAGAAAGAATTTTATAATCAACATTTAAGAGCGTAATAGGCCTCCAATTGGAAAACAACTGCAAATCGCCCGGCTTCGGGAGTAGCCGCACGATCCCGTCACAAAAGGAATCAGGCAGAGCACCCAAACGCAAACACGCCTGCACCACTTCCAAAAGCACCCCCCCCCCAACACATCCCAAAAGGTAAGGTAGAACTCAATGGGCAGGCCATCCGCACCCGGCACTCTCCCAGAACGAAACGACCGAACCACCTCCAGGAGCTCCACCGTGGAAACATCCTGCACCAACCGGTCACACTCCGAGCGCGACAAACCGGGGAAGCACCCGTCCAAAAAGGAACCCGTGAGCACACTATCACCATGCACCTCCCCATAGAGTGCCTCCAACTCCCGCCGCGCGGTAAGCAGAACACCCTCTGTGCTAGAGAGCACAGACCCATCAGGCCGCCGAAGGCCCTTGAGAAGAACGGAACCCCTAGCAGCCTTCTCCCTCCCTAAAAGAAAGGGAGAGAGCCTCTCCCCATCCACCCGCTCAGCTACACGAGCACGCACGCGAACACCGTCAGCCAACACCGCACGCAAATCACAAATACGCTCCTTACACTCAGCAATCTCACTAAAGCAGTCAACCCCAGCATTCAACTGCACATATAAAGAAGACAAACGCGCCTGAAGTAACCGCAGCAGACCAAACCTCCCGGCAGCCTCCCGCTTAGCAACAATCCCAAAAAACCTCCGACACTCCACCTTACACCACTCCCACCAAACGAACAAAGAGGAGAAATCAGCCTTCCGGGCAACGATGCCAACCCACCAGGCCCGAAACTGCGCACAAATACGTGGACAACGCAATAACCGACAATTGAGTTTCCACCACCCAGGCCCCACCCGCACCTGACTCCGGACACCAACCCGGACAACCACCATACAATGATCCGAGAAAGCCACCGGGACCGTGCGAAAATAAAAAACCGAACACTCCCCACCAGAAACATAGAACCTATCCAACCTAGAACTCGCCCCACGCGCAGCGAAGGTATACTCCAACGAGCCGCCACACAAAACAGCCGCATCGCGAAACCCGCACGCACGCAAAACCTCAATTAAAGCGGCCGAAACATTCCGAGGGTGAGCACTAGAGCAATCCCTCACACACGTAACACAATTAAAATCCCCCCCAAAGATCAAATCCCGCGTATCATGCCGCAGGTATGGCAAAAGCCCCTCCCGAAAAAACAGCTCCCGGTCCTGACGATGCGCCACCCCAGAAGGGGCGTACACTGTCAAGAACGGAATCACAACCCCCAAATACTCAGCCCGAACAAACAAGACCCGCCCGTCTTCATCCATTTCCGTGTGAAGCACGGAAATGGATGCCCTCCGCGAAAACAACATCAGCGTTCCCCCAAAGGACGTCCTCGGCGGGTTCAACACAACATGATACTCAGCACACAACCCCTGCAACACAGACACATCCCGAACATTGTGCTCTTGGATCAGAGCCACATCCACCCGCTGCTCCCGAAGCACATCCACAAGGCCCAATTGGACCGCCAAAGCATTCAGACCACGAACATTCAAAGACGCACAAACAATAGCAGGCGCCATCGAACCCATTAATGACCCCCAGCCCCTCCAGGACCACCAGAGGGCACAGAGCCACCCACTGCAGAGGCGCCGTCATCATCCTGAGGCTCAAACTGCCGCCGCCCCACCGTCGGGGAATCCACCATAATGCCTGGCCTCTGATCCCGCAGGAGGCGGACAGTGCCGGCATCACCCAGCTAAGCACGCCGAGACCCTGCTGCCACTGACCAGGTATCACCAACGTCCACCACCGACGAGGAATTCTTGCTGCCAACCGGCACTGCATCACTTCCGGAATCCATATCAGACACAGGAGAATTAGGAGGAGGAGGGGGGGGGCACCACCCAAAGCACAACTCCGCGAAGCCTCAATCCGTTTGCCAGGGGGCTCTCGACTGCGTGAGCGCGCCCCCGCAACGCGCTTCCGGCGAGGAGCAAGGGAGGGCAACGCCCCCTCATGGCACGCACCCGCAGGGGGAGCAGAAGGCGGACTCGCAATGCATGCAACAGGAACGCCGGCACCAACGACGACGCTTCCATCACCCTCAGTGAAAGCATCGCCTACAACGGGAGGCACCGAGACGACACTCCCAACACCACGCCCATTCACCAACGAAGCACCAGGAACAGGATGCACCTCCACATCCACCGGAAGTAGAAGACGGGAATCAGGAGCAGCCACGTCCTCCACCACAGCTGGCACAGAAGACACGACAGGCACAGACGAACCAGCAGGCACAGCAGTCGCAGGTGCACCACCAGGCACAACAGTCGCAGGTGCACCACCAGGCACAACAGTCGCAGGTGCACCACCAGGCACAGCAGTCGCAGGTGCACCACCAGGCACAGCAGTCGCAGGTGCACCACCAGGCACAGCAGTCGCAGGTGCACCACCAGGCACAGCAGTCGCAGGTGCACCACCAGGCACAGCAGTCGCAGGTGCACCACCAGGCACAGCAGTCGCAGGTGCACCACCAGGTACAGCAGTCGCAGGTGCACCACCAGGCACAGCAGGCGCAAGTGCACCACCAGGCACAGCAGACGCAGGTGCACCACCAGGCACAGCAGTCGCAAGTGCACCACCAGGCACAGCAGGCGCAAGTGCACCACCAGGCACAGCAGACGCAAGTGCACCACCAGGCACAGCAGTCGCAGGTGCACCACCAGGCACAACAGTCGCAGGTGCACCACCAGGCACAACAGTCGCAGGTGCACCACCAGGCACAACAGTCGCAGGTGCACCACCAGGCACAGCAGTCGCAGGTGCATCACCAGGCACAACAGTCGCAGGTGCACCACCAGGCACAACAGTCGCAGGTGCACCACCAGGCACAACAGTCGCAGGTGCACCACCAGGCACAACAGTCGCAGGTGCACCACCAGGCACAACAGTCGCAGGTGCACCACCAGGCACAGCAGTCGCAGGTGCACCACCAGGCACAGCAGACGCAGGTGCACCACCAGGCACAACAGTCGCAGGTGCACCACCAGGCACAACAGTCACAGGTGTACCACCAGGCACAACAGTCGCAGGTGCACCACCAGGCACAACAGTCGCAGGTGCACCACCAGGCACAACAGTCACAGGTGCCCCACCATTCACACCCCCACGCCGAGGACCAGCCAGGGATGCACCATCCTCACGGAGGGGGGGAAATCCCCCACACTGAATACAGAAGCAGTCTCCAGTCGAGGAATCTCACACTGGGCAGCGTCATGGCCCTCCTCCCCACAGCGGAAGCACGTGCGGGCCTGCCCTGGATAGAAAACCCGGAGCGGAAGACCACAGCACATAACCTTGGAGGGGATGGGCTCCTTGAGGCGCATATGCAGCGTGCGAGTACCCAGCCGGAGGCCCCGCAGCCGCCCGGCACTAAACAAGTTGTACCGATGACGCAATACCATACCATACCTCGTAAACACAGAAGAAAGCTCCACCTCTGGAAACGTAACAGGTACCCCGTGCATGCTCACAAAGGTCAGTGGACCCCACGGATCAGAGACAGTCACAGACAGCCGAATGAGGAAGGGGAGTCGTCCGCTCGTTCCAACACCCCACAAACCGCTCGTATCCAGGTGACGTGGCAAACGTCACCGCCACGCGAGTGGGAGAAAATTTCTCGAGACCGAGGAGATCTTTAATATCCACCTGACTCTGGCTTCAAACTCAATTCAGTGCTGTGCCTTGTGGTGTGGTACTGTCTTGTGGCGGTGTGCGAGCCAGCAGTAATTTTCATCAGTACTCGGGCTGCATGTGCTTAGGGTTACCTTCCCTAGTTGCCCTGTAAAGGATTCGCTCACTGGCCGCCAGAGGGCCAGGACGTGCTCGTTTGACCTGCCAGTTGTCGCCTGGTGCTGAGTGGAGGCGGGTGTGGGTTGTGGTGTGGTGCGCCCGCTGGCCGGAGGGCCCGGCTGGTGGTATGGTGGTTGGTGGTGTGTCCCGCGTTCGGCGGGTGGACACGGCGTGCCTTGACTTCTCAGGGGATGTGGACTGGGCGATTGTGGAAGTTGCTGTCGTCGATGTGCTTCAAGCGGATGTCCAGGATTTGATAGGGCTGGAAAAGCTTTCCCCTACGCGAGTGGCGATGACCTTCTGCAGGAGCTCGCTGTACAAGGAGTTTGTGGCGCGTTGGGCCGGCCACTCTGTTCCAGTCACCGACACGGCTGTGTCTGTGGCCGTTTCGGATCCCTGGGGGGCCGTGCAGTACGCGAGTGTGCATGGTGTACCGGTGACGTTCTCTGAGGATGAGCTGCGGGTTGTGTTTGGAAAATATGGAGAGGTGCAGTTTCATCGTTTCAACCATCTGCGTACAGGTCGGCTGAGCGGGCTGCGTACGGGCATTCGTACGCTAGGTATGAAGATTACGTCACCGGTACCGTCTCGTCTTCTGTATCGTGGGCTCTCGCTCAGAGTATTCTATCAGGGACAGACTCGTACTTGTTTCCGGTGTGGTGCTGAGGGCCATGTGGCAGCGAGCTGTGATGCTCCTCGGGCTGAGGCTCCCTCCGTTTTCTTGGAGGGTGACTTCCCCCCTTTGGAGACGCGGGGGGCTTCCTCATCGCTTTCTCGCCCTGGCGAGGTGCCTGGGGTGGTTCCTGCGGCGGCTTCAACAAGTGCTCCCTCGGTCCCTGTTTGGTCTGGACATAGTACGTCTGCTTCCCCAGTGTGCTCTGTGGGAACGGGAGCTCCTACCTCGGGGGTTCCTCGTTCGGTGGTGGCGGAGGTGCATCCACAGCCGGAGGCTTCTGTGCGGTCCTCGGCTGCTGCTGTTGGTGTGGTGCCTGCTTCCCCTGCTGAAGATTGTCTGCTGCCCGGGGATGCTGGGGTGGTGGGGTGTGTGTCCTCCTCCCTGCCCTCTGACTCTGCGTCGACTCCCTCGTCGTCTACGAAGGTCGCCTTATCCCGTGGTTCGTCAGCTGCGATTGCCTCGGCGTCCGTGGTGGATGCCCCCTGTGAGCTGGAGTGTGCTCTCCCGCTTTCTGGACCTGCTCCTTCTGCTCCGGTCTCCGGGCGTGGTGGTAAGCTGTGGCCCCATGCTGTGGAGGTTGCTGCTGTGTGTGCCCGTGCTGCTTTGGCTTTGGGCCCGCCCGCGTCGGGTTCTTCTGGAGCACCCCTTGCTGGGGGTTGTTGTACCGACGATCAGCAGCCTCATGTGAAGCGCCGTCGTTCGGCTCAGAATACATCGCCTCGTCGGTTGTGGGCGGAGGGCGGTGTTGCGATGGAGGTTGCGGGCGAGGACATCGAGGAGGTTTCTTCTGTGGTGCCTCCAGTGACGGCAGCTGCGCCTCCTGATGGTGGCACCTCTGGGTGGGTGGCTCATCGCGGTGACCGGGACCTGGTGGTCGTGTTGTCTAAGAGTACCTGTCGGGGGTCTTCGGCCCTTGTTCCGGTTGGTGGGGGCTCTGCGGATCCGGCAGAGGGCTCGTCCGTGGGGCTGGGTACGGCGACTGGCGGTGTTCATTGTGATCGCCCTGAGGTCCGGGATGAAGTGCGGCCTGTGTGTCACGACGGGTTGGGGGTGTCCTGAGGTTGTTCCAATGGCGCCCTCTGTAGTTTGTGCGTCCTTGAATGTTCGGGGTTTGAATGCTCTTGGGGTCCAGTTGGGCCTGTTGGATGTTTTGCAGGAGCAACGTGTGGATGTGGCTCTCATACAGGAGCATAATGTGCATGATGTGTCTGTGTTGCAGTGTCTAAGCGTGCATTATCATGTGGTGCTCAACTCGCCGAGGACGCCTTTCGGGGGGACCCTTATGTTATTCTCTCGTAAGGCCTCCTTCTCCGTGCTTCACACGGAGTTGGACGAGGATGGGCGGGTGTTGTTTGTGCGGGTGGAGTTTTTGGGGGTCGTGATTCCGTTTTTGACGGTGTACGCCCCCTCGGGTGCAGCGCGTCATCGGGAGAGGGAGGAGTTTTTTCGGGTGGGGCTTCTTCCTTTCTTGCGCCATGATACGCGGGGCATGATTTTTGGAGGGGACTTCAATTGTGTGACGAGTGTGCGGGATTGTTGTAGCGCCCGTCCGCAGAATGTCTCGGGTGCGCTGCTGGAGGTGGTGCATTCATGTGGTTTCCGGGACGCTGCTGTGCTCTTTGGTGGAGGGTTGTCGTTTACTTTTGCTGCACGTGGGGTGCGTTCGCGCATCGATAGGGTGTATGTCAATGGTGGGGAATGTACGGTGTATGATTTTCGCACTGTCCCGGTTGCATTCTCCGACCACAGTTTGGTGGTGGTCCGGGTTGGGGTACCCAGTCAGGTGCGGGTCGGTGCGGGGTGGTGGAAGCTAAACTGTGGGTTGTTGCATTCTCCGCGTGTTTGTCGTCAGTTTCGGTGTTGGTGGATCGGGATTCGAGCCCGGCGTTGTGAGTTTCTCTCTGTCATGGAGTGGTGGGAGTGGTGTAAAGAGCAGTGTCGTTTGTTTTTTCGCGTGGTTGCTAAGCGCGAGGCTGCTGGGCGCTTTGGGTTGCTGCGGTTGTTGCAGGCGCAGCTGTCGAGGTTGTATGTACGGTACGATGCTGGTGTTGATTGTTTTGATAAGATTGTGGACTGCAAGGCGCGTATATGCGGGTTGCGGAGTGAGTGGGCGGAGGGTGTGCGTGTGAGGGCTCGTGTAAGTGAGAGGGTCGACGGGGAACGGATTTCTCCATTTCTTTTAAGTAAGGTACGGGCCGCGCGGGACTCTGCTCTTTTTACGGCCTTGCGACGGCCAGATGGGACGGTTGTTTCGGACACTGGTGGGGTGTTGCACTATGTTCGGCAGGAGTTGGCTGCGCTGTATGCAGAGGTGGCTGGGGACGCCGCACTTGCGGAGGATTTCTTGGGTCGGTGCCTTCCTGGGTTGTCGGTTGCGGAGTGTGCTGGTCTGGTGAAAGAGGTCTCCTTGGCGGAGCTGCTTGTGGTGGTGCGGTCGTTTCGTTCCGGGAAGGTGCCGGGTTCGGATGGTCTTCCTATTGAGTTCTATGTCGCCTTTTGGGATGTGTTGGGGGATGTTCTGCTGGAGGTGGTCCAGTCTTGTCTTCGGGAGTGTGTTCTGCCTATGTCTCAGTGCGTTGGGATTGTGCGGCTTCTCCCGAAGTCGGGCGATCTACGGTTATTCTCAAACTGGCGGCCCATTACTTTGTTGAATGTCGACTACAAGATCCTGTCTAAGGTCTTGGCTGGTCGGTGTCGCAGTGTTGTTGCGTCTGTTGTCTCTGTGGAGCAGTTTTGTGGTGTTCCGGGTCGTTCCTTGTTGCATTGCAATGCATTGTTTCGAGATGTGCTCTTGTACGTGTCCGACGCTCGCTTGTCGGCAGCGATGCTTTGTCTGGATTGGTCGAAGGCTTTCGACCGTGTGTCGCTCGATTTTGTGTTTCGCGTGTTGGGGAGGCTGGGATTTCCGCCCTTGTTTGTTCGTTGGGTGCGTATGTTGTACGCTCAATGTTGTAGTCGGGTCTGTGTAAATGGGTTTTTGAGTGATTCTTTCCCTGTGCGTCGCTCGGTGAGGCAGGGTTGTCCGCTTTCGATGCTCCTGTATATCGTCTTTCAGGAGCCGTTTTTTCGGGCGATCAAGGGATGCCCGTTGACCATCCCCCCCCGTTTGCCGTCGGGTCTTCGGTTGCCTATCTGCGGTTATGCAGATGATACCGTCCTGTTCCTGGCCTCGGAGGGGTCGGTTGGGGCGGTCCAGGTTGTGGTTGAGAGGTTCCAGTTGGCCACTGGGGCGCAGGTGAATCGTGCGAAGTCCGGTCTTATGGGTCTTGGTGGGTGGTCCTCTCGCCTTGTGTGGGTGGGGTCATGGTTTCCGGTTGTCACTTCTATGCGGGTTTTGGGGCTTACCTGGTTCGCTTCCTATGAGAGGTCCTTGGCATGCAATTGGGATATGGTTTTCCGGAGTGTCGGTGTTGCGATTGGGTTGCTGGCTGTGCACCCGTTGACGCTTTATCAGCGGGCGTTGCTTGTGAATTGCAAAGTTTTGTCCCGGGTCTGGTTCGTGGCTCGGGTTTTCCCCCTGGATCGTAAGCTGGCTTTCGGGTTGGAGCGCCAGGTTTATCGTTATGTGTGGTGTGGTCGTTACCACCCAATTCGCCTGTCGACGTTGGTGTTGGCTGTGCGGGAGGGTGGGGTGGGCATTCCTGATGTGTTCACGAGGGCTCGGGCGCTCTTTTGGGTCTCGTTGTGTCAGGGGTTTGAGTTGGGTGGGGGGCTCAATGGTTTTGTGTGTTTATTATTGCTCTGTTAGGTTTAGCTATTTGGTGGATTTTGGTGTTTGTCGGGAGGCGGCGGTCTGTACCCCCCCGGTTTACTCTTGGGCGGTGGCAATTCTTCGGGAGGTATGCCGTTGTCCGGGGTTCCTGTCCTTGTCGGTCAAGGCGGTGTATCGGGTTTTGTTTCGTCGTGTTCCACCGCGGGTGGAGGGTTTGTTCCCGTGTTGGGATTGGGGGGATGTGTGGGCGGCGCTGGGGGCTCGGTTTCTGGCTCCGCAACAGCGGGAATTGTTGTTTAGGCTCTTGCATTTGTCGTTGGCGACTAATGCACGGTTGTGCATGCTGGGTTTGCGTGCCTCTGATGCGTGTGTGCACTGTGGGCTCCCTGAGACGCAGTTGCATGTCTTTTATTTTTGCGGGCGGTTGCGGGGTTTGCTTGATTGGTTTCGGGACGTGTTGGTTGGAGTTTGTGGACCTGAGTGTCGGGGTGACCTTTTGAGGTTTTTGTTTTTGTCCTTTCCGCGGAGGTCGCGCCGTGTTCGTAATACGCTTTGTCTTCTTCTTGTTGCTGACTTTGTGTATTGTGTGTGGGTGGGTCGGAGAGAGGGTTATGGGGTTGCTAGGCTTTTGGGGTTTTTGAGGGGTCGTTTGCGGTTCACGTGGTGGTGGGTGCAGCGTGCGTTTCCGAGCGAGTTCCGTGGTTGGTTCACGGGTGGGTATGTGCGTGGGGTTGCTTTTGGGTGAGTGGTCTTCTGTTTTCATCCTAGATCCCCGGCCCTCCGGTGGGCCTCCTCGGGGGAGTTGTGCTGGGTGTGTGTGTGGTTGCTCCTGTGGTTGTGTGTTCGGTTTGATATGTGGGGTCGAGTGTGAGTGTGGGTTTGCTTCTATGTTGGCTCCTGCGTGGGCCGTTGCTTGTACCTTGAGTGAGTTGCATGCGGCTGTTTTGTTACTCATTTTGTTGGTTTGATTGCTGTTCTTCCTGGAAGTGTGTTTGTTTAGGGTACATGTATCTCTGTGTTACATTGTTCGCCCCGGATTTTTTCTTGGAGTTGTCATATAGTAGTGCCTGGGCCTTGGCCATGGTTTGTTTTTATGTTACTTATATGGTTTGTGTGCGATGTGCTTATGCTTTGTGTTATTTCTGTACTTGTGTGCATTGTGTATTTATATATGTGTGTCTGGTTTATTCTTTATATGTTAGTTGTGTCTTTCCATGTCCGTATGCGTCCGTTTGTTGTGTGTCCGTTTCTATGTTTATGTGTATTCGGACTTGTGTCCCTGGAGTTTCTGGGGTCTTATTATGCAATGTTCTCTTCTATGCCTGTTTATGATTATGTTTTTGTTGTTATGTTCTGTTCTTAGTTTCATGTCATGTATATATTGTGCTATACTTTGTATATTTCTTTTATCAAAATAAAAAAAAAAAAAAAAAAATATCCACCTGAAGGACATCCAAAAGCGCAGCCGCCACTAGTTCCCAGTCCACCGGTGCAGAGAACTCCAGCCGAGCAGTATTCACACGGCGGATGCGGCCACCACCAGCCGCCGCCATATTGCTGACCTCCGCCTCAGTCAGCTGGCGCCCAACAGCAACGAGCAACCACCACCAGTCAGCGACAAACAGCTACTGGCAGCCAGAGCCCGACGTCCACGCCCCCCAGAGGCAGAGGACGGAATCCACCTTGTGGTAAATAGTCTGTCTTTATCTACCCTACCAATTCCACTGAGAATCATGTATGTGTTGATCATGTCCCCTCTAACACTTCTGTCATGACCTACAAGAGGCAGCTACTTTTGAGCCACGACGCACCTACTATTTAACCACACGAAGCAGCTACTATTGACCTACGTGAGGCAGATATTATTAACGCATACGAGGCAGCCACTATTGACCCTTGGGAGACAACTACTATTGACCCCCACGAGGCAGTTTCAATTGACCCAAACTAGGCAGCTACTATTGACCCACAAGAGGCAGCTACTTTTGACCTACAATAGGCAGCTGATATTGACCCCATACGAGACAGTTGATATTGACCCACACGAGGCAGCTACTATTGATCCATAGGAGGCACCTACTATTGACTCACACGAGGCAGCTGATATTGACCCATACGAGGCAGCTGCTATTGACCCACACGAGGCAGATACTATTGAGCCACACGAGGCAGCTACTACTGACCCACACGAGGCAGCTACTATTGACCCAAGTGAGGCAGCTACTATTGATCGACACGAGGCAGCTACTATTGACCCACAAGAGGCAGCTACTATTGACCCAAGTGAGGCAGCTACTATTGACCCACACTAGGCAGCTACTATTGACCCACAAGAGGCAGCTACTATTGTCCCACACGACGCAGCTACTATTGACCCACGCCAGGCAGCTACTATTGACCCAAGTGAGGCAGCTACTATTGACCCAAGTGAGGCAGCTACTATTGACCCACACGAGGCAGCTACTACTGACCCACACGAGGCAGCTACAACTGACCCACACGAGGCAGCTACTATTGACCCAAGTGAGGCAGCTACTATTGACCCACACTAGGCAGCTACTATTGACCCACAAGAGGCAGCTACTATTGACCCACACGAGGCAGCTACAATTGACCCACGCGAGGCATCAACTATTGACCCATACGAGGCAGCCACTATTGATCCACATGAGGCAGCTTCTCTTCACCAATACGAGGCAGCTACTATTGACCCACACGAGGCAGCTACTATTAAGAACATTAGAACAAAGGTAACAGCAGAAGGCCTATTGGCCCATACGAGGCAGCTCCTATTTATAACCACCCAATCCCACTCATATACTTGTCCAACCCGTGCTTGAAACAATCGAGGGACACTACCTCCACCACGTTACGCGGCAATACCTGAGGACATGTGGGCCGACACTAGGCGCAGTTCGAGGCTCGCGTTACTGGTTGGTGGACATGTATAGTTGTGGACGAGTTCTTCGTCAACAGTTGGCCTCCTCCTTAAAGGCCTTCTCGTACAGCAGAAGTAAGTTGGTGTTGATTGCTCACATCGTGGGTCATCCGGTGTTTACGACCTGTCCTCTAGTTTATTGTAACATGGTTACCCACTGAGGTCGTGTTCTGGCGCTTCACTGTAATTGTTACGCTAATAACTATATTTGATTAGTGAGCTTCCGCACCTGTAAGTGACGTGGGTTTTAAGAGATTCAGCCGCAGTAACATGACTAGTAAGCTAATGTTCCTTCTGCTGAAGGGTATTATTTAAATTAAATTTTTGCTGGGGGTTTAACTACTGGCCCGTTGACAAGCAGACTAAATCCTATGCACATATCTGTTGCTTTTTTTTCCCCGGTCTAAGAATATCGCCGTCAAATCTTACTTTATCAGAAATATCGGCGTGACTAAGAATGAAATTCGGTGAAATGTGTAAGAACGTCTTTGGGGACAAAGATGGGTGAATGACATTCGAGTTGCGTGGTGACCACCGGCCAGGTCGGACGCTCCTGAGGTCTCTCCGCACTGGCTAGTGTTTACGTTGGGTGATTGCTTGTTTGCCCTGCTGGTGGTGGTTTGCCACTGACAGGGTGACGTTTGCCTTCGCCATGGGGTCATCTCGCCCTCCAGTGCAGAGGACATTGTCGGCTGGTCTAGCGTTTACGGTGCCGGTGGACCATCCATTGGTTGGTGTCGCCCTGGTGGACGTGCTTCATGTGCAGCTGTCGGACCTGGTGGGCGTCCAGCTGCTTCAGGGCAACCGTGCTGTGGTAAAGTTCCGCCTCCAGGCTGCCTTTCAGGTGTTTCTCGAGCGTTGTGAGGGGCGTGTTTACCCACTCCCTGATTCAGCTGGCTCAGTTAAGGTGGTGAATCTTAGTGTCACCTTGACGTCTGTGGCGGTGCATGGTGCCCCCTTCGAATTTCAGGACGACTTTTTAACCTCCTGTTTTGAGCGATTTGGGACCGTGTTAAGTGTTCGTTGGAACAAGGTCGTTGCCGGGCACTGTGTTGGTATGCTTGACGGCTCCCGCACCCTGACGATGTCGCTGAAGTGTAGTGTACCGTCGTCGATGTCCGTGTTGGGTTACACGCTCCGCTGCTTGTACCGGGGTCAACCGCGCACCTGTTATCGGTGTGGTCACGAGGGTCACCTGGCTGCGGCGTGCGACGTGGGTGCAACTGGTAGGGTGCATGTTTTTCGTGCAGAGGATTTCCCGCCCTTGTTACGTTCGGACGGTTCTGAGGATGGAGTAGGTGCTGTGCCTGAGGCGCCTGATTGCCTGTCTGCTGCTCCGCCTGTTGGGGCGAGTTCTACGGCGACACGTCAGGTGACTGCTATGGCCCCTGGGGTTGTTGAGCCGGTGTGTGTGGGTGTCGGGCCGTCGCCTGAGCTGCGTGTAGTGAAGGATGTCTCGGTGGAGGTCCATGTCCCGCCCCCGCCTGTGGATGTGATACCGGCTCCCGGGGACGCGGGTTCTGCTGTTTTAGAGGGGGTGCTTCGGCAGGGGGAGGTGCCTGCCGTGTCTGTGTGTGTTGGTGAGTGTAGTTCTGCTCTTTCCGTCCCTTTGCAGAAGCGTGCGCGTCGGTGTTCTGAGGCTGTTTCCCTGCATGATGTGGACAGTGTGGGTGATGTGGCCTCTGTGGACTCTTCGGACGGTGCGGGTGTGGCCTGTGTGGATGTAAAGATGGTGGCCGTGCCTGCCTGCTGGGCGTGGTGTGGTAAGGCCTGTCTCGAAGCGTTCACGGCGGGCTCGGAGTGTGTCTCCCCTTCGTGGTGTGCCTTGGGAGGAGGTGGGGGAGTATGGTAATCTGGCGCCCCCCGCCGAGAATGGTGGTGCTGTGAGGGGCTCCGACGTTGCTACCTGTGCCTCTCCTCCTGCGTCTCCTGCTGTTGGATCTCCACAGTGGGGGGTTGTCCCTGCTGATCGGGACCTCGTCGTGATGTTGCGGAAAGATGTGCGCCAGAGGGCCTCGGCTCCTGTGCCCGGTGGTGGGGTCGGTGCCGCGCCTGCGTCCCCTGCTGTATCCCCTCCTTCCTTGCTCCAGTCTGGGGATTGCCTAGTCCCGTCTGCTGGGGTCGTGCCCTGTGAGGGTCCGGAGTTGGGCCCTTATCGGGATGCCCGGGTGCTTCCGATCCCGTGGTGCTCGTCCACTGTCTGGGTGTCGCGGGTGAAGGAGTTTGTGTATAGGGTGCCGGATAGGATGTCTCAGCCGAGGGCGCCGCCTGGTGGCCGGCTGCCCGCTGACCTGCGGGTGATATGGGAAGCGTACTGCTTGCGCTTTCCGATACACAAGTTTCCGGAGAAGTATTAGTTCCCGTCTTGCGCACGCTGCTAAGCCGTGCATGGATCAGCTGCCACCGTGATCACGACGCCCCGCCCCCCGGTGCGGGGAGTCTCCCTCTAACGTTCGCCTCTGTTTTCGTCGCCACTCCTCTCTCTACGGCCCATCACATCTACCGCTTTTGACTTTCTTCTCCTCCTGACCGTCAACGCGTCTCCTTACATCTGTCCTGGTGCAGTCATCGGGAGGGTTACCCCTTCATGCAAACTGCGCCTATTCTCAAGAAGAAGAAGAAGAATGACATTCATGAACTATCGGATGACTTGCCGACAATTTGGTTTGGTAAATATTTTTCATAAAGTATTAAAGATTGCCTTGATTACAGTATCCCTGTGACTGATGTGGTGAACCTTAGCAGTATGTAATTCCTAAAGTTTATTGTTGACTGTTGTTCTTTAAGATTCGCTACCTGGAACAAAAAGTTCCCAGTAGCACGGGCTATGATGAGCCCGTAGTGGACCTATTGTAGACGTGTAAGCTATAACTATCTTTATGTCTGAAAAGGAATTTTCATCTTGTATTATCTGCGGTTACTATTATATAAATATATAATATACTAATTGCTGAATTGGAGTCTGGTCCTAGCTTCGGTGCGGGGCAGACGTGTTGAATCGGCGCTCCAGCAGTTTGGTGTTGTTTGCCCGTTTCGGCCGGTTGGGGGCGGGTGTGTGTCTGCTCGCCTGTGCTGACGTGGCGTTACGATGGGGGTCCCTCTACCCCCAGTCGTCCGGGCTCAGTCTGTGGGACTAGAGTTCTCTGTGCGGGCTGGTTACCCGGAGATTGCCCTGGCTTGTGAACTGCTCTCTGTCCCTGTGTTTGCGATTTATGGGGTCGATTTGGTAACGGCCCGTAGGGCCATTGTGAAGTTTGCAGAGGAGGCGGCGTATTGCGATTTTCTCCGGCGATACGAGGGGCGGACACTGCCCCTGCCGGATGGTGCGGGCACTGTCACCCTCTCGGATAGAAGTGGTGCACTTACTTACATCAGTGTGCATGGGGCACCCTTGGAGTTTCCAGAGGCTCTGCTACGGCGGTATTTTGGCCGGTTTGGCGCAGTTGTTAGTGTGAGAGTGAACGTGGTGTCTTCTAGTCCTCTTAAGGGTGTGAGGTCTAACATTCGCACCCTGGGCATGAGACTCCGGGCGGATATTCCGTCCTCTGTGCGCCTTATGGGGTACAACGTTCGGGTGTTTTACGCCCGTCAGCCGCGGACGTGTTATCGTTGTGGTCTTTTGGGCCATCAGGCTGCTGACTGTTCTGCGCCTCCTGTTGCACCAGTGAACCTCTTCAGTGAGGAGGATTTTCCGCCCCTTCCTGTGGGGGATGATTCGGTGGGTATGGACGTCTCTTCGGCTGAGGTGCCCTCTGTAGCAGCTGTTGCTCCGCCTGTTGCGCCCCCTGTTGTTGCCGCATCTCTTCCAGAGGTTGGGTCCTCGCCTAGTGCTCCGGCTGATGTCCCTGCGCCTCTTCCGCCTGCCGTTTGCTCGGTCCCCTCGTCTTCCAGTTCTTCCTCTGCTGTGTCTGTCCCGGTCCCTGCACCCTCGCCGTCTGTCCCGGCTGTGCTGGGAGATGAGGTGGATCCGGAATTCCCTCCTGTGCCTGGCCTGGTGCCCCGTGTGGTTAAGGAGCCTGCCGTGCTGCGGCGTGCGTCGGTTCGCTCGGTTGGTGCTGCGCGGGTCGCTGAGTCTGCCTCCGGGTCTGATGATGTGCGGCCCGAGCCTAAGCGTTCCCGGCGTTCTTCTGCGTGGGCTGATGTTGGCGAATTCGACGAGTGTCGTCCTTCCGTTGACGGTGGCGTGGCTCCGGATGTGGTGCACACTACGGTGGTGGCGGAGGTACACTTGCCTGAGGATGCCGGTGCCGGCGTTTCTGCCTCCACTTCTGGTCCGGTGTCAGAGGGTCCTGCTTCAGGTGCGTTGCCTGCGTCGGATGGCTCCGGTTCTTCGTGGGCGGTGGTTCCCCCTGCTGTAGTTGGTGGTGAGCGGGGTGGCCTGGTGGTGATGTTGAGAAAGGATGCTCGCTCTGGATGTTCTGTGGCCCCTTCCTCGTTACCCGTTTCCTCGGCAGCGGTCTTGCCGCCTCTTCCGTTTCCTGCAGTCCCTTCCGTGTCTCCTGCGGTATCCGTGGAAGTGCTATCGTCTCAGCGTCCGCCACCTGCTCCGATGGCGAAGGCGTGGCAGGCTCGGCGTCCCTCGTCCGCTTCTCGGGTGTCGTCTGCTTCCTCGAAGGGCGTGGTTGGCGCTCCCCAGCCTCGTTATGCGACTTGCGTCAGTGACCTTAGGCATTGGCCGATGCCGCCAGATATCGATGTTCCTGAGTTTATGATACCCGCTCGAGTGCGGGGGATCAAAAACCCTACCGACCTTGCAGATCTCGTCTGGGAAGCTTAAAAGTCGAAATATCCTTGTGAGCTGTTCCCGTAGAAGTACGTTTCTTCCGATGTTCCTCGCAAGTGATTTCTATGTATTTTGTGTTGCCTGGTTGTGGGGTGTGTATGTGAGTGGGTGGGGTGGGTATTGTTTCCCGGTTCCTGCGTGCTCCGGTTTGTTTTGTGGGTTTTTTTGTATGGCTCGTGTGGGGGGGGGGGGGGTGTGTGGTTCCTATGCGTTTGTGTGTTCGGTTATGGATGTCGTGTGCGCTTGTTTGTCATATTGTCTGCCCTTCAGGCTGTTGGCGTGTGCTCTTTGTTATGTTTTGCCTTCCGTTTGTTATGGCGGATCTGTTTTCTTTATTGTTATTGTCCTTATTCTTGTATGTTTCTCGCCTCTCTGTATGTATTTGAGGTGTTAGCAGGCTTGTTTTGTGTGCATTTTGTCCTGGGGTTTTCCCTTATGTTTGTATTACACTGTGTTACTAATTGTGTATTGTTTGTATATGCATTTTTTTGTGGTCAGCCCTTCTGGCTGGTCTTCTATTGATTTGTTCCTTTGTCCTTGTACATATGTGTGCTTTGTACTTTTGTTCTATGTTATATTTGTTCTGTTTTTCTTGTACATTATACGCATGCTTGCATGTAAAAAAAAAAAAAAAAAAAAAAAAAAAAATTGCTGAATTTGAACCACGTTGCGTGCGTGAAGTGACTTAGATTCATTAATATATAAATGTAGATACACATTTGACTTTATTAATGAACTTCGAAATATATTTAAGCATAATGTTTATAGTAGACTTTGCACCTTTTACCAAAGTGTCCATGAAGAACGTGAAGGGAAGCTGTTGGGTAGCTCTTCAAACTAAAAGGGTAATTTACTATGTTACGGAACCAACAACGCCTTGTCCGATAAGCTTAAGTTAAACTACTTAAATTTGTTTCAGAATACATTAGATTTTTATGGTGAAAGGCAAGTTGCCTTTAATGTAGTAATTGCATATTAACCCATGCAATAGTTTGGTTTAAGCGGACATAATCTTCAAATATGCAATAACTGAAAACTAGTTAGATTTCAAAATTTTTCAACTAGTTTATGTAAAGGGCTTAATTTGGTCAGTATCGGCATCGTAGCATAAATGGGGAGAAACAATATTTACTAGTGTCAACAACTTGCCGAAATGTTAAAAAATTATCATCAAAAAAGTGTCGACTGAAATCTTTACTATCGGCTGTCAAAATAGCATATAATAAATATATTTAGTTGTATCCAAAAAACTTTAATATTTTGTTTATCGAATGATTTGCATGAAACTTGTACACCTGACTGCACGTAAACCTATCTGTAAGGATGCCAATTTTGAAGGAAATTAGTTATCAACCCCGGCCACGGATGGCAGCACCTTAGACTTCTTTTTTTAATTTCTATTAAAGTAATATAAACGTAACATTTACTTCCCTCTTTTATTCAATTTACATGAAACTTACCTTGTGTAGTTTCTCTACAGTCTGCAAGAAGCGTTTTTTTCTAAAGTTCATTTAATAATTTTATAAATGGTAATAAACATACTTGTAAAATTTTTTAGGAACTTGGACTACTTGTAATAGTTTTCACTAAACATCTTTTGGAGAATAGTCCTGGATACTTTATTATATGCTAATGTGATAGTGCCATAGAAATTTTCATTTCACACTTGTGGTTGTAGATCCCTCCGTGATGTCGCCTCGTCGTAGTGAGAGGCTTGCGTACTAGGGACATGTGAGGTTTGCCTTTGGCCTCCTCTCCTGCCCCTCTTTGGGTGGTGTACATGCAGGAAGTCGTACCGTAGGGGCCTTGTGAGCCATCGAACCACTCGCTGGAGGGGGTCGCCCGTGAGGGGCCGTCCTGAGTGGATGGTTGGGGTTCAAGGCTGGGGCGATAGGGGGGAATGGGGTCTTGGCACCAATGGGGTCTTGGCACCAATGTGGGAGAATGAACGATGGAGTAGGACTTCCATTTTGAAAAGGGGAGCACTGCTTGGGACGACGCCCCTTTCCTGCACTGGCCCTCGCTCCACCTCCCTGACTTGGTAGGTGATATCCCTTGGGTTCAGGCCCCAAACGTATCGTGACTAATGCATGGCTGACGACATGACTTCTCTTAACCAGGCTAAAGGGGTGGGCGACCAGGTCACTGTGGTGGAAGACCAGGCTCTGTAGCCCCTGCTTAATAGGGCTCAGACTGAATTATTCTTCCTTCTCCCCCACCCCTTTTCCTCTTCTATGGTAGGGTTGAGCTCCAAGCCATAGGGTTGAGCTCCCTATGGTGACAGTCTCGTCCCTTAGCACGGCTCCATCTCTCGGTGACTACTGCGCCTTATGACACCTCGCTAGGGGTTCTCATCGTTGTCCCCGCCACGGCCGCTCTCGCACGTTTTTCCCATACTAATTCGTACCACGCCTTGCTTGATCCTGCTACATACAATAAGTACTTTGACTTCCATCAGTTGGATTCTTCTCCTCCTGAGGATTTCTCCCTCCATAGGCATCTTGTTGATTCGGTAATTACCTCTGTTATTTTTTTAGCCCCACCCATCTTGGCATGTGTCGCTGCTCCTCAAGATGCAGCCACCCGCTTGGCCGCTTTGTTCTGCATTGGGAGACCCCTGTTTGGTTCTCCTAGAACGCTCGGTTAAATGTAGTGTTGCCACTGTTCTCCTACCACACCATGTTGCGACTGGTATTAGGAACCTAAAGTACTGCCACGAGGATATTAAACATATCCTCGAGGCACTAGGCCATTCTGTTCTCCAGGTAGACGTTCACTCGACCCCCTCGTGGCCGTCCCAGTCTGCCCCTTTGGGTTGTGAAGATTACCTTTGATGGTCGGACACTTCGCCTGCTGTTACTCTTGTTGGTGCCAGATGCTCCGTTCAAAAGTACATTCCCTCTCCTCGGCTTTGAAATAAGTGCTGGAAGTTCGGACATGATGCCTTCTGATGCTCCAGTACTGTCTCGTTCTCATGTGTGGGGGCGAGGGTCACTCTAAGTTCGCGTGCACTTCTCCCCAGGCCCGCTGCTTCAATTGCATTGAAGCCCACCCCACCCTACCTTCTCCTGTGCGTGTATACATTTCAAACTTGAGGCAGCCATCCTCAACTTGAAGCACCGGGAACGTTTGTATTTTCCCGAAACGAGGCGCTAAGTTCGCCGTCTCCCCCACTCTTGCTGACATCTTGTGTGTTGTAATCTTCCTCTCGTCCTTCGCACCTTCCTCAGTCTCGCAAGTTTCCAGGCATTAGACCCGGACACGCCCACCTCCTCCCCTGTTCCTTTACATCCAGAAGGTTCACCAGCTGCTTCTGTCTGGGGGAGGGGGGGTTTACTTTCTACCAACTGTCATGTCTCCTGTATCTTTCCTAATTTCCCTCCGATCCTCCTTCCCGTTCTTCTCCCCTGTCTCTTGGCTCTCCACGCTGCCTATATGTGCGAACTGCTTTCCATCGCTCCCAGCAATCGTGTTCCCTCTTTGTCCGTTCACACGCTAGAGGTCTGTTGTCCAGTACGTTGTTGCTGGAATACCTGTCTTGAGTCAGAAGCGAAAGCCTGGCTCGTTTCCCTCCTCCCCAGCGGGAAAGAAGGCTTCACTTTCTTCCTCGCACTCTACCTCTGACTCTATTGCTCCATCCCCTCCCATTTGTGGTAGTTTCCCCCCCCTGTTCCTGCTATGGTTTCTTTGGCCCCTGCTTCCTTCACGGTTGCTGCCCTTGCTAAGGTGTGCTCCCCGGTTTCTGCCCCTCCTGCTGTCATTGACCCTCGGATGTCTCCTCCTACAGACCCTGCTCATCCGCCTCTGGTCTGTTCTCCTGCTCTTACCTTCATCCTTACTCGGTTTACCCATGTCCTCTGACTTTCCTGAGCTTCTTTAACATGTTCCATTTTAACCCTTTGCGTATTCTTTATTCTGTTGCTGTCCTCTCTTTTTGTCGACGTCTATTCTTGAATGGAATATTCGTAGATATTACGCCAATTTCCATGAACCCCAATTTCTGATTTCAGTTTTCCCCCCTTTGTCTCCACGAGCAGATGCTTGGTGCTCGTCCTGGTCGCATCCATGGCTATTCCTTTCTCTCTCTCACCCCAGGCTTTTGCTGAGGCCCATTACTCTACTGCTATCTTGATTCGTTCTGATATAACATTAGTTTCCCTACTTTTCTCGTCGCCTCTCGGATGTTCTGCTGCCAGTCTTTGGGAGTAAATGGTATACGGTTTGTTAAATTTCTCCCCCAAATGTCCCCCTTTACCTTCCGATCTTTAACACCTACTGGACTCTGTGCCAGAGCCTGTGCTCCTGCTGGGTGATTTAAATGGTTGACATACCCTCTAGGGTGATGTTCTGACTACTGGGTTTGTCTTCTCGAACCGTTCATCCTCTCTTCTTCCATGTCTTTTCTGGTTTCTGGTGAGCCTACTCGTGTAGACTCACTCACACCCTTCCTGTCTTTATCTTTCTCTCTGCTCGTCTCTTTACTTACATTTCACTTAGCGGGTTCTTGATGACCTCCATGGCAGTGACTTTCCCCATTCTTGTTACCTCTTTCTCTTCACCCTCCCCTCTCCTTCCCTAGGTGGCAATTGTCCAAGTGAGACTAGAACCTCTTTACCCTCGGAGCTACTCTCTCCAACCTCTACATTCTGCCTCTCCCTCGTATCTTCATTCTTTTTCAAGTCTTCGACGCTACCTTCCACTCAATTCCTCGCGCTACCTCTTGGGACACACAGAAGCGAGTTCCCTGGTGGGAAGTGTAATGTGCTCGGGCTATCCACTGTAAGCATGAAGCCTGGAAACGACACCGCTGCCGGCAGATGGCTGATTATTATTTCCTGTTTCGGAAGGGAAGTGGTGGCTGGTAGGACCATCCGTATGGGGTAAAAGTGAGAGTTGGAAGTCTTATGTTTCAACCATTACGTCCGAAACTCCTCTGCTGCAGATCTGAAAGCGTATCTGCAAGTTATCAGTAAAGTTCGTTCCCGATATCTCGCCGGTCCTTTACCTCTGCGGTACTCTTGTGACAGACATGGTGCAAGTTGCAGCCGAACTATGTTCTCACATTTCATCTGTTAACTCTGGTTCTCGTCTTCCTCGGTCTTTCCTTCTTCGTAAGCCTGTTCTTGAATCTCATTTTTGGATTTCCGTGCCCATCTCGGATTTCCTTATGACGATCCATTCTCTCTGATTTTCAATCTGCCCTGGCCCTCTGCGGTTCTACGACAGCGGGCTCTGAAGACATTAATTATGGGATGCTTCGCCATCTCCCTCCGTGCACGTCTCCGTATTTGAAGTCTGAATAACCGGGTCTGGGAGTCGTCGTCAGTTCCTATGGACTGGCTCGATGCTGTTGTCCTCCATGTTCAGAAACCAGTATCTCTTGGGACATCTTCTCAGGACTTCCGCCCTATTGCCCTCAAGAGTTGTCTGCAAACTCTTTGAACGTATGGTTAACGTTCGTTTGATGTTCTTGGAACACTTTCACCATCTCCCTCTCAATTTGGTTTTTGCAAATGCCACAGCACAACAGATGTCCTGGTGAACTTGGTCTATATTCGTACTGCTTTTGGTCCGAAGACCTACGTTTTTTGCCGTCTTTTTTGACCTGGAAAAGGCTTTAGATACCACTTGGCGATATCATATTCTGTCCCAACTTCATTCTTATGGCCTTTGTGATAATCTCCCATTCTCTCCAGTCTCTTCTCGTCGTTCTTTTAGTGAGGTTTGGTGCCACTCTCTGCCTCTTCTCGGCAATGCGAGGGTGTACCCAAGGTAGTCTTCTGAGCTCTACTTTTTCTGGTTGCCCTAAATGGTTTTCTTTCCTCTTCCTTCTGAAGTCTTCTCCGCTCTGTCGACGATCTTAAACTATGTCGGTGATGATTCGCCTCTCCTTCAACGGTGGCTTCAACTCGAGATTGATGCCGTATCGTCTTTGGCCACCGATCATGGCTTCAAGTTGTCTAAAAGTCTAAGACTTGTGCTATGACTTATACTCTGAAGCGTGGTTTTTCTTCGTCCGACATTTTATGGCCATCCCCTTGTGTACAGAGGTTCCACTAAGCTTTTGGGGGTTAATATTTGACTAGTTTGTCTTAGCCGCTCCATATCTCTGATGTAAGAGTTGAATGCTCTAAGGCCCTTAAGCTCCTTAAGGTTTTATCCCATACTTCTTGGACCGGAGAAGAGCATGATCCTCTTTACATTCCTCTCTCATCCTGCTAAACTCATTTATGGTTGCCCTACTTACTCGTCTGCATCTCCTACTCTTCGCAGTCTTGATTCTTTGCACCATACTGGGTTGTGCTTCACCTCTGGTACTTTTCGTACTGCCCTCGTATTGTTTGTTGACACTGGCTTCCTATCTCTTCAGGTCCGCCATGATCGCTACCGTCTTCCCTATCTTGCGCGGTCCTAACATCCTTACTCTTGTCTCTATCGTGCTTTGACATTTACCCCTCCGGTAGTTACTGTTATTCTTCACTACCTCCCTCTTTTTGTCCGGTTATCTCGCTTACAGAATTATTTTTAGATTCGTATTACTGCTTTTTCTCCTCGTATTGTTCCGTCCTTACCCCTTGTAGAGGGTCCCCCCCCCCTTCCTAAATCTTGTACATCTCTGACCCGTATCGCTAAAGTTTTTACTCCCTCCTACGGTTCTGACACTCATTTTTCTTGACCATTTTTCTTCCCTCTACCACTAGATTTCCATCTTCACCGATGGGTCTAAATCTGCAGAAGGTGTAGGCCACTGTTATTTTTTTTCCCCTGACGACACTTGTCACCTGCCTCTGGAGACTAGCATCTTCACAGCAGAACTTTATGCAATTCTCTATGCTCTAGTCTCCTACATTTTCGTTGTCAATCCTCCTTTATGGTTGTAGTACTCTCTCGTTGTGCCCTAATGCCTCTAGGGTCCTTTAATACAGTCCATCTGGTGGCTGTCGAGATTAAACATTGGCCGTTTCTTATCTCTAGTAAATTTAAATCGGTAGTTTTGCTGGGTTCCCAGCCATATTATAGTTTCTCTAAATGAGCGTGTGGATGCTGCCACTACGGAAGCTATCCGCTTTTGTCCCATCTCCAGTAAAGGTATTCCTTATTCAGACTTGTACCCAGTTATTCGTTCCTCCATCCTTGCTCGTTGGCAGGGTTGTTGGTCTTCGGTTACTGGTAACAAACTGCGTACTATTAAGCGAAGTGTCCCCCATGGTCTTCCTTCATACCACTGTAACCAGCGCTGGAAAACGGCTCTGGCGAGGTTGCGTATTGGCCAAAAACACTCAACTTGCGGTCACTTAATGGAGCGCTACCCTGCTCCTTATTTTCCGAATTGCTTTGTTCCTCTTAGTCGCGCATATCCTTGTTGAATACCATGACTTCCAGGACAAGCGTGTCCTGCTTTCCGATAGTTCCTCGCGATCACTTTTCCCCTCGATAGAGTTCTTGGTGAATCGGATACTTCTAATGTCGTTCGCCTTGTGTATTTCTGTTCTCGTATTGGCATCCTTGGTGTTATTAAGCACCCTCTGATTATTCAGCACATTTGACGGTGCTACATAGCTTTCCCAGTTTAGTGCCTTCCTTTGATTATTAATTATTGTGGTTGTAGCAGCTTAATGAATGTGAAATTCGTTGAAAAAAAAACTAATTTGCTTTCTATTGAAGCTGCAATACTGAAACTTGAAACAGTTGCAGCCATTTTCATATCAAACTAGTAAAAAAAGTTTGACCTTGAACAACTTATTATGACCCCCTTAATTACAAATTAAGAGGGTGGGTGGGGGTGAAATATGAAAGATAAGGGGTTCAATGGTGGAGAGGTTGGGGTAGACTGTTACCTTTGCTTGTACATAAATGTGTAAATTTGCTTATTGGAGAGAGGGAAGAGATGTTGAATTGGCAGGAGGGATCCAGAGCCTTTAACAGCTACCCTCATAGTACATGATAAAATTATAAGTGTTGTGCTATTAATGTAACTTTTTTTGTATTTTTATGAAAGGTAATATGAATATGTAATGGTTATCGTGCAAAAGCCAGAAAGTCGTGAGCAAGTTTCTAAAATTAAGAGATGTATGTTTGGCAGTGGGTTCTGCAGGAAGTGCGGGCGCTGTCGGACCGCAGGCCAAAATAAAGGACGATCATGTGAAGGAGGCACTGAAGATGGACAAGGGCAGAGAGGCCATATTTATCTCTCAAAGCGTAAGACCTTGCTGGCAAGGGCGACCACTTTTCTTCAACGGTTACCAGTGTTGAAGTAAAATTCTCCCTGATGGGGAAGCATAACGTAGTGTCTTATGTGGTAAAAATAAGCCCACACCCTGGAAACACAAATCGAAACTTTCTCTCTTTTCCGCTTGTTACAACTTGTAATAAAGTTGTTACATCTTGGCTTAACGTGTTTATGACGTATTAAGACGTTGTTACAACTTGCTATATTGGTTGTTATAACTGGTTAGGTGTTAAAACTTGTTCCAACGCTGTACCATCGTCGTAGTTTCGGTGTGTTTGGCGGGCATAGATCAGAGGACCACTTGGCTGATTTTCCCCCCTCCCCGCTCAGCTCGTTGTCGCCGTGTGGGGGCTTGGTGGGCGGCTGCCGGAGTGTGATGCTCCTTGGGACAGTCCTGTCCTTTTCTAGCCTTGTGCTCCTGCTGCCGTCCTCTCCAATTCTGCTGGGCATCTTTTCCTTTTCCTTCTGTTTCGTTTTTCTCCCCCCTCTTCTCCTATCTGCTTGCCGTTTCCTGCCGACCTTTTGCTCGTTCTGGTTCTTCCCTTGGACTTCTTCTATTTTGACGCCCGGGTGCTTGAGGAGGCATACTCTTGCACCCGTAGAACTGCAGTACCCGACGTCGAGAGCGAGGGGAACCTTTTATTGTCAATCCCCACTTCGTCACTGAACCCGATCTCGACGGACTGTCGGTTTCTTAAGGTGGCGTTTGTGGGGCGTATACTCACGACGCACCCCTAGGAGGCCCCGACAAGATCGGCGATAGCTTCTTGTTGGGTGTCCTGCCTCTAATTGTGGCTCCATGGTGGGTGTGGGGGCACATTCGTGAGTGAATTCTTCTTTCGTCAAGATGATTACCCCTGCTTCGGCTTCTTCTGGTTTACCTTCTCAGGCTCGTGGGGTGGGCGACCAAGCCCCCGAGTCGGTCCGTATTGGAAGACCGGGCTCTGTAGCCTCCGCTGCATTGGGCCCCGACCTTGCTCCTCCTTTGGCCTCTCTGACTCCTTCCCCTGGCTCCCCTCCCTCCTCTGTGGTTGGGTCGAGCCCCAAGCCCCCAGTGGTGACTACCTCGTCCCCTGGCGCGGCTCCTCTCGTTGTTACTACTGCGCCTTTTAACCCCTCTCTCTCTGGGGGTTCTCACCGCCGTTCTCGTCACGGCCGCCCTCGCTCGATTCCTTCCAGTTCTGCTACCTATCAAGCCTTGTTTGGTCCCGCTTCGTGGGCCAAATATTTTGATCTCCTCCCTCTTGATTCTGCGCCTCCTGACGATTTCTCCCTTCATCGACATCTCATTGATTCCGTGGATGCCTCCATTACTTTTAACCCCACTCGTCTCGGTACGCGTGTCGTTGCTGCTCCTTCTCAGGATGCTGCTTCCCGCTTGGCTGCCTTATCCTGCCTTGGCGAGACCCCCGTTCGGGTCTCGAAGAACGTCCAGTTGAATGCCAGTGTTGGCACTATTTTGCTCCCGCCCCATGTTGCGACCGGTGTTCGGGACCTACGCGACTGCCACGACGATATTCGACATATCCTCGCTGCCCAGGGCCATTCTATTCTCCAGGTGGACACGTTTACTCGTCCCCCTCGTGGTAGTCGCCGTCAACCCCTCCGGGTTGTGAAGATTACCTTTGATGGTAGGACCCTTCCACCCTCTGTCATTCTTGCTGGTGCCAGGTGCTCTGTCCAGGAGTACATTCCTTCTCCTCGGCTCTGCAACAAGTGCTGGAGGTTTGGGCATGGTGCCCTCCGCTGCTCCGGGACTGTCTCTCTCTGTCCTTTGTGTGGTGGCGAAGGTCACTCTAAGTCGGAGTGCGCTTCTCCCCAGGCTCGTTGCCTCAACTGCGGTGAGGCCCATCCTACCTTCTCCCGTGCGTGTGTCCATTACAAGCTTGAGGCAGCCGTCCTCAACTTGAAGCACCGGGAGCGTTTATCTTTTCCTGAGGCGAGGCGCCAGGTTCGCCGGCTCCCGCCTTATGCTAATATCTCTTATGCTCGTGTGTTGCGCTCTTCCTCTCCTCGTCCTTCCCGCCTTCCTCAGACTCACAACCGTTTCCAGGCCTTGGACCCTGATGCGCCCACTGCCCCCTCCTCTGTCCCTTTGGGTTCTCTCCCGAAGGATCCTCCTCCTGGTCCTCTGTCTGGGGTTCCCCTTCCTTCTACCCGGTCTGTCGTGTCTTCTGTGTCTCCTTCCTCGTCCCCCTCCGATCCTCCTTCCCATCCTCTTCCTCCATCTATCGGCTCTCCCCGCCGCCTGTCGGTGCGGGCGGATGTCCATCGCTCTCCTAACGGCCGTCGTGTGTGCTCTCGTTCGGCTTCTCCTGTTGAGACACTGGAATCCGTTGCCCGGTACGTAGTTGCTGGGACACCGGTCTCTTTAAGTCAGAAGCGTAAGCCTGGCTCCTCTCCTTCCTCTTCCCCGGCGGGTAAGAAGGCTTCGCTTTCTTCCTCAGCTCCTCCTTCTGGCTCTGTTGCTCCTTCCACTCCCGTTTCAGTGCTTGCGCCCCCTGTTCCTGCTATGGAGGTTTCTTTGGCCCCTGCTTCCCTTTCGGTTGCTGCTCTTGCTGGGGTGCTCTCCTCTCTTTCTACTCCCCCTCTTCCTGCTGCTGTCCTTGACTGCTCCTCTCCGTTGTCTCCTCCTCCTCCTCCTCCTCCTCCGGACCCTGCCCGCCCACCTCTGATCTGTTCTCCCGTTTCCTTCCCTCCGTCTTTGCTCAGTTTACCCATGCCCCCTAACCCTGACTTTGCTGACCCTGATCCCGACCCTGATATTCTTTAACGTGCTCTGTTGGTCTTTCGCCTTTGTTTCTTCCTTGTTCTCTGTTTTTGTCCTTTCTCTTCTCGTCGTTGTCCATTCTTCAATGGAACGTTCGAGGTTATTACGCCAATTTCCTCGAACTCCAACTTCTGGTTTCGCGGTTTTCGCCCCTTTGTGTCTGTCTCCAGGAGCCGATGCTTGGTGCTCGTCCTGGTCGTTTTCGTGGCTATTCCTTTCTCTCCCCCCCCCCCAGCCATTGCTGGGGCTTCTAATTCTTCTGCTCTCTTGATTCGGGCTGATGTTCCCTTTGTTCCTTTACTTTTTCCTTCGCCTCTCCATTGTTCTGCTACTCGTATCTTTGTGGGGAAATGGTACACAGTTTGTTCCATTTATCTCCCCCCGAGTGTCCCGCTCTCTCTTCCTGATTTGAAACACCTCCTAGACTCCTTGCCGGAGCCTGTGCTCCTGCTGGGTGACTTCAATTGTCGCCATTCTCTTTGGGGTGACGTTCTGACGAATACCCGGGGTCGCCTCCTTGAGCCGTTTCTCCTCTCTTCTTCCCTGTCTCTTCTGAATTCTGGTGAGCCCACTCATTTGGACTCTCGAACTCGCACCCTTTCTTGTCTTGATCTTTCTCTCTGCTCTTCTTCTCTTTACTTAGATTTCACATGGCAGGTTCTTGATGACCTCCATGGAAGTGATCATTTCCCCATCCTTGTTTCCTTTTTCTCTTTTCGCCCTTCCCTCTCTTTCCCTAGATGGCAGTTTGCTAAGGCGGACTGGACCCTGTTTTCCCTCAGTGCTACTCTCTCTGACCTCTCCCTTCTGCCCCTCTCTCGCGCTCTCCTCCTTTTTCATGACACTGTCTTCGACGCTGCCCTCCGCTCTATTCCTCGCTCTTCCTCTCGGGGTCCACGGAAGTGCGTTCCCTGGTGGAATGCGGACTGTGCTCGGGCTGTCCGCTGTAAGCGTGCAGCCTGGAAGAAGCACCGCCGTAGGCAGACGACCGATTCTTTTCTTTTCTTTCGGAAAGCGAGTGCGGTGGCCCGTAGGGCCATCCGTATGGCTAAACGTGAATGTTGGGCTTCTTATGTCTCGACAATTACGTCCGAAACCCCTCTGGCCCAGATCTGGAAGCGTATCCGCAAGATAGCGGGTAAGTTCGTTCCCGATGTTTCACCGGTCCTTCACCTCCATGATACTCTTGTGGCGGACCCGTTGCAGGTCGCTTCCGAACTGGGTTCCCACTTTTCTTCTGTTAGCTCTGGTCTTCATCTTCCCCAATCTTTCCTTCTTCGTAAACCTGTCCTTGAGTCTCGTCCTTTAGATTTCTGCACTCATCTTCAGCTTCCCTATAATGATCCCTTCTCTCTCTCTGAACTTCGTTCTGCCCTGGCCCTCTGCGGTTCTACGGCGGCGGGCTCCGATGGTATTCATTATGAGATGCTTCGCCATCTCCCTCCGAGCACGTCTCAGTATTTACTGAGTCTGTATAATCGGATCTGGGAGTCGTCGTCAGTCCCTGAGGACTGGCTCGATGCCGTTGTCCTCCCTGTTCGCAAACCAGGGTCTCTGGGTACTTCCCCTAAGGACTTTCGCCCTATTGCTCTCACAAGTTGTGTCTGCAAACTCTTTGAACGTATGGTTAACGTTCGTCTGATGTGGTTCCTGGAACACCATCACCTCCTCTCCCCTTCTCAATTTGGTTTCCGCAAGTGCCGCAGCACGACAGATGTCCTGGTGAACTTGGAGGTCTATATACGTACTGCTTTTGCTGCGAAGACCTCCGTTGTTGCCGTCCTTTTTGACCTAGAAAAGGCTTACGACACCACTTGGCGTTATCATATCCTATCTCAACTTCATTCTTTTGGCCTTCGTGGTCATCTCCCTCTCTTTCTCCGCAGCTTCCTCTCTCGTCGTTCCTTTCGGGTGCGCCTTGGTACCGCTCTCTCTCCCCCTTTTCAGCAATACGAAGGTGTGCCCCAGGGTAGTGTTCTGAGCACTACTCTTTTTCTGGTTGCCCTCAATGGTCTTCTTTCCTCTCTTCCTTCTGGTGTCTTCTCCGCTCTCTATGTCGATGATCTTACCCTTTGTTGTCAGGGTGATGATTCGCCTCTCCTTCAACGCCGGCTTCAACTTGCGATTGATGCCGTGTCGTCTTGGGCCACAGGTCATGGCTTCAAGTTCTCTACTTCTAAGACTTGTGCCATGACTTTTACGCGGAAACGGGTTGTTCTTCGTCCCTCTTTGTCACTTTATGGTCATCCCCTTGAATACAAAGTTTCCGCGAAGCTTTTGGGGTTATTCCTTGACACTCGTTTGTCTTGGTCTCCCCATATCTCTTACCTCCGTGTTGAGTGCTCTAAGTCCCTTACCCTCCTTCGGGTCTTGTCCCATACTTCTTGGGGGGCAGATAGGCGCACTCTCCTTGCTTTACATTCCTCTCTCGTCCTGTCTAAGCTCGATTATGGTTGCCCTGCTTACTCGTCTGCTTCTCCTTCTACTCTTCGCCGTCTTGATGCTTTGCACCATACTGGGTTGCGCCTCAGTTCTGGTGCCTTTCGTTCGACTCCCGTCCTTAGCTTGTATGTTGACACTGGCTTCCTGTCTCTCCAGGACCGCCGTGATCGCTACTGTCTTCGGTATCTTGCGCGGTCCTTGCAACATCCTTCCTCTCGTCTCTGTCGTGCTTTAACTTTTACCCCTCCTGCGGTTCCTGTTCCTCTTCACCACCTCCCTCTTTCTGTCCGGTTATCTCGCCTGCAGGATTCTCTTTCCGTTCGTATTTCTGATGTTTCTCCTCGTGTTGTTCCTTCTTTGCCCCCGTGGAGGGTCCCTCTTCCGCGGTTTTGTACATCCTTGACTCGCATCACTAAAGCTTTTACCCCTCCTACAGTTCTCAAACGCCTTTTCCTCGAGCACTTTTCTTCTCACTCCCGCTCCGTTTCTGTCTTCACCGATGGGTCTAAGTCAGCGGACGGTGTTGGCTACTCTGTTGTTTTTCCTGATCGCACTTATATGTGTCGCTTGCCTCCGGAGACTAGCATCTTTACAGCGGAACTTTATGCTATTCTCTATGCTCTTCGTCTCCTGCTTTCTCGTTGTCAGTCTTCCTTTGTGGTTGTTGTTGACTCTCGTAGTGCCCTCATGGCTCTCGGGTGCTTTAATCCAGTTCATCCGGTAGTTGTCGAGATCCAGCATTGGCTGTTTCTCGTTCACAGTAAATTTAAGTCGGTTGAGTTTTGTTGGGTTCCCAGCCATATTGGCGTGTCTTTAAATGAGCGTGCGGATGCTGCCGCTAAGGAAGCTGTCCGCTCTTGTCCCATCTCTCGTAAAGGCATTCCGTATTCCGACTTTTACCCGGTTATCCATTCCTCAGTCCTTACCCGTTGGCAGGCTTCTTGGTTGTCTGTTACTGGTAACAAGCTACGTACTCTTAAATGTTGTGTTTCCTCGTGGCCGTCCTCCTTCCACCGTAACCGGCGGTGGGAAACAGCTCTAGCGAGGTTGCGTATTGGCCATACTCGCTTAACCCATGGTCACTTGATGGAGCGCCGCCCTGCTCCTTATTGTCCTAGTTGCATTGTCCCTCTTACGGTCGTGCATGTCCTTCTTGAATGTCCTGACTTCCAGGACGAGCGTGTGTCTTGCTTTCCGACCGCCCCTCGCGGTCACCTGTCCCTCGATAGAATTCTTGGTGACTCGGATACTTTTGATATCGTTCGCCTTATGCGTTTTTGTTCTCGTATTGGCATCCTTGGTGATATTTAGCGCCCTCTGATTATTTTGCGTATTTGATGGTGCTACATAGCCTTCCCGGTTTGGTGCCTTCTTTTGATAATTACTTACTTACTTGGCTGATTTTCATTTATCCATGATGAAGAAAGAAAATGAATTTTTCAAAAAAATCCTTCCGCAACTCAACTAGGAGCTGAATTCCTTGGGGGACAGTAACTTGAGAATGCCAAGGTGGTTATACACATCTTTAGAAGAGGGTAAAGAGCTGATCTTCTTGGAAGACCTCCAACCTTTGGGCTTTAAAGTATTCGACTGCAAAGTGGGCCTCGATGTAGACCATACAAACCTGGTCCTGAAGGAGCTGGCCCGACTCCATGCAGCCTCTCTCCTGCTAAAGGCAAAAACGCCCTTGCAAGACCTGGCTCAAACATTCCCGCACATTGCTGTAGACTGGACCAGTTTATCGGAAAATGCATAACAAGACATGCTCGGGAAGTTTAGCGGGTGCCGAGGCCTTGTTGACCAACATGAAGGGCTACGAGGTGGCGAGGCTGTGGTTGGCCAAGCATCAGAACAATTCTCTTGATCTTGTCAAACACTTTCTGGTCAGAAATCCCAAGTTTGATGTGATTTGTCATGGCGACTGCTGGGTGAACAACGTACAATTCAGGTAGGCAGAAGTTTGTTCATCTTACACTTTTTAGATGTATTTTGGCTCTCAATTTTGAAAATTTAACTCGCTCAAATAGGTATTTTTTTTTAATGATATACAAAATAGTTCGTGTGCCACTAATGTTTTACCTCATAATTCCAGGTACAGTGAAGGTAAACCGGTTGATGTAATGCTCCTTGAACTCCAGCTGAACCGTCTGGCTTCCCCGGCCACAGACTTAAACTACCTTCTCTACACCAGCCTCCACGGCAAAGACAGGAAGGCGAACTGGCGGGACTTCCTCTCCTACTACTATGACTCCTTTAGAAGTGTGATGGAGGCTGGGGCTAGGGGGATGCCCTTCACCCTAAAGGAGCTCCATCAGGAGTACAGAAACAAGATGGAGTACGGTATGTTGTATGGGTCAATAACGGTGTCGTTGGTGATGAGGGAGAGCTCCAGTACCCTGGACGAGAAGAAGAAAAATCCACAATTTCTATCTCGGTTCCTCGCCTTGTATGGTGAACTGATTGAGCAAGAGCGATCACGTCTTTAATGTTGCCCAGTGAAGAAATCGCAGGAAATTTATTTATACCTAATGAATTCGGCCGTGTAGCAGACTGTGGCAATGTGGTGGACATTGATCCTGAACTGTCGGTGTTTTTGCAGGAGCCTCGGACCCAGAACCTACCAAGAGTATCTCTATGAATGTAACTAATTACTACTTGGAGTACCAAATTTGGCAAGTATCAACTTTTACTCGGACTTCTGAAGTCTTCGTGTATATATAAGGGTAACAATTTACCCTTTCACTTGCTTAGAAAGTTGATAGTTCCACCATTGTCCTTTAATACCAAATAAATATCTATAAATTGTTAATGATCCAATTATAAAATTAATAGGCATTCTTGTACTTGTCAATTCTCTCCCTTTTATAGTTATTAAATTTGGAAAGGTCTTTAAAATATGTGGGACCTAAAACATGGCTCCTTTTCGTCCTGACATCTAATGTCTTGACAACTTCAGTCAGGACAAATATTTTAGACCAGGCAAATAATGCTCTAAATTGGTAACTGTAGTGACCTTGGTCCTGCCTGCCGCTGCCGCCAGTATTGTAAGAGCTAAACATGGTCATGGTTGTAAAACGTTGGTCAGTTTGATGGAGAAGGGATGGTGAGGGGGGGGGGGGTTTGAGGTAAATGGGGAATTTTGTATAAAAAGTTTACACTATTAATACTAGATATTTAATTTGCAGTATATTAACAAATCTAATCTACAAAAAAAAAACGACTCTAAAAAGTTGTGAAGCATTTTATTGAACGTTTAACTTCATGCTTGACTTGCAATACAGCACTCACTGGTGTTGACATGATCGCACCAATAATAGCTTGCCAAAAGTGATTGTTACAATGTTAGGCTTGCTAACGTCAACACACTGAGGAGGATCCACACAAATCTTTGGCCAATAATAACTATTTTACAATTGCATTCTATGTAACGTTCCAAGCTACTTAGCCATGTTGACGAATTATTTACAGACAGAAGTCACAATATCACTAGACTGTTGACATTGATATACTCGGTGGCCACAAATGTCCAATCGGTTTTGCATGCTACTTTCTAATCTTGATATTAAACAATCACTTAAATCACATTCGTTTTGCATGTGCGGTATATAATCTATTAAACCCTCAGTAAAGTCGGAATTCAGTTAAGAGATTTTGGCGGTAAATGTCACTAGCTTAATCTTTTGCTTCCGTTTCATGTTGTGAATTTTAACCTGGAAAGTGAACACTGAAGACATCAACATCTTTGGAAAGCGGAATAATAAAAAATGTATTAATTTAAGATGACCTTTTTATAAAGGTCATAGGCACAACTAGAACCACACTGTACAGAGTTTCATATAAATGACTAAGGGAAGTTTGCTGTGGAGAATGTCAAGATTGCAAGGAAAGGGAGGAGGCGACGACTATTTTAAACAAATTTGGTGCAAACCTGTGTAAGCTCGTCCCCTATCATACCATGGCTACAAACACAAATAAAAGCCGAATATAAGTCTTGCTCGTTTATATGGTAAGTAGACGCCCAATTTCACAACCGGCTTCATCGTGGACCATTATACTATAGTTAAAAAGTTTGAGAGGCGACTCTGCCAAAGATCCCTCACTGGGTTCGTTATCGGACTATAAAGCCTGCCAGCCTGGCCTCCAAACAAAGACCCAAAAGTGATTCCATGCACCCGCCAAACCCTCTGTTTATGAATGAAAAACGGTTTACACAAGTCTCGCGACTGATGACGTTTGAACAGTTCCAGAAAGTGCTTCACTGACGCCTTTTGGTTAAAACACGACGCTGTAAATGCTTCACCCACGTACTGCAAATACAAATAATTGCCAACAGAACTCTAAACACCTACCCTAATCTATGCCTATATATATGCTAATACATTAATATTAATTTACTTAAGAATTCCTGTTTTAAATGAACAGCATGGTTTAAAATTTATAAATGCCTCTGTGGGTGTCGACTGCTGGATGTAATGGACAAGTCGAAGATTAGTTGAGACTGCAGCTATAGCCCCCATCCCTAACCCCCCCCCCCCAACACACACACACACACACACACACACACACACACACACACACACACACACACACACACACACACACACACACACACACACACTGCAATTCTTGGACAATGCCAAATCGTACATAAGATTCCCTGCCGGCGCCATTTGCATATCAGGCTGCACATAGCTCTCTGGGGGAAAACATTATATTCTGAGGAGCCATTTGCTCTCAGCATTGCTGTTTTGTGAAGTGGCCCCCTTCTCTTCCCAGGCCGTAGCCGTCGTGAAGGGAGGGGGGGGGCTTAATGGGCGGCTCCCCCTCCCTGTCAAGCTCGTTGTTGCTGTGAGGGGGGGCTTGGTGGGTGGATGTTGGAGCGTGATGTTCCTTAAGACAGTCTTGTCCTTTTGTAACCTTATGCTCCTGCTGCTGTCCTCAAATTCTGCTGGACACCTTTTCCTTTTTCGTTTTTCTCCCCCTCCCCTTCTTTCTGGTTGTCATTAACTGCTGACCTTGTCCCTGTTTTGATCAACCTTTTGGCCTTCTTTTGTTTTGACGCTCGGGTGTTTGAGGTGTTGTTTTTACTCTTGCATCCGTAAAACTGTAGTACCCAACGTCTCGAGCGAGGGAAACCTTTTATTATCAATCCCCCTTTCGTCATTGAACCCGATTTCGACGGACTGACAGTTCTTAAGGTGACGTTTGTGGGGCATATACTCACGATGAACCCCTAGGGGGTCCCGGTATGATCGGCGATAGCTTCTTGTTGGGTGTCCTGCCTCTAATTGTGGATCCATGGTGGGTGTGAGGGCACATTCGTGAATGAAAGTGTTTCTTGTATTTGTCTGTGAACGTTCCTCTTGTACCCTTTCTGGCTCGTGAGGTGGGCGACCAAGCCCCCCGAGTTGGACTGTATTGCAAGACCAGGCCCTGTAGCCCAAGCTGCATTGTGCCCCGATGACCTGACTACTCCCCTCAGCTCCCGTCCCTCCCTCCGCGGTAGGGTCGAGTCCCCAGCCCCCCGTGGTGACCACCTCGTCCCCTGCCAAGACTTCGTCTCTCATTGTGACTACTGCGCCTTTTACCCGCTCTCTGGGGGTTCTCAACGCCGTCCCCGCCACGGCCGCACTCTCACGATCCCTTCCAGTAATAATACTTGCAACGCCTTGTTTGGTCCTGCTACGTGGGCAAAATACTTTGATCTCCACCATCTGGATTCTACTCCCCTCCTGACTGTTTCTCCCTCCATAAACACCTTGTTGATTCAGTAGATGCCTCTGTTACTTTTAACTCCACCAGTTACGGTACGCGTGTCGTCACTGCTGCTTCTCAGGATGCAGCTACTCGCTTAGCCGCTTTGTCCTGCATTGGAGAGACCCCTGTTCGGGTCTCCAAAAACGCTCGGTTAAATGCCAGTGATAGCACTGTTCTCCTCCCACACCATGTTGGAACTGGTGTTCAGGACCTCAAAGATTGCCATGAGGATATTAAACATATCCTCGAAACCCAAGGCCATTCTGTCCTCCAGGTGGACATGTTTACTCGACCCCCTCGTGATCGTCGCCGTCAGCCCCTTCGAGTTGTAAAAATCACCTTTGATAGTAGGGCCTTTCCGCCCTTTATTATTCTTCCTGGTGCCAGATGCTCCGTTCAGGAGTACATTCCCTCTCCTACACTATGCAATAAGTGTTGGAAGTTCGGGCACGGTGTCCTCAAATGAACCAGTACTGTGTATCTATGCCCCTTGTGTGGGGACGATAGTCATTCTAAGTCAGAGTGCACTTCTCCCCAGGCTCGCTGCCTCAATTGCGTTGAAGCCCACCCTGCCTTCTCACGCTCGTGTATGCACTACAAACTAGAGGAAGCCGTCCTCAATTTGAAGCACCATGATCGTCTGTCTTTTCCTGAAGCGAGACGCCAAGTTCGTCGTCTCGCCCCTTTCGCGGGAGTCTCCTATGCTCGCGTGTTGCGTTCTACCTCTCCTCGTCCTTCCCGTTTTCCTCAGTCTCACAACCGTTTCCAGGCCTTAAACCCGACCACACCCACCCCCCCCCTCCTCCCCTATTTCATTGCCTCCTGTCCCGGATGGTCTCCCTCCCGGTTCTCCATCTGGGGTTTTCCCCTTCTTACGCAGTCCACCATATCTCCTCTGTCTTCTTCCCCATATCCCCCCCACTCTTTCTTCCCGACCCTCCCCCCAGTCTCTTGACCCTCCACGCCACCTGTCTGTCTTGGCTGATATCCATCATCCTCCCAGCAATCTTCGTGTTGTTCGCTCCCGTTCCTCTTCTGCTGAGACCATTGAGTCAGTCACCCGGTACGTTGTTACTGGAACGCTTGTCTCATCGAGTCACAAACGTAAGCCTGGCTCCTCTCCTTCTTCCTCTCCAGCGGGTAAGGAGGTTTCACTTTCACAAGGGAGCCGAGCGGACAGCACACTGGACTTGTGATCCTGTGGTCCTGGGTTCGATCCTAGGCCCCGGCGAGAAACAATGGGCAGAGTTTCTTTCACCCTATGCCCCTGTTACCTAGCAGTAAAATAGGTACCTGGGTGTTAGTCAGCTGTCACGGGCTGCTTCCTGGGGGTGGAGGCCTGGTCGAGGACCGGGCCGCGGGGTCACTAAAAAGCCCTGAAATCATCTAAAAATAACCCCCTCCCTCTGACTCTCACTACATCCCCTCCCATTTCAGTGGTCAAACCCCCTGTCCCAGATATGGAGGTTTCTTTCGCCCCCCGATTCCCTCTCGGTTGCTGCCCTTGCTGAAGTGCACTCCCTGACTTCTACCCCCCCCCCCGTCCTCCAGCTGTCCTTGCCTGACCCTCTCAGTTGTCTCCTCCCCCTCCGGACCCCGTCAGTCCGCCTCTGGTCTTTCCTCTCGCTCCCTTCCCTCTATCCTTGCTAAGTTTACCCATGCCTCCCTAACCCTGATTTTGCCGACCCTGCTTCTGAGCTCTGACCCTGATCCTGAAATTCTTTAATAAACTGTGTTTTTTAATACCTATATTTTTATCTTGTTCTGTTACTGTCCTTTCTCTTTGGTAATGTCTATTTTTCAGTGGAATATTCGTGGATTTTATGCCAACTTCCATGAACTCCAACTTCTAATTACACAGTTTTCACCACTTTGTGTTTGTCTCCAGTAACCAATGCTGGGTGCTCGTCCTGGTCACTTTCGTGGTTATTCCTTTCTTTCTCTTCCCCCCCCCCCCCAGCTCTTGCTGGGGCCCGTAACTCTACTGCTTTCTTAATTCGATCTGATATTCCCTTCGTCCACCTACTTCTTCCGTCACCTATCCATTGTTTTGCTGCCCGTGTTTGTGGGTAAATGGTATACAGTCTGTTCCATTTATCTCCCTCCAAATGTCCCGCTTTCCCTTCCTGATCTTAAGCACCTCCTGGACTCCTTGCCAGAGCCGATGCTCCTTTTGGGTGATTTCAACTGTCGACATTCCCTCTGGGGTGATGTTCTGACAAACACCCAAGGCTGTCTTCTCGAACCGTTCGTCCTCGCTTCTTCTCTATCTCTTCTGAATTCTGCTGAGCCCACTCATGTGGATTCTCGAACTCGCACCCTTTCCTGTCTTGATCTTTCTCTGCTTGTCGTCCCTTTACTTACATTTCACGTGGCAGGTTCTTGATGACCTCCAAAACAGTGATAATTTCCCTATCCTCGTTTCCTTTTTCTCTTTCCACCCTCCCCTCTGCTTCCCTAGGTGGCAGTTTGCCAAGGCTGACTGGAGCCTATTTATCCTCCGGCCTACTTTCTCTGACCTCTCCTCTCTCCCTCTTCCTCGCCCTCCTCCTTTTTTATGACAGTCTTCAACGCTGCCCTCCGCTCTGTTCCTCGCTCTTCTTGTGCGTTCCCTGGTGGAATGCGGACTGTGCTCGGGCTGTCCGCTGTAAGCGTGCAGCCTGGAAGAAACACCGCCGCCGGCAGACAGCTGATTCTTTTTGTTTCGTAAGGCAAGTGCGGTGGCCCGTAGGACCATCCGTAAAGCTAAACATGAGAGTTGGAAATCTTATGTTTCCACCATTACGTTCGATATTCCTCTTGACACAGATCTGGAAGAAGATCCGCAAGATTGCGGGCAAGTTCGTTCCAGATGTCTCGCCGGTTCTCCACCTCCGTGGGACTCTTGTGGCGGATCCAGTGAAGGTCGCGGCCGAACTGGGTTCCCACTTTTCTTCTGTTAGCTCTGGTTCTCATCTTCCTCAATCCTTCCTTCTTCGTAAGCCTGTTCTTGAATCTTATCATTTAGATTTCCGCACTCATCTCCGCCTGCCCTATAATGATCCTTTCTCTCATTCTGAACTTCAGTCTGCCTTGGCCCTCTGCGGATCTACGGCGGCGGGCTCGGATGACGTTCATTATGAGATGCTTTGCCATCTCCCTCCGTGCACGTCTCGGTATTTACTGAGTCTGTATAACCAGGTCTGGGAGTCGTCGTCCATCCCTGAGGCCTAGCTCGATGCCGTTGTACTCCGTATTCGGAAACCAGGGTCTCTCGGTACGTCCCATAAGGACTTTCACCCTATTGGTCTCACGAGTTGTTTGCAAGCTGTTTGAGCGTATGGTAAATGACAGTTTGATGTGGTTCTTGGAACCCAATCGCCTCCTCTCTCCTCCTCAATTTGGTTTTCGCAAGTGCCGCAGCACGACTGGTGTCCTGGTGAACTTGGAGGTCTATATTCGTACTGCTTTTGCTGCGAAGACCTCTGTTGTTGCTATTATTTTAGACCTGGAAAAGGCTTATGACACAACCTGGAGATTCCATATTCTGTCCCAACTTCGTTCTTTTGGCCTTCATGGTAATTACCCTCTCTTCATTCAAAGCTTTCTCTCTCGTCGTATCTTTCGAGTCAGGCTTGGTACCACTCTCTCTGCCTCTTTTCGGCAGTATGAAGGTGTGCCCCAAGGTAGTGTTCTTAGTTCTACTTTTTTATCTGGTTGCGCTCATTGGTCTTCTTTCCTCCCTTCCTTCTGGCATCTTCTCCGCTCTGTATATTGACGATCTTGCCCTTTGCTGTCGGGGTGATGGTTCGCCTCTCCTTCAATGGCGGCCTCAACTTGCGATTGATGCCGTGTCATCTTGGGCCACCAATCATGGCTTCAAGTTCTCTACTACTAAGACTTGTGCCATGACTTTTACTCGGAAGCGGGTCTTTCTTCGTCCCTCTTTGTCACTTTATAATCATCCCCTTGAGTACAAAGATTCCACGAAGCTTTTGGGGTTATTCGTTGACACTCGTTTGTCCTGGTCGCCCCATGTCTCAGAACATTCAACATGAAGGTAAAAGGCCCTTAACCTACTTAAGGTTTTGTCCAATACTTCTTGGGGGAGCAGATAGATGCACGCTCCTATTTGCATTCCTCTCTCGTCCTGTCTAAACTCGATTATGGTTGCCCTGCTTACTCTTCTGCTTCTCCTTCTACTCTTCGCTGTCTTGATCCTTTGCACCATACTGGGTTGCGCCTCAGCTCTGGTGCTTTTCGTTCAACTCCTACCCTCAGCTTGCACGCTAACACTGGTTTTCTGTCTCTCCAGGACCGCCGTGATCGCTACAGCCTTCACTATCATGCGCGATCCTTACAGCATCCTCACTCTCGCCTCTATCGTGCTTTGACTTTTACCCCTCCTGTAGTTCCTGTTCCTCTTCACCACCTTCCTCTTTTTGTCCTTTTGTCTCGCTTACAAGATTCTCTTTTGGTTCGTATTACTAATGTTTCTCCTCGTATTGTTCCATTCTTGCGCCCGTGCAGGGTCCCCCCTTCCCAAATTTTGTACTTCTCTGACCCGCTTCACTAAAGCTTTTACCCCTGGTAAAGTTCTGAAACGCCTCTTCACTGAGCACTTTTCTTCTCACTCCCACTCCGTTCCCATCTTCACCGATGGGTCAAAGTATGCTGACGGTGTGGGCTACTCTGTTGTTTTTCCTAACCACACTTATATGTGTCTCCTTCCTCCAGAGGCTAGCATCTTCACAGCAGAACTTTATTCTATTCTCTATGCTCTTCGTCTCCTGCTTTCCCGGTGTCCATCCTCCTTCATGGTGGTAGTTGACTCTCATAGTGCCCTCATTGCTTTAGGGTCCTTTAATCCTGTCCATCCGGTGGCCATCGAGATTCAACATTGGCTGTTTCTTATCTCCAGTAAATTTAAGTCCGGTTGTGTTTTGCTGGGTTCCCAGCCATGTTGGTGTCTCTTTAAATGAGCACGCGGATGCTGCCGCTAAGGACGCTATTCGCATTTGTCCCATCTCCAGTACAGGTATTCCTTATTCTGACCTTTACCCAGTTATTCATGCCTCCATCCTTGCCCACTGTCAGAATTGTTGGTCTTCTGTTATTGGTAACAAACTGCATACTCTTAAGTCGTGTGTCCCAGTGGCCTTTCTCCTGCCACCGTAACCGGCGGTGGGAAACGGCTCTGGCTAGGTTAGGTATTGGCCATACTCGTTTAACGCACGGTCACTTAATGGAGCGCCACCCTGCTCCTTGGTGTCCAAATTGTATTGTCCTTCTTACGGTGGTGCATATCCTTGTTGAATGTCCTGACTTCCAGGACGAGCATGTGTCTTGTTTTCCGACCGTCCCCAGCGGTCGCTTGTCCCTCAATAGAATTCTTGGCGACTCAGATACTTTTGATATCGTTCGCCTTATGCATTTTTGTTCTCATATTGGCATCCTTGGTGACATTTAGCGCCCTCTGATTATCCCGCACATTTGATGGTGCTACATAGCCATCCCGGTTTGATGCCTCTTATTGATAATTACTTGCTTGTGCTGTCTAAACACGATTATTGTTGTCCTGCATACTCGTCGGCCTCTCCCTCAACTCTTCGTCGCTTTGATGCTCTTCATACTGGGCTCCGACTTAGCTCTGGTGCCTTTCGGTCGAGTCCTGCCCTAAGCTTGGATGTTGAAACCGGCATCCTGTCTCCACAAGATCGCCGTAATCGTTACTGTCTTCTACTTTATGTAGTCCCTACAACACACACTATCACATATGTCGTACTTTGACCATTACCCCTCTTGTGGGCCCATTTTCCCTTTCACCGCATTCCCCTTTTTATATGATTGTCTCGCTTGCAACGTTCTTTCTCGGTTTGTGTTATCAATGTTTCTCCTTGTGCCGATCAATCCTTGCCCCCCATGTAAGGTCCCTCTTCCTAAGTTTTGGAAAATTAATATAATATGAATATATATATGTGAATATACCTTTGCCAAGTTCTCCAGTAAATCCCTTAAATCCTCCCTGATAATCGGTGCCATCTATAGATTTCCTAATACCAACATAGCTTTATTCTCTGACAATGTAAGGAATCTTATCATAAATAACAATCTCAACAAAAATCATATCATTCTGGGAGGTGATTTCAATATTGACCTGGGTCTTCAAAACAACCCTCAAGTTGACTATTTCCGTAACAGCATGCACTCCTGTATGCTAATCCCCACAATCACCAAGCCCACCCGAGTCACTCAAACATCTGCCACTACCCTGGATCACCTATGGACTAATATAACAGCTCCCCTTACATCTGGGGTAATTTATGACAGAACAACTGACCACTATCCTACCTTCCTCATAGCAAACATTGACACATCACCAACAGAAACCAAAAAACTTTCATTCAGGCTACATAGTGAATCAGCTTTAGGCAATCTCTCAAATGCACTTCACAATATTAACTGGGAATCTGAATTTAATAATTCACAGGATATAAACTCATCAACTAACCACTTTCTCTCCTAAACTCTAAGCCTCTACAACACTCACTGTCCCCTCCTTACCAAACAAGTAACTGATAAAAGAAAAAATAACCCGTGGCTCACAAGTGGCATAATTAAATCAATCAACAAAAAACATGAATACGAAAAGAAATTTAGGAGTGGCATAGTTTCAATGGAAGTAGTTAAAAGGTACTCATCAGTGCTTACCAGTATCATAAGAAAAGCGAAACTTTCATATTATGAGACTTGATTCAAAGAAGCAAAAGGAAACATGAAAAGCACATGGAATACCATCTCTAACATCCTGGGAACTAAACAACACTCCCACAACCATATAACACTCTCTAAGGATGGCCTTACACTGCCATCTGACTTAGAAATGGCGAATGAATTTAATAGCTTCTTTTCATCGGTTGGTGCTAACCTTGCAAGTAAAATCCCACAGACTCAGACACATATCAACACATATCTCTCAGGCAGCTATCCAAACTCTCTTCTCCTCTCACCAGTCAGCCCGTCAGATGTTGTGTCCATCATACTCACTAAAAACCAAAGCTGGGAACATCAGTGAAATCCCATCCATTGTATACAAGAGCGCCTCCCATGCCCTTGCACCACCTATAGCTCTGCTGTTCAACAAATCCCTTGAGTGTCATACCTTCCCTGATATCCATAAAAACGCAAGAGTAACGCCAGTTCATAAAGGAGGTAATCCGTCAGACATAAACAACTACAGACCAATATCGAACCTACCCATACTATCAAAAATATTTGAAAAAATTATCTACAAACAGCTCTACTCCTATCTCGTAAAATTCGACATTCTTAGCCCCTGTCAGTTTGGCTTCCGCTCTCAAAAGAGTACCAACGATGCAATTATTAGTCTCCTTGATATAATTTACTCAGCCCTTGACAAAAATGAGTTTCCAATTGGACTCTTCATTGACCTGAGAAAGGCCTTTGATACTGTTAATCACGATTACCTCTTATGTAAACTCCATCATTATAGAATCCGAGGCCATGCACTGGACTATATCCAATCCTATCTTAGTGATAGACACCAATGTGTAGCCATCAATAATATAATCTCTCCCAGTCTACCAATAACCGTTGGAGTGCCACAGGGCAGCATCTTGGGACCCCTACTATTTCCTATATACATTAATGATCTGCCTAATGTCTCTAACATTCTGAAACCTATTTTGTTTGCTGATGATACTACCCTCATTTACTCCAACCCCAACCCACATACACTAAATGATGGTGTTAATAATGAACTAAAAAAAGTCCACTTATGGATGTCAACCAACAAACTAACACTTAACATAGAAAAGACCTCCTACATCCTATTTGGAAGCAAATCTACAAATGCAATTCAGCTTCAGATTGACAATGTAAACATTAGCAATAAAAATGATGGAAAGTTTCTTGGCATATTCCTAGACAAGAGACTCAACTTCAGTACCCACATACAACACATAACTAAGAAAGTCTCAAAACAGTTGGTATTATTATAGACTGTGGGTTGTTGGTGTTGTTGTCGTTGATCCTTCTCTACGGACAACCCAACCCACAACTCGGCAGAGTGCTTTTACTTCACTAGGAGATCACACTAGGTTCTGGCTCTTGGAGAGGGGCTCGACGTCACACGTTTAGGGGATGCGGCTCCAACACTTAGCCTCGTTGTCACATGCACACACCCACTCGAGCCGCTGTGACTCCCCACTCTCTCCTTAGGTGATATGATCTCCTCGATCCCCCTTTGACTTACTAATATTACCTTCTACCCTGTCCACAGCAGTGGTTCTTGGTTCTTTCTCTCTCTCTCTCCTTCTTTACTACCTCCTGGGAAGCCTCACTAGGACAAGGGCAAACACCAGCAAATTGGGATACATTTACTGGACGAAGCACATACACAATACATACACACATATGATAATAATGAATCCTATACTCTATAATATTACGATCAGGTTGCACTCCATCACCATCAGAACCCTATTATCAGCTTATCAAGTGGTATCCTATCTCCTGGTTCACCACCTGATACTATCAACCACCTCAAGTTGATCAAGTCTACATACACTGTTGCACCATCAGCAAGATAATATATATATAGAAAATCAGCATTTGAATGCAATAACAGATATCAGTATAAATGTTCATTGATACACAACAATGATCAATCGATCACCCTATCAGTCCTAGAACGCATACAACCGCAGGTAATCCAGCCTACGTCTGTAACTCTAAACTTCAGTGTAAAACACTCCTTGACATAAGAATGCAAACAACCACTCACCTCTCACTGCATCATGCACACTAATGACAACCAAACACTATCAACTCCCTACAAGTAATCCACCAGAACTTCCCTTCCACCTCTGGAAGTTCACTACCCTAATATCTTTAGGTTCTTCCGGGCTTCACTACCAGGATCCTCTGCAGCTCCTCCAGGCTGCTATCATGAAGTTTCCTTGAGCAACTACGGTGCTTCACCCTTCTGCTGGGTTCCTCCACAGCTCTCTTGGCTGCTACACCACCTCTACAGAAACACGTGACACTCCTCTTCACTGCTTCTCCTCACAGCTCGAGGTCCTCTGCTTCACTACCTTGGAGTCTCATCAATTACCTCATCTAGGCTGGCTTCGAAGTTCTCAGCAACTTCTTCCCCAAAGACAAACCTGCAACCCATCGACACTCCAATAAAATTGTTTCCCCTTTGACACATAAACAAAAATAATCACACAATATGTTTGCCTCCAACCTCTATCTGTTCTCTACATACAGTGAGAGTGGACTCCCCCGTTTTGGGCGGGTCCATACTCCACCTCGCCTGGCGGCGGTCCTCACTCGCTGGGAGGGTCTTCCTCCGTCAGGAGCCGGGCTCCCTCAGTCGCCCACCAGCGCTCAGAGGGGATGGACGTCGCTCCGTGTTCCTCCTTCTCCACTCTCTTATTTCAGGCCTTCTGCCTTATTAAAACATGTCTAACTTATAAATAAACATCGCTACTGTCGCTGGGCACACGACCAACTACAAGCAATCACTATGAACTGGCGTATATCGTGCTTACCACAGATCGTCTGGTCGAGGGCGCTTCTTCCTCTGACGAGGCTTGGTCAGGGCGCTCCACGGCCCACAATAATGCCTCCGGGCGGCTTAATATTCACTAATTATCGTCCACGACTTGAGACCACACGTCCCCAGCTCGATTTCACAGCTGGTACGTCTGCACACTTCTCTTCTCTTCGAGATATATCACTAGGGGTTCCCTTCTGACGGGAGCTCAAACGGAGCGCGGCTTCCCCCTGCGATGTCTGGCACTCAAGTGAGGTCAAAGTCCTCCGGAAGCGAGCCTCACGCCTCCAGCAAAATGTCCACATCTCCTAGCCAGTCATTTATCTATTTCCTTACTTACTGCCCATAATCTTAAACTGCTCATTGAATCCACCATACTATTTTTCATATGGGTTATCACCTCAATATATGCTAGACCTTCTAATCAGGTCAGGCTTGATGAATAACTCTCAAGGAGGGAGACTCGTTTCTCCTGCAGGCTAAGATCATAACACTCCCCTCCCCTTATTTTTGAGAGTTATTCCAGTGGCAAAGCTCGGGATAATACATCCGCCACCACACTGTCTCGTTCTTCAACCGATTGGTTCGAACGGTTGATCTGCTTACGTACTCCCTTAAGAGTCTACAATTAGTTCGTTGCTCCTTGCAACATCTGGCTCACAACTCGCCAGAAACATGATCTTCTCACAAACAACTTGACCTCTCTGGCACCTCTTGGCTAGGCTGTCCTCCCTGGACGCCTGCACTCCATCGGTCCACTTTACTTATTGTCTCCACCCTCCGTTTCCTCGTCTTCTTCTCTTCACGTCCAGAGTCAGACATCTGCTGTCTGTACCTCCTCTGTCGTCTTCACACTTCCATCTACTGCCATTATACTTTCGTCTCCTGTCATCATACTTCACTCCCTCGTCTTCACCGACGATCCTCCCTTTCGTCTCCTCATTTATCCGAGACCTCATCCTGTTTGTCCTCCATCGAGTCCTCGGCTTTCTTCTATTCCTCCATGCTCGCATCATCATCCTCTTCTCACATTTCTCATCTTTATACAACTCCATTTCTTCTCCTTCAACTCTTCTTCGTTCCTTAAAAGTTTCTTCGGGCACTGTACTACAACGAACAGCACTCGACCGTACACGTCGCCTTGCCTCTCCTAGATTGCTCGTAAGCATCTCTCCACACATACTGTCTCTTCTCTCATTTTCTCGGCTATTACTCTTCTTCACTATCTTTTCTTCACGTTTCCTGTGAAACATGTCAACTCTTGACATCTCCCACAACTTAACTCTACTATCCATATGCCTCTGTGCTCGTGGACCACTTGACGCTCTACTCCCGTCCTCCGTATGTCCACATCTTTCCTCATTCCTACTCAGCACAGTTGCATTCACCTTCCGACTCTTAATTTCAGCAGTCTGGGCTCTACTCAGGTCCGCTCTCTTCACATGATTCTTCTTCGGCTGGGCCATCTTCACTTTTGACCTCACCGATGCTTCATTTTTCTGGGCTGGACCTTCATCAAACAGCCATGCTATATCTACATCAATATCTTCTACTGGTTTAATTGACACTGTCTCATCTCCTCCAGCGTCTTCCTTGCCGGCCACCTCTGCCTTCGTCACTACCGAGACAGGGTACTCAATGGCTTGGCGGTCTCCTGACTCATCTTCTCGGATGTCAGTCAGGTTCACACTCTCAGGTGTCCCACCCGTGCCGTGGCCTTCTGGGCTCTCCTCTGGCACAGTCTCCGCTATGACTCTTGGCAACACCTTTGTCCCGCACAAGTCATTCCCCAGGATCATTTGGACTCCTGGAATAGGTATGTCGGGGCAAACTCCCAACATCACCTCCGCCGACACATATTCCGACCTTAGCTGGACAGTACATACGGGCATGTCACTCTCAGACAATAACCCATATACTCTCATCTTACTCCTGCCAGCTAACCGTCGATCATTCCCAATCAGGCTTCTCGCAATCAAGCTCTGATTAGCTCCGGTATCCCTTAAGATACCAACTTCTACCTCAGGTTGGCCTCCTACACTGATCCAACCTTTGCTCATGAACGGCCTATATCTCTCGTTCACTAAGTTCGCTCTCTGTGGTTTGTCTTGGAACACATTAGTATATTTACTTTGGGGGTCACACATGGCCAGGGTCACAACTCTCTTGCCCTGCCGACAATCTCGCATCACGTGACCCAATCCGTTACAATTGTAACATCTCATCTGGGAAAAGTCTCTTCTATATGTACCAGAGTAGCTCTCACTCTGCCCACTCGTATGAGAATTCCTCGGGCCAGGTACACTACTTGCACTCTGTGGAGCTTTATTGGACTCTTGATTCCCTAGATAACGATTAGTTTCTCGTTTAGCTCCTCCATCTTCACTTTCAGACGAAGTACGCGACCTACTCTTCTGAGTTTTAGGATACTTACTTTTATCTGCCCATTTATCAAAATTTTTCTCACCCCAGACTCTTCTGGGTCTCTCCTAATTTCTTCCTCCCCAGACTCCATTGGATCTGCCATTGCTGCGTCTCGCCTCGCTTCTCACTCTGTTCTCCCTCAAGCTCTTGTATGCTTCAGTAATCATATCTGCCCTATCTGCGGCATCTTTCACCTCCTTTATCCCTGCTTCTTGGATCTTGAACTTTGTTTCAGGATGCATCATCTTCAAGAACTTCTCCATGACCATCAGTTGCTTCAGGTCAGCGTAAGATCCAACTCCAGCAGCCTCAATCCACTTCTGGAATCGTCTTTCCAGATCTCTTGCTGTCTCAGCAAACGTACATGCTCCAACTTTCACCATCTCTCTGAAGCGCTTTCTATAAGCTTCTGGGGTTAACTGAAACGAGCGCAATATGCTGCTCTTTACCGTGGCATAATCCTGGCACTCTTCCAGTGACAATTGGGTGTATGCCTCCCTGGCTGCACCGGTCAATCTTAACTGGACCAGCTGGGCCCATTCCTCCTGTGGCCACTCCTTGATACTGGCTACTTTTTCAAAGTGCTCGAAAAAGCTCTCTGCCTCTTCGGGAACAAACAAGGGAATGTCCTTCTCCCTAACCCTAACATCTGGTGGGTGTGATACCTGGGTGGTGCTCTCTGGCAACCCATGTTCAATCCTTTGCTCAGCCAAGGTTCTATTCGCTTCTATCTGCATTTGTTTTGTTCTCTCTTTTTCTTTTTCGACCTGGGCTTTTTCTTTTTCGACCTGGGCTTTTTCTTTTTCTATTTCCAGTCTGGTTTTCTCTTTTTCTTTCTCGGCTTCATTTTTCATCTGGAGTTCTAATTTCATCTTTTCCAGCTGGAACTGTCTCTCCTTGTCCTCACGCTGCATCTGGAGCTCTAACTGGAATCTCTCCAAGCTCCTATTTCGGCTACTCCTGCTACTGCGGCTACTCTTGCTGCTCCTACTCGATCCCTGGGATCTCACTTCATCCTGCCCATCATCCTCCTTTCCACTTTCAGCTCCTTTTTGGGCTCCTTGTTCTGCCACTTCACTTTTGGCTCTTAACTGCCTCAGGATCTCATCCTTCATCCCAGCTACTTTAGATGCTTTCAACCTAATGCCACATTTTTCTGCTATTTGTTTCAATTGATCCCTCGTGCAACCTTCTAAGTCCTCAGGCTTGCCTGACTCCACAAACGCTTGCACCTTATCCATCTTTGTCCTGTGAGTCTTCCCGAGAGAGAGTATACACCTGCGGTCACACAGTTTATCTCGGCAAGGGTGTACAAATCCACTCTTGGACAGGGTGTGGGTGTGTCAGTTCACTCTCCCATACACAGGCCCCCAATTTATTATAGACTGTGGGTTGTTGGTGTTGTTGTCGTTGATCCTTCTCTACGGACAACCCAACCCACAACTCGGCAGAGTGCTTTTACTTCACTAGGAGATCACACTAGGTGTTTCTGGCTCTTGGAGAGGGGCTCGACGTCACACGTTTAGGGGATGCGGCTCCAACACTTAGCCTCGTTGTCACGTGCACACACCCACTCGAGCCGCTGTGACTCCCCACTCTCTTCTTAGGTGATATGATCTCCTCGATTCCCCTTTGACTTACTAATATTACCTTCTACCCTGTCCACAGCAGTGGTTCTTGGTTCGTTCTCTCTCTCTCTCTCCTTCTTTACTACCTCCTGGGAAGCCTCACTAGGACAAGGGCAAACACCAGCAAATTGGGATACATTTACTGGACGAAGCACATACACAATACATACACACATATGATAATAATGAATCCTATACTCTATAATATTACGATCAGGTTGCACTCCAACACCATCAGAACCCTATTATCAGCTTATCAAGTGGTATCCTATCTCCTGGTTCACCACCTGATACTATCAACCACCTCAAGTTGATCAAGTCTACATACACTGTTGCACCATCAGCAAGATAATATATATATAGAAAATCAGCATTTGAATGCAATAACAGATATCAGTATAAATGTTCATTGATACACAACAATGATCAATCGATCACCCTATCAGTCCTAGAACGCATACAACCGCAGGTAATCCAGCCTACGTCTGTAACTCTAAACTTCAGTGTAAAACACTCCTTGACATAAGAATGCAAACAACCACTCACCTCTCACTGCATCATGCACACTAATGACAACCAAACACTATCAACTCCCTACAAGTAATCCACCAGAACTTCCCTTCCACCTCTGGAAGTTCACTACCCTAATATCTTTAGGTTCTTCCGGGCTTCACTACCAGGATCCTCTGCAGCTCCTCCAGGCTGCTATCATGAAGTTTCCTTGAGCAACTACGGTGCTTCATCCTTCTGCTGGGTTCCTCCACAGCTCTCTTGGCTGCTACACCACCTCTACAGAAACATGTGACACTCCTCTTCACTGCTTCTCCTCACAGCTCGAGGTCCTCTGCTTCACTACCTTGGAGTCTCATCAATTACCTCATCTAGGCTGGCTTCGAAGTTCTCAGCAACTTCTTCCCCAAAGACAAACCTGCAACCCATCGACACTCCAATAAAATTGTTTCCCCTTTGACACATAAACAAAAATAATCACACAATATGTTTGCCTCCAACCTCTATCTGTTCTCTACATACAGTGAGAGTGGACTCCCCCGTTTTGGGCGGGTCCATACTCCACCTCGCCTGGCAGCGGTCCTCACTCGCTGGGAGGGTCTTCCTCCGTCAGGAGCCGGGCTCCCTCAGTCGCCCACCAGCGCTCAGAGGGGATGGACGTCGCTCCGTGTTCCTCCCTCTCCACTCTCTTATTTCAGGCCTTCTGCCTTATTAAAACATGTCTAACTTATAAATAAACATCGCTACTGTCGCTGGGCACACGACCAACTACAAGCAATCACTATGAACTGGCGTATATCGTACTTACCACAGATCGTCTGGTCGAGGGCGCTTCTTCCTCTGACGAGGCTTGGTCAGGGCGCTCCACGGCCCACAATAATGCCTCCGGGCGGCTTAATATTCACTAATTATCGTCCACGACTTGAGACCACACGTCCCCAGCTCGATTCCACAGCTGGTACGTCTGCACACTTCTCTTCTCTTCGAGATATATCACTAGGGGTTCCCTTCTGACGGGAGCTCAAACGGAGCGCGGCTTCCCCCTGCGATGTCTGGCACTCAAGTGAGGTCAAGGTCCTCCGGAAGCGAGCCTCACGCCTCCAGCAAAATGTCCACATCTCCTAGCCAGTCATTTATCTATTTCCTTACTTACTGCCCATAATCTTAAACTGCTCATTGAATCCACCATACTATTTTTCATATGGGTTATCACCTCAATATATGCTAGACCTTCTAATCAGGCCAGACTTGATGAATAACTCTCAAGGAGGGAGACTCGTTTCTCCTGCAGGCTAAGATCATAACAGTATACTCTCCAAAATCAGATATTATGTTCCTAACTCTGCTCTCATCTCTCTCTATTATGCATTAATCTATCCCTATCTCAACTATGGTATCTGTGCATGGGGTTCAACCACTGCAAACCACCTCAAGTCCATCATCACCCAGCAAAAATCTGCTATCAGAATAATATCAAATTCTGCTTTCAGACAACACACAGCCCCCTTGTTTAACTCCCTAAACATGCTAAACATAATCTCACTCCACAAATTCTCCTGTGTGAATTACATTTACAAAATCCTGTTCTTAAATGCAAATCCTTGTCTGAAACTCTTCCTGGACAGATGTAATAGGACCCATTATCACCACACCAGAAATAAATATCTCTTCGATATCCCCAGAGTTAAACTTAATCTGTGTAAACACTCTATGCAAATAAAGGGACCCAGTTTATGGAACTCACTCCCTACTGAATTGAAAAGCTGTCCAACTTTTACATCATTCAAAATCAATACTAAAAAGTACCTAATTTCATCTTCATAGTTTTTCACTTTTTACCTTAAAATTGCACTGTATCTATTGCTACCCAATCTCCCAACCTTTATGTTCCCAATTTGAACATTCTTTACCATTGAGATCATTGCTGTTTTCTTATATGTGCTGCCAATCTGTTGTATGGTGTTTATAAATCTTGTTATCTGTATCTTTTGGTACCCAGTCTCCCAATCTTTATGTACCCATTCTGAACATCTTTACCATTGTGATCATTGCTGTCTTATATGTGCTGTCAATCTGCTGTATGGTGTCTATTAATCTTGTTTAAATTACTAATCAAGCTGTCAATGTAATCAATCAGAGCTTTAATATAACAATGTGCTTTAATATACTTACTTATCTCTCTCATCTCATTTTTCTCTTGTAATGTATCTTTCATTTATCAATTCTGATTGAAATTACCTACTTAAAATTATCTGCTAGATTAAGGACCTGCCCGAAACGCTGCGCGTACTAGTGGCTTTACAAGAATGTAAATACTGTACTATCCAATGTATTCTCTCAAACCCAATGTACCTTCTTGTATATATATAAATAAATAAATAAATAAATAAATAAAAAAAAATCTTGACCCACATGACAAAATCTCTTGCCCCTCCTTCCGTTCTGAAAGACCTTTTCCTTGTTCACTTTTCTGTACACTCCCACTCCGTTTCCATCTTCACAGATGGGTCTCAGTCTACCGGCGGGGTAGGCTGCTCCGTTATATTTCTTGGCAGCACCTATGTGTGTCGCCGGCCTCCAGATACTTGGCATCTTCACGGCTGAACTTTATGCAATTTTGTATGCTCTTCGTCAACTGCTTTCTCCCTGTCAATCTTCCTTGGTTGTTGTAGTTGTCTCATGCAGTGCCCTCTTGGCTCTAGAGTTCTTTAATCCTGTCCATTGTCGTCGAAATTCAACATTGGCTGTTTATTATCTCCAGCATATTTATGACATAAAAGTTTTGCTGGGTGCCCAGCAAAATTGGTGTTTTCTTAAATGAGCGTGTGGACGCTGCCGCTAAGGAGGCTATCTGCACTTTTCCCATTTCCTGCAAAGGTGTTCCTTATTTCGACTTCTACCCAGTTATTCATTCCTCACTCTGTGCCCGTTGGCATGATCACTTTTCTTCTGTTACTGGTAACACACTCCGTGCTCTTCTGAGCAGTGTGTCCCCGTGGCCCTCCTCTTACCACCATAACCGACGGTAGGAAACGGCTTTGGCGAGTTTACGTATTGGCCATTCACGTTTAACTCGCATGCACTTAAAGGAGCGCCGCCCTGCTCGTTATTATCCAAACTGCATTGCCTCTTACGGTCGTGCATATTCATGTTGAATGTCCACACACCAGGACGAGTGTGCGTCTTGCTTCCTTGCTGTCCCTCGTAATCACCTGTCCCTTGATAGAATCCTTGGTGAATCAGATACCTTTGATGTTGTTTGCCTTAAGCACTTTTGTTCTCGTATTGGCATACTTTGTGATATTTAGTGTCTTTTGAATATCCCTCTCATTTGACGGTGCTACATATCCTCTCTGGTTTGGTGTCTACTTTTGATGATTACTTTCCTGTGGGTTAAGTTGCGACCCCGCTACTTGTCCCACAAGTGGCACTTGACACAATGACACTTGTCCCACAAGATAAATACTTGTGGGGAAATTGGCGGGGGGGGGGGGGCGTCAGACACAGCAGCTCGCAGAACTGACCGTTTGAATCACAGGTAGCAGACATCTTTGGAAGAATGCATCGTCTAGATTACCATGAGCGGTCGCCAAGTTGTGTAGAAAGTGTTGGAAAGTCTTGGACCCTTCATACTGACAGTTCTCTCAGCAATCAATAGAAGTTGGAACAGAAAAGATGGAACAGGGACAAAAGAGGCTTCCTCAGAAAAGTTTCATACAGAGAACCTTATGTCTGAGTAGTTTCACTAATTTTTCTCCTTTAGCCAGAGAAAAAGCTAAAAAGTGGGTGAACTGTGCTACATAGCTGCACCACCCAACCCAACGTTCATAGAGGCTGGAATGAACGGAGGAAATAAAAAATAGATACAGAACAAATGGGATGCACTAAGGTGGTATACCGCCAGTGAACTAAGTTCTACTCCAAGCAAGGTCGTGGCTAAATTCCCTTAACATTTCAGTGTATGCACTTAGACCGTAAAATTCTTTCAAACCTGTGTGCTGGAAAATTTAGGGATAAAAGGTGGAACACAGAACTCAAGCTAATCCCATTAACTTGCACTGGAAACACTTTATCACAGTTTACTCGAGAACATTTTGATTGTTTAAACACTAGTCAAGGGAAGCCTTGTCTTTACGTAACCAAGTTAGAAAATTACAGTCAAATTCAGTCAAATTCGCCTTTTCTGGTGTTTTTGAGAAAACGTTTAGGAAATGCGTGTGTCTGGGAACACACAGTGCACAAGTTTAGATCCTCATCACTGCTCAGACGGATTTTCTCATTGTTACAGTCATGTTAGTGTGATTACTCAAGCCGTTTTTATTCTCTTAAATACCATAATTATATATAAATAAATGTTGAGCACTGAGGGAAGAAAGGTATAGGTGTTATTTTTTTTTTAACTCGGCAGTATTTTCCTTCATTAGACTAAGGATTCTTGAGTAAGTCTCTGAACTTTTACCTGTCGTCAGGTTGTGTGGTCTTTGCCTGGCCCATGATCAGGTTTCTCAGTTAAATATATTAGCCAATATATTTACCTAACAACAAAATTGAGAACTTTAAGTTATTATAGTTAAAAGAGTATAGCACTTAAATTAAATTTTGCCCCGAGGGGGTTCAAACATATTTGAACTGACAGGATTAGATGACCCGTCAGTGTAGATTTCATCTAGTTCATCACCGGCTTCCTTATAAATTTCCTGGAGATACTTGTGCCTCATTTCTTGTGGTATCATGTTGGATGTTTTCGTTGCCATTTCATTGATGATAATCTTGCATGAGTCATCCTCCCAGGGAGGTAACCTCTCAACAGGCAGGAGTTCACGGGCTTGCTCAAGCAGGTGAAGTTATTCGAGGTAGCAGACTGATTTGTGATGCCATTTTTATTTCTCCTGTTTCCCCCTGAAAGTAGCACAGAACTCAGTTTTTTCTTAGCAATATCATTGTAATGGGGATCTCTGGCTATCCTAAGTGCAAGCTTAGCATTCAGCTCCTTAATTTTGCTTTTAACACTGGGGAGGGACAACTCCTCTCGTAGATTGGACGTTTGGGCTGTTCTTGGAACTCCAAGAATGATTGTCATGGCTTCATTCTGAATGCTTTCGAGCCTTTTCATATCGCTTTGGGAGTAGGTGCATAAGACTGGTGCGGCATAGTCTATGACGGAGCGCACATAGGTTGTGTACATCATTTTAAGCACGGCAATAGAGGCTCCATGTCCATTCCAGGTCATGGCTTTCAGTGCCCTGAGTTGACTTTTGCATGTTCCTATGAGTTGGTTGAGCTCATCTTTTGTTATGGTTTTGGTCAGACAAACAATCTTCGTCCATATGGTTTTATTCTCCGCCAGTAACAACAACAAAACAATTATCAGGTACATTAAATATTATTAACAAGATCATAAACAAAAGAGCATCTGCTCCAAACATGCTACCTCTAACATCTGTAGTACTCAATCCCAACATTCCTCCCCTTTTAAATAAACTATATCCCTACAGGTTAAGTCTATCAGGCGGTCGTATGACTCTTCCTGATTTTCTCAACTGGGGGTCCTGGCCTGTTACTTCTGGGAAACATTCTTCTGAATTACTCCTTGTAAAGTCCATAGGGTTAACTGCATCCCCATTACCCTCTACTGTCCCTTGCTCTGCCTCCCGGTCTCCTGCAGGTGCTGCTATCCCTTCATCATTAGGATGGATATCACTAGTTGCCCCATCCTCACCTGAAGGGTCTTCAAAATTCCCTGTGAACCTTGGCATGAGCTGATCGGCATGCCTTTTCCAATTAATGTTCCCAAAACTCTGCACTTGCACAGTGAAGTTCCTGTGGCCCAGGACCTCCCTAATTTTCCCTTCCACCCAGGGCTTTCCACTTCCAAAATTCCTTGCATATACTGCATCCCCCTCATTAAACAACAATTCCTCTCCCTGAGCCAACTGACTGGCCAAGCTAGTTACCGATTTCTCTTTATTGGGATCTGTCTTTACTGCTTCCATGTGCACTTTAAAGTGTCTATTAAACAGTATTTCAGAAGGAGATTTACCAGTAGTAGAATGAACAGTTTTCCTTTGATTTTATAAAAATCTACAAAGCCTTGGATTAATAGTACCTTCCGTAAACCGCTTTAACCCTTCTTTCAAGGATCTCGCTGCTCTCTCTGCTAGACCATTTGAAGAAGGATTATAGGGGGCAGGTGTTACATGTTTAATACCATTTTTCCGAAAAAAATCCTCCATTTCCACAAACAAAATAAGGAGCATTGTCTGAGACAATTATGTCTGGCAATCCAAAATTACAAAATGTTTTCCTTAGTAATTCACAAGTTACAGATGATGTGGTGGAATTACACACATGCACATCCAGAAATTTGGTGTATGAATCCACCACAACTAGGTAGTATTTATTATCCATAGGTCCTGCATAATCTACATGAAGCCTAGACCAGGGTTTACCAGGGCATGGCCAAGAAAGTACTGGGGCCTGGGGTTTCTGATAATTCTTAAGGCAAATATGACAATTTTTTGTTACCTCAGCAATATCCTGGTCTATTTTTGGCCACCAAACCCAACTTCTAGCTTCTGCTTTCATAGCATTTATGCCATTATGGCCTACATGCAGCTGTTCCAAAATCTTACATCTCAGTTCCCCAGGCACCACCACTCTATTCCTATACAAGAGTACATCCTGGTGAATACTAAGGTCAGCCTTCACTGCAGCATACTTTGACAATAACAAATTATCATTCCAACCATATTTGACATTTTTCAACAACAGACTTAATTTAGGTTCTCTACCAGTTGCCTTCCTAATAGTCTGGAATGAAATATCCTCAAAAGACATAGATTCCACCAGGTTAACATATTCCACTGGAATACTGGAATTTAATTCTTCTGTCACAGGCAATCTACTTAATGCATCAGCTACTACATTATCCTTGCCTGGCTTAAACTCTAAATCATACTCAAACAGAGAGAGTAGTAATGCCCATCTTTGAATTCTAGCAGTGGCATTAACTGGAATCTGCTTACCTCTGCCAAACAATCCTAGCAGGGGTTTATGATCTGTTTCTAGCAAGAAATTTCCTCCCCAGCAGAAAATACCTCAGTTTTTTTACAGCATATACCAAAGCTAAGGCTTCTTTATCTAACTGAGAATAATTCTGTTCTGCAGGAGATAATTTCTTGCTAACAAAATATACTACTTTATCCTGACCATCTACTTCCTGTAATAATACACACCCCACTCCTACTGGGGAAGCATCTACCTCCAATTTTAACGGGAGTCTACCTGTAAAATTAGTGAGCACTGGAGAAATGATTAATTCCTGCTTAATATTCCTGAATGCATTTTCCTCTCTTGCTGCCCACTTAAATCTATCCCCTTTTTTCAACAATTCATACAAGGGTGCTAATTTTGTTGAAAAGTTCTTCACGAACTTAAAAAAATATGTAACCATCCCAACAAAGACTGTACTTCCCCAACTGATGTTGGGGCTGGGGCATCTATTATAGCAGCTACATTTTTGTGAGAAGGAGTAAAGCCCTTACCTGAAATATGGTACCCCAGATATTCAATGGCCTTGGTCTTCAACGTTGTTTTTTCCCTTATTAATCTTCACATTGTGCTTTTGCAAAAGATTAGTAATCTGGCATCATGCACATCCTCATTCTCCCCAAATACAATAATGTCATCTAAAAAACTAGCCACGAGGAGAGTCCAAAAGGAAGTCTTTTATACTTAAATAACCCCTTGTGGGTATTAATCACTAACAATTTCTGGTTCTCCTCCTCTACAGGAATTTGCAAGTAAGCATCTTTCAGGTCAATCTTAGAAAAAATTGCCCCCTTGCAGACCACTGACAACAACTCATCTATCTTAGGTAAAGGGAACTTCTCACAGTGTATGCGGTTGTTCAGTTCCTTTAAGTCTGCACAGATTCTCAAGGATTTCCGATCTGCCTTCAACACTGGTACAATTGGGGCTGCCCACTCACTATGTGTAATTGGCTCTAAGATGCCTTCTGCCACATGCTTTTCCAGGGCTGATTCTAACAATTGCTTGTAATGAAACGGCACTGTTCTTGCCTTGAAAAATTTAGGTGAAGCCCCACTTTTCAGGTGAATTTTTGCCACCATGCTATTAATTGGCTTATTTGCCTCCACTGAATATTTGTCTAACATTTGTTCGGCACTTTTAATTGTTTTAACTATCGACAATTCATCTAGGCCCGCCAAGAAAATTCCCACTTTTCCCATGAGATCCTTACCACATAGGCTAGGATTATGTGAATCCACTACATAAAATCATGGACAATTTCTTTTCCATTATAACCTACTTTTGCCGACACCTTGCCATAGACCTTAATCGGTACATTATCATAAGCACTTAAAGATTTTTTACCTGGTTTTACATTCAATTGCAAGGTATCTGCCCAATCTCTAGACAATGTTGACACTGCAGCACCAGTGTCCAGTTCCAAGGGAACTAACTTCCCATTAATTACAAAATTCACCACTTGTGACTTCACTGAACATACCTTTTCTTTCACCGAATATAGTCGGTTTTCCTCACCTGCAGCTTCTTCAGACTGGTTACCTTCCTCTACTGCCTTGACCACAGTACCACTACCTCCTTCTACCTGCATTCCCTGGTCGTCTCCTCTCCCAGGCCTTGTTGTTCCTGTTCAGATATTCCCTACACACTCTCTGCAAGTGTCCCTCCTTGTTACAAAAGTTGCATATATATGCACGAAACTTGCACTTGCTACTTATGTGCTTGTATCCACAGTGTGTACATCTGGTCTGGCTCTGTACGACCAAAATTTCCTGAGTAGAAGTCTTACTTCCAAAAGCTCTTTCCAGGTTCAATATCTTCTCGAGCACTGTCCATGAAGTCATCGATTGTAGATCCAAACTTTCTGCCACCAGGTTAGGGAAATAATTCTCCTTTTCCACTGCCATGAACAACTGGTCCCTAACCCTGCCGTCCAACTGTGCTCCGAAGTTACAGTGGTTAGCCAAAGCCTTCAATTCCGCAAATAAATCCTGTACGGATTCCTGCTACTTTTTCGTCCTCTTCTGGAAATCCATCAAACTCCTGTGATATGATGGTTTCACCACATACTGACGTTTAAGCAAAGCAATCAAGTCTACATTGGTCTTCGTGTGCGGTAGCTCAGGTGCACACAAATTTCCGTGAACACTATATGCTTCAGAACCCAGTGAAACTAAGAGTACCGCTTTCTTGGTGGCGTCCTCCTTAATCTCCCGGTACTGAAAGTTTGCTTCCAGGCAGGCTGAGCCACAGGTCCAACGAGATCTTGGCAAGTGTCTAACGGCTCGATTGACATGGTAGCCATGGCCACGGTGTAGCACACTCCACTGTTATATGCGAAGCGTCCACTCGTCGTACCCTGCACTGTCTTGATCCTCACACCACGTCTCGTACCCAGGCTCTCTGCCAGCGATGTTTAATTCTCGTCGCTACTGTTATGGTTTTGGTCCAGACAAACAATCTTCGTCCACATGGTTTTTATTCTCCGCCAGTAACAACAACAAAACAATCATCAGGTACATGAAACATTATTAACAAGATCATAAACAAAAGAGCATCTGCTCCAAACATGCTACCTCCAACATCTGTAGTACTCAATCCCAACACCACTATTTCTTCTGTTAGCTCTGGTTCTCATCTTCCTCAATCCTTCCTTCTTCGTAAGCCTGTTCTTGAATCTTATCATTTAGATTTCCGCACTCATCTCCGCCTTCCCTATAACGATCCTTTCTCTCATTCTGAACTTCAGTCTGCCCTGGCCCTCTGCAAATCTACGGCGGCGGGCTCGGATGACGTTCATTATGAGATGCTTTGCCATCTCCCTCCGTGCACGTCTCGGTATTTACTGAGTCTGTATAACCAGGTCTGGGAGTCGTCGTCCATCCCTGAGGCCTAGCTCGATGCCGTTGTACTCCGTATTCGGAAACCAGGGTCTCTCGGTACGTCCCATAAGGACTTTCACCCTATTGCTCTCACGAGTTGTTTGCAAGCTGTTTGAGCGTATGGTAAATGACCGTTTGATGTGGTTCTTGGAACCCCATCACCTCCTCTCTCCTTCTCAATTTGGTTTTCGCAAGTGCCGCAGCACGACTGATGTCCTGGTGAACTTGGAGGTCTATATTCGTACTGCTTTTGCTGCGAAGACCTCCGTTGTTGCTATTATTTTAGACCTGGAAAAGGCTTATGACACAACCTGGAGATACCATATTCTGTCCCAACTTCGTTCTTTTGGCCTTCGTGGTAATTACCCTCTCTTCATTCAAAGCTTTCTCTCTCGTCGTATCTTTCGAGTCAGGCTTGGTACCACTCTCTCTGCCTCTTTTCGGCAGTATGAAGGTGTGCCCCAAGGTAGTGTTCTTAGTACTACTCTTTTTCTGGTTGCCCTCATTGGTCTTCTTTCCTCCCTTCCTTCTGGCATCTTCTCCGCTCTTTATATTGACGATCTTGCCCTTTGCTGTCGGGGTGATGGTTCGCCTCTCCTTCAACGGCGGCCTCAACTTGCGATTGATGCCGTGTCATCTTGGGCCACCAATCATGGCTTCAAGTTCTCTACTACTAAGACTTGTGCCATGACTTTTACTCGGAAGCGGGTCGTTCTTCGTCCCTCTTTGTCACTTTATGATCATCCCCTTGAGTACAAAGATTCCACGAAGCTTTTGGGGTTATTCGTTGACACTCGTTTGTCCTGGTCGCCCCATGTCTCGAGCATTCAACATGAAGGTAAAAGGCCCTTAACCTACTTAAGGTTTTGTCCAATACTTCTTGGGGGAGCAGATAGATGCACGCTCCTCTATTTGCATTCCTCTCTCGTCCTGTCTAAACTCGATTATGGTTGCCCTGCATACTCTTCTGCTTCTCCTTCTACTCTTCGCCGTCTTGATCCTTTGCACCATACTGGGTTGCGCCTCAGCTCTGGTGCTTTTCGTTCAACTCCTACCCTCAGCTTGCACGCTAACACTGGTTTTCTGTCTCTCCAGGACCGCCGTGATCGCTACAGCCTTCACTATCATGCGCGATCCTTACAGCATCCTCACTCTCGCCTCTATCGTGCTTTGACTTTTACCCCTCCTGTAGTTCCTGTTCCTCTTCACCACCTTCCTCTTTCTGTCCTTTTGTCTCGCTTACAAGATTCTCTTTTGGTTCGTATTACTAATGTTTCTCCTCGTATTGTTCCATTCTTGCCCCCGTGCAGGGTCCCCCCTTCCCAAATTTTGTACTTCTCTGACCCGCATCACTAAAGCTTTTACCCCTCCTAAAGTTCTGAAACGCCTCTTCATTGAGCACTTTTCTTCTCACTCCCTCCGTTCCCATCTTCACCGATGGGTCAAAGTATGCTGACGGTGTGGGCTACTCTGTTGTTTTTCCTAACCACACTTATATGTGTCTCCTTCCTCCAGAGGCTAGCATCTTCACAGCAGAACTTTATTCTATTCTCTATGCTCTTCGTCTCCTGCTTTCCCGGTGTCCATCCTCCTTCATGGTGGTAGTTGACTCTCATAGTGCCCTCATGGCTTTAGGGTCCTTTAATCCTGTCCATCCGTGGCCATCGAGATTCAACATTGGCTGTGTTCTTATCTCCAGTAAATTTAAGTCCAGTTGCGTTTTGCTTGGTTCCCAGCCATGTTGGTGTCTCTTTAAATGAGCACGCGGATGCTGCCGCTAAGGACGCTATCCGCATTTGTCCCATCTCCAGTACAGGTATTCCTTATTCTGACCTTTACCCAGTTATTCATGCCTCCATCCTTGCCCACTGGCAGAATTGTTGGTCTTCTGTTATTGGTAACAAACTGCGTACTCTTAAGAGTCGTGTGTCCCAGTGGCCTTCCTCCTGCCACCGTAACCGGCGGTGGGAAACGGCTCTGGCTAGGTTAAGTATTGGCATACTCGTTTAACTCACGGTCACTTAATGGAGCGCCGCCCTGCTCCTTGGTGTCCAAATTGTATTGTCCTTCTTACGGTGGTGCATATCCTTGTTGAATGTCCTGACTTCCAGGACGAGCATGTGTCTTGTTTTCCGACCGTCCCCAGCGGTCGCTTGTCCCTCAATAGAATTCTTGGCGACTCAGATACTTTTGATATCGTTCGCCTTATGTGTTTTTGTTCTCGTATTGGCATCCTTGGTGATATTTAGCGCCCTCTGATTATCCCGCACATTTGATGGTGCTACATAGCCTTCCGGTTTGATGCCTTTTATTGATAATTACTTGCTTGTGCTGTCTAAACACGATTATGGTTGTCCTGCATACTCGTCGGCCTCTCCCTCAACTCTTCGTCGCTTTGATGCTCTTCATACTGGGCTCCGACTTAGCTCTGGTGCCTTTTGGTCGAGTCCTGCCCTAAGCTTGGATGTTAAACCGGCATCCTGTCTCCACAAGATCGCCGTAATCGCTACTGTCTTCACTACTTTATGTAGTCCCTACAACACACACTCTCACTTATGTCGTACTTTGACCATTACCCCTCTTGTGGGCCCTTTTTCCCTTTCACCGCATTCCCCTTTTTATAGATTGTCTCGCTTGCAACGTTCTTTCTCGGTTTGTGTTATCAATGTTTCTCCTTGTGCCGATCAATCCTTGCCCCCATGGAAGGTCCCTCTTCCTAAGTTTTGTAAAATCTTGACCCACATGACAAAATCTCTTGCCCCTCCTTCCGTTCTGAAAGACCTTTTCCTTGCTCACTTTTCTTTACACTCCCACTCCTTCCATCTTCTTCAGAGATGGGTCTGAGTCTACCGGCGGGGTAGGCTGCTCCGTTGTATTTCTTGGCAGCACCTATGTGTGTCGCCGGCCTCCAGATACTTAGCATCTTCACGGCTGAACTTTATGCAATTTTGTATGCTCTTCGTCAACTGCTTTCTCCCTGTCAATCTTCCTTTGTTGTTGTAGTTGTCTCATGCAGTGCCCTCTTGGCTCTAGAGTTCTTTAATCCTGTCCATTGTCGTCGAAATTCAACATTGGCTGTTTATTATCTCCAGCATATTTATGACATAAAAGTTTTGCTGGGTGCCCAGCTAAATTGGTGTTTTCTTAAATGAGCGTGTGAACGCTGCCGCTAAGGAGGCTATCTGCACTTTTCCCATTTCCTGCAAAGGTGTTCCTTATTTCGACTTCTACCCAGTTATTCATTCCTCACTCTGTGCCCGTTGGCATGATCGCTTTTCTTCTGTTACTGGTAACACACTCCGTGCTCTTCTGAGTAGTGTGTCCCCGTGGCCCTCCTCTTACCACCATAACCGACGGTAGGAAACGGCTTTGGCGAGTTTACGTATTGGCCATTCACGTTTAACTCGCATGCACTTAAAGGAGCGCCGCCCTGCTCGTTATTGTCCAAACTGCATTGCCTCTTACGGTCGTGCATATTCATGATGAATGTCCACACACCAGGACGAGTGTGCGTCTTGCTTCCTGACTGTCCCTCGTAATCACCTGTCCCTTGATAGAATCCTTGGTGAATCGGATACCTTTGATGTTGTTTGCCTTAAGCACTTTTGTTCTCGTATTGGCATACTTTGTGATATTTAGTGTCTTTTGAATATCCCTCTCATTGACGGTGCTACATAGCCTCTCTGGTTTGGTGTCTACTTTTGATGATTACTTTCCTGTGGGTTAAGTTGCGACCCCGCCACTTGTCCCACAAGTGGCACTTGACACAATGACACTTGTCCCACAAGAGAAATACTTGTGGGAAATTGGCGGGGTGGGGGGGGGCGCCAGACTGTCAGACACAGCAGCTCGCAGAACTGACCGTTTGAATCACAGGTAGCAGATATCTTTGGAAGAATGCATCGTCTAGATTACCATGCGCGGTCGCCAAGTTGTGTAGAAAGTGTTGGAAAGTCTTGGACCCTTCATGCTGACAGTTCTCTCAGCAATCAATAGAAGTTGGAACAGAAAAGATGGAACAGGGACAAAAGAGGCTTCCTCAGAAAAGTTTCATACAGAGAACCTTATGTCTGAGTAGTTTCACTAATTTTTCTCCTTTAGCCAGAGAAAAAGCTAAAAAGTGGGTGAACTGTGCTACATAGCTGCACCACCCAACCCAACGTTCATAGCTGCTCGAATGAACGGCGGAAATAAAAATAGATACAGAACAAATGGGATGCATTAAGGTGGTATACCGCCAGTGAACTAAGTTCTACTCCAAGCAAGGTCGTGGCTAAATTCCCTTAACATTTCAGTGTATGCACTTAGACCGTAAAATTCTTTCAAACCTGTGTGCTGGTAAATTCAGGGATAAAAGGTGGGACACAGAACTCAAGCTAATCCCATTAACTTGCACTGGAAACATTTTATCATAGTTTACTCGAGAACATTTTGATTGTTTAAACACTAGTCAAGGGAAGCCTTGTCTTTACGTAACCAAGTTAGAAAATTACAGTCAAATTCGCCTTTCCTGGTGTTTTTGAGAAAACGTTTAGGAAATGCGTGTGTCTGGGAACACACAGTGCACAAGTTCAGATCCTCATCACTGCTCAGACGGATTTTCTCATTGTTGCAGTCATGTTAGTGTGATTACTCAAGCCGTTTTTATTCTCTTAAATACCATAATTATATATAAATAAATGTTGAGCACTGAGGGAAGAAAGGTATAGGTGTTATTTTTTTTTAACTGGGCAGTATTTTCCTTCATTAGACTAAGGATTCTTGAGTAAGTCTCTGAACTTTTACCTGTCGTCAGGTTGTGTGGTCTTTGCCTGGCCCATGGTCAGGTTTCTCAGTTAAATATATTAGCCAATATATTTACCTAACAACAAAATTGAGAACTTTAAGTTATTATAGTTAAAAGAGTATAACACTTAAATTAAATTTTGCCCCGAGGGGGTTCAAACATACTTGAACTTGAACTGGCAGGATTAGATGACCCGTCAGTGTAGATTTCATCTAGTTCATCACCGGCTTCCTTATAAATTTCCTGGAGATACTTGTGCCTCATTTCTTGTGGTATCATGTTGGATGTTTTCGTTGCCATTTCATTGATGATAATCTTGCATGAGTCATCCTCCCAGGAAGTAACCTCTCTACAGGCAGGAGCTCACGGCTTGCTCAGCAGGTGAAGTTATTCGAGGTAGCAGACTGATCTGTGATGCCATTTTTTGTTTCTCTGTTTCCCCTGAAAGTAGCACAGAACTCAGTTTTTTTCTTAGCAATATCATTGTAATGGGGATCTCTGGCTATCCTAAGTGCAAGCTTAGCATTCAGCTCCTTAATTTTGCTTTTAACACTGGGGAGGGACAACTCCTCTCGTAGATTGGACGTTTGGGCAGTTCTTGGAACTCCAAGAATGATTGTCATGGCTTCATTCTGAATGCTTTCGAGCCTTTTCATATCGCTTTGGGAGTAGGTGCATAAGACTGGTGCGGCATAGTCTATGACGGAGCGCACATAGGCTGTGTACATCATTTTAAGCACGGCAATAGAGGCTCCATGTCCATTCCAGGTCATGGCTTTCAGTGCCCTGAGTCGACTTTTGCATGTTCCTATGAGTTGGTTGAGCTCATCTTTCTTCCCCTTGTTAAAGCCGACAGTGACGCCAAGGTACCGATAGTGGTCAACCCATTTAAGTGTTACACCATTAATTTGTACTTCATTTTCTCCCCGCTTGTGATGAGAGTATGCTTTTGTCTTGTTTATGAAGAGAGTGAACCCGAGCTCAATACATTTCCTTCCCAGCAATTCAATGGACTGTTTAATTTTTCCCAAGGTGGGAGCTTGTATTAGAACATCATCTGCATATCCCACTTGTTGTGTTCCTTCCGGAAAATAAATATTTGCAATTGCGTCATAAGTACATTGAATAGTGTGGGGCTTAAGACTCCTTCTTGGGGGGGGGGGGTACTGAGTTCCATATTCATTGTTC